>NC_047057.1:60452938-60803273 GCF_000738735.6 Corvus cornix cornix | reverse complement strand
TGCACTGCCTGGCACTCACCCACTGAGGAAATGGTTTGCTTCCAGCACATCTTTGAAGTGAGGAAGCTGAGTAAGAGCAACAACTTGAGAATTTCTATTTTTGAAAGTATTTTCACTCACCAGTGCTCTCAAGCCTCCCTGAAGCTGAGTAGGAATAAAGTTTTTTACCCACCTTACAGACAGCAC
Organism: Corvus cornix cornix; assembly: GCF_000738735.6. Classification (NCBI taxonomy): domain Eukaryota; kingdom Metazoa; phylum Chordata; class Aves; order Passeriformes; family Corvidae; genus Corvus; species Corvus cornix. The sequence goes on along the minus strand of NC_047057.1, from coordinate 60,803,087 downwards.
TGCAGACAGGGAGCATGAAAGAACTTGGTGAGATCTTGGGGCTTGCTCAGCTGGCAAAACCCTGAGTGGGTACAAAATCCTAGACAATTCTGACAAGAGAAAAAAAAAATGTTTTTATGGGTTTAAAATGTTATTTAGTTCAGCAGTGCCACTAAACACTTTCCTCTCTTTTAAGGCTGTTGCACAAGAAGCTGGGATGGTTCAAGAGGAGAGATGAGGGGAGAGGCATTTGTGTATGGTTCTGTCTTTTGCGAGAGCCATTAACACCCACCAGATTCTTACCAGATCTGATGGTTTTCTTCCACTGAAAAACCATAAAACCAAACCAAAACGGAGTGTGTGTACACACTGTATTTAAGCTGGCTTTGTAAAGCTGATCTGAATAAGCAGCACAGAATAGCTGTGCATGCTTGTTTGTAATTTTTTTTTAATCTTTACCTCAATATAAGACTATAGTTTCTTGTTTGGTTTTGTTTCTTTCCTCAGTACTATCTTCCTGAAATCTAATTATGTCCCTTCATTTAAAAGCATTTTCTTTCTACTGATTTCCCTCTACTGTTAACTTTCATATGTGGTCCAGGTGCATTTGGCAAAGAGAAAACAGAGATGCAGAACAGATCAAAAAGAGCCCCAAGAGCTTTACAGTCTGAGAATCCAGTTGCTTGTTGCACATATCTGAAAAGAAAGTGTTTCTAGTATTAGAGCTGATAAATCTCCCCTTGCAGGCTTCAAACCTGAAGCTGGAGTTTTGGTTGGCTTTTGTTTTCTTTTTTGTTTTTCCCTGTGCCATTTCTTTGTCTCACACCTGTGTGTGACTGCATAAACAGACGAGAAAACAAAATATTCCAGATCTTCTTAAAGGTATAAATATTAATTATAAGCTGCCTCTTTAAACAGAAAACATAACAACAACAAAAAAACCTTCATGCTGGTAGCAAGATAAGAAAATTTATTCATCCGAGGGAATATTACTGCAACTCGTGCAACTTCAGCTACAGGAAGTACATGATATTCTCAGCTGTAGACATATAACACTTCTTACTGGGATTTTTTCCAATCATAGTTATCATCACACTTCTTCCTATGTGTATTTGTAGTGTTCTTTGCTGCTGCCTCTCTTTCTTGGTGGTCTTTCCTGGCATTTGGTGCAGTTTTTCAGCCCTGTTGGCCCATGGCTAAAACAGTGCGTGTTGGAAGATTGGTGTGTCTTTTTAATTGTTACATTTGTGTTTGGGAATGTTTCTCCACAGGACCAAGTCAGATCAAGAAGGAATCCTGCCTGGTGATGGAAGAACACAAGCCCGTGTTTCAAAATATTTTGAAGCAAGACCTGGTAAGAGTCCTGGTGACAGTGAAAAGCCAAACTGGGTTGGCTGAGCATTGACAAAGGAGGGGACAGGCCCTTCCAGGGATGGTGTGGCTGCTTTCTCGCTGTAACTGCTCTGATGTGCCTTTAGGAGGTGGACCAGGGAAAGAAAAATAATAAAGAGCGGAGTGAGGAAGCACCAGCTGTGGTTCCCAGCAGGAAAGGTAAGAAGGTTTTGCTGAACAAATTAACATTACTGGAGTAATGAGCCTTGGTCAGCTGAGTTCAGAGCTATGTAGGAAGATGCAGAGAGCTGCCTGTCCCACACCAAACATGACCGGGGCTTTTTTGTTTTAAGGCTTAGTAGCTGCAATTGGAGGTGAAAATGAAGAGCAGGACAGTGGTGTCATGAAAATCTGCTCCTCTGATTTCTGCAGACACTCATCTAACCAGCTCTATGTTCCTCTAGACAGGAGGAAAATTCTTAGCTGCAGAGGAGTTTGAGATATTTGAAACAGTTCTGGCACTCCTGCTCTCCCCAGAGATTTGTAAAAGAAGCATCTCTGTGTGCTATAGATGATATAGAAAGGCAGGATTTTGTTTCTCCTTAGACATCTCCACTTTTCAAATCACCTCCTCTTTTCCCTTTGGAGCTCACTAAAAGCTAATGAAGGTAGTAAGTCCTACCTACATAACATCCTGAAGCCAAAACCTGCAATTAACCATTTCTGTGCTAGTAAGATGCCAGCTGAAGTCCCCTGAACAACTGACTTTTTGGGTTTTGTACAAGTGGCAGTGCTGTGGTGTCTTGCAATGAGCAGAACCTGAGGCACATGAGTTGTTTCCAGTGGCAAGAGCTCAACACTGGAAATCTTGAACAGGGGCTTCTGTGGAAGCTTAAAAGACTCTCACAGATTGGTTTGGAGAGGCTGTTTTTTCACATTGGTCTGAAAACCTTTTTTTTGGTCTCTTCTCAGGGAGTTCACCCACTGCAGGTGGCATTAAAGGAGATAAAACCAAGCAAAATGAGCCGTAAGTGTTTTGACTTTCAGTGATCACCTGCAGGTACGAATTTAAAGCCACAGTCTGCTCCATGGTTCTTTTTCTTCTCCTACAGTGACTCCCCAAATGAGAAGGAAGTGGAGGTAAGCTGCTTGTACCCTGAAGTGTCTCGGACAACAGATCTTGTAGCTAAACCCTGATTAATATCTCCTCCTGTGTAAAAGAATGTTCCAGATTAAACTGGATGTATTTCTGTAGGTTAACTTGTGAAATCTTTCTTTCTAAGCCTAATGAAAATTTTTGCAAGAGATGGGATGGAGAAAGGTGGAAATCTGTAAAACTGAACAAAGACTTGTCACTACTGTGACATTTGTTTGCAAGCTTCAAGGAGCATAGCTGTGACCTCCTCCCAGGCAGAATATGCTGATTTAAGACAGTTTTGTCAAAAGGCACAGATGGCACAGTGTGCTGCCAGGATGTCACCTCTTCTGGCTGCAGAACATTCCCCCCATCACTACAGATGGGAAGATCTTCTTTGAGGAAGTGGGTCATGTTCACTTACTCTTCTGCATCTCCCCTAAACTTTGTTCCTAGGGTATAGCCCCAAATGTCATGTCAGTGTCCAAATCTACTTAAACTTCTGCATCATTTGGATTACCCAGAAATCTTTTCCTCTCCCACAACAGGCTGAATTTCTGAGGCTGTCTTTAGGTTTTAAGTGTGACTTGTTTACCTTGGACAAGAGAGTGAAGCTCGAAGAGAGGTCTCGAGACTTGGCTGAAGAAAATTTGAAAAAGGAGATCACAAATGCTGTGAAGATGTTAGAGGTCAGTATTGGTCAGGGCTGGTAGGGTGGATGGGATAAGTAGATGTGAGTGTCTCTCTTGAAACAGCTCTTTAAAGGGGGTGTGTGTGCATGGGATACATGACCAGCAAATCTGAATGAAGTTCGGGAGCAATGCAGTTGAAATATGAGAGATTGAGGGATAACCTTGATCCAAGTACATTCCCTGCTCAGGCAGCAGGGAATTTTTCTCTTGCACAAACATTTGACCCCTGCTTCAGCTGATTTAATGCTCCAGACTCTGCCCACTGGAGCTCTCTATCCCAGTTACACTGATTGAGGATGTTGATGTGGGCCTGAACACAACTCCTCAGTGCCTTCAGCTCAACCCTTCATTCTCTGTTAGTAACTCACACCAGTTTTCTTACCACTGTGTGCTCTTAGGCATTAGCTCCTTTGTGTGAAGAAGATAACCAAGCACAGGAGATCATTAAGAAGCTGCAGAAAAGCCTGCAGTTCCTTAGCCAATATGCAGCCCGAGTCGCCAGCAGAGCAGAGATGTTGGGAGCTATTAATCAGGTAACAATTTCCATCTAAAAGTACTTTGTACAAAACTAAAATCTTCCAGATGTAAAGGGATAGCCACATCTTGCTTTCTGGGCTTCTGATTCCAGGATTGGATTTGGGAATCTGATGTAGGTAGTGTACTCTTCTCACTCTGTGTTATTATAAGGAATCCCAGGCACTGAGAGCAGCTATGCTGCACTAGAATTGTGCAAAAACCCACGGCAGAAATAAGGTTCTGGTTGAAAAAAACAAAAGATTTGGCAAGTGGGATGTACAAAATAGCAAGCAGTGGGTAACAATTGCCTTGATGCTGCAAAAGTTGTTCTGTGCCTTATGGAAAGGGCAGTAATCAGCTAAATCTATGGAAAATTACAAAGCCCTGCTCAAATGTTAGGTGTAGTTGTGTATAATACCCCAGAGCAGCATGAAAATGTGACTTGGTAATACCAGCAAATGCATGGTGGCAGCTGAGACTGTAGATCAGAGGAGATGAGGATGATGACAAGTTGTAAGGGCTTGGAAAACTGAAGACTAATTTATTTATTTTACAACAAGAGTGATCCCTGGAGAAAAGAAAAATGTATTGGGTTGTGGGTTGTAGTGAAGCTTTGAAAGGGAGGACAGAAGTGAGAGGCTCTTGTACCATGGTGATACCAGAGGAGAGCAGATGATTGAGGGGGAAATCTCCAAACATGAGGCAGTTCCTGAGAGCTGCTCCTTTCCCTGCTCCCTCAGGAGAGCCGGGTGAGCAAGGCCGTGGAGGTGATGATCCAGCACGTGGAGAACCTGAAGCGCATGTATGCCAAAGAACATGCGGAGCTCGAGGAGCTCAAGCAGGTCCTGCTCCAGAACGAGAGGTCCTTCAGCTCCCTTGGAGACAGAGGTAATCAGGAAAAGCCTCTTTTTCTCCTTGCTAGCACCTGCCAGCCAGGCCCTTACAGCTGCAGAATAATTATATAATCCCTCCACATCTTAGGTGGTGGGATTATATGGTTGTTTTATCCCCTCTTCTAAAAATGGGGGGAAATTGTAATTTATTAACAGTATTAAAAGCAGCTCTCTGAAATTGAACTTGTACCTAAACTGTCAGGGATCTGAGGGGGGGCGGGGGAACCATAGCAAGTACACAGGAATGTTCTGGCTCTCAGAAAAGTGCACGGCATGTGTTGGTGATAATCTTATTCCTTGTGAGCAGTAAATTTGGGTTCTTGTTTGTGCTGGAGTATTCACAGTAGCTATTTCTAGGTAGCTGAGCTTTGGCTGCTCTCTACAGATGCACCCTGCCCTTTTCAAAATGGGAATTACAAACCCCTCAAGTGCAGGGAGTGTCTATTTCCCCCTCTAAGCAGCCAGGTTTGCAGACAATGCTGTGCACTTGTGGTTTTGCCAGAGAAGTATTAAATTCTTCTGAAAAATAGGAGGTCGTGTCCTGTAAAAACCAAAAAGGAAGTCTTGCACACCAGTAAAATCCTTGCAGGAGCCTTTTGAATCATAGTCCTGACTGTGAAAGTCTTGTAACAGGACATTGCCTCAATAATAGAATACATTTGATGATAGTGACAGAAGTAGATGCTTGCAGAGGATGGGTAATGTGTGAATGCTATGAATGTCAGGAAGCTTTTCACTGAGGTCTCATTTCTGCTTTCTGAAAGTGCTCTTTGCTTAAACACTGCAGAAAGTCAGACCTTAAGCTGCAAATTAAACTCACTGCGCTCCTGTAAGCAGCAAACTCCTCCTGTAATGCTCTGATGTTTGATATCTTTGCAGATGAATCTACGAATAAAAAACTACCAAGTCCTTTTAACTTTAAGGTAATGGCCCTTATATGAAATTTCAAAATTTTTTAAAGTGTGTGTGTGTTTTTCTTTGCTTTGTCATGTGCTGGTGCTCTGCTGCATGCTTGATGTGGTGCTTTTCTGTCACAAATATGGGCTGATGTAATCAAACATGAAGGTTTACTTTTCAGTCACCCCACTAACTTTCTAAGTGGTCCCCCTTAGAAGATGAAGCTGAAATGGTCGAGCTCTCACTCACTGGTTAAGAAAAACTGTTCATGTGGGATTCTCTTGGGGTTAAAGGAGGGCTTAGCACAGAAATATGAGAAAAATAGATGGGAGTAGTTCAAACTGAGTGTAGGAATTCCTGTGAGCAAGATTAGGGGAATTTAGAGACATTCAATTTTGGTATTTTGCTGGAAGCTGTGTGCAGCCAGCTTCACTCAGGTGGGCAGAAAGCACTTGGTGTAGAAAGATGCTGCTTTCAAAATATTATTTCATCTGCACTTGAGATTGGATTCTTTGTGTGTCATCTCAAGCTAAGCATCAACATCTTTTTTTAATATAGCTTGTGTAAAACAGATGGTACTTTGTGTGGTCAGTGGGTAACCCAGTTGTGCCCTGCTAAGAGCCAGTAATGCCTCTTATTTGTATAGCCCTCGTCAGCCCTGCGGAGAGTTAGCATTGCAACAGTGCCCAGGAGTGCTGGGAATGCAGGGATTGGGGTGCCACTGGTAAGTAGGGGCTGCTGGAGGGATGCTGAGGTGCTTCACCTCCCCAAAACTAGCTGGGATGAAGCATCAGAATGGCAGTGCAGTAAATGTGGCAAATTTCTCCTCCAGGCCCAGTTCCACGAGCCTGATGGAGATGAACGGACTGACAGATTCAGCAGGAGATCAAGCAGTTGGTAAAGTCACCTGAGCTTGTCTTTGAACAGGGGGAAATATTTTTCAACTCTAACTGTGCCTGTATTAAGCAGTTGATGGAGCATCTTGAGGTATAATGATGTTTAGGCTACACCTTTCACATTAGTTTTATGTGCTATAATAGGTAAATGAGGCTCATGAGCTCTCCTATTTTATTTATTGAGCATTGAGAGCTTAAAAAAAAAAATCCCCTCAACTTTCTTGCTTTAGAACTAGAATGTGAAATCTAAGTATGTGCCATTGATGAATCTGTAGTTTTGTTTGGGGTTGTTTTTTTTTTAATACTCCTAATTTCAAGCAATTAAATTTGGAAGTTATTTGTCTGAGCTCAACCAAATGAGTAGGCTGCTGCTAAATTTCTCATTTCCTGCTCTCTATCTGCTGGGGAAATTTAAACAAACTATTTTAATATATGGCAGGGGCAGACTAGGGGTGAAGCAGAATGAGAAGCGTCCTTCGCTGCAGAGGTTCCTCAGCACCTATTCCTGGGCGGAGTATGAAGAGGAGCATTTTGAAACCAAGTAAGTTCAGCAGCAGCCTCCTCCCAGATGTGCTGCTTTGTTTTTTAAGGAGCTTTTAATTCACCACCTGGTCAGGGCTCTAAAGCCAAGCTGTAGTGAATTTGGCAAAGCTTTGGAACTGTTGATTGTTGTTCACAGAAATGAGCAGTCAGAACTGCCTGCTGAAGTACAGGAACAACCAACCAGGAAGGAAAGTGTCTCTGAAAAAGGAAAATACCCATCCAAATGGACCTTGGAGTCAGTGTAAGTGTTTTTCACAAGTTAAAGCCGTGTTTGGTAGGTGCATGGGGGAAGAGGGTTCAGACTAAAGGCCAGGACTTTCAGTGCTTTCTACAAGCAAGATTTCTTGCTGCTCTTGCAAGGCAGCTTTTGTGAATCCTCTTCAGAAGCAGTGTGAGGTACAGGGAGCGGGGGTGGACTGCTGAGCTGGGTCAGCTTATCAAGGATTTGCTTCCTTGACCATGTCTTAAAGCCAGAACCGAAGCTCCCCCTGCACAGCTCCCAGAACAGTAACAACCTGTCACTTGTGAGGATGTTTGTTTGTGGGATCTCGTTTGTTTTAAGGCTTTTTGGGGTGGGGTGGGAAGAGCTGCACATTTTGAAGAAACACTGAAGGGTTCTGTGCTTTCCTGTCCTGCCCAGGTACAATTTGGTGTCAGCGTGGGCATCCCACTTCAAGGCTTCCTTTTCCAACGCGAACAAAACCCTCTGGGTGTCCGTGTCCATCCTGGTCCTGCTGGCTGCTCTCACGAGCTTCCTCACGGGGCTGTCCCTGCAGAGACCGGCAGATGCAGCCCCCGTAGGCACCGGGGACTCCTGGACGTCGCTGCAGCAGCTGCTGTGGCCCTACACGGGACTGCAACACAACGGCCCTCCCCCGGTATAACCCCGGCTCCCCCGCTGGAGCTGCGCTGCCGCCGCTGCAGGACAGGAGCTGAAGCTGAGATTTAGTTAAGGTTACACGTTTCGATTCGTTTTGCTGGGTTGGGGGTAGTTTTTGGGGGGGAGATGAACTTTTTTTCTTTAAAGCATGACTTGAAATGAAAAAAATATATATATTTTTTTCCCCATTCTGACAAAAGTCATCTTTAAAAGTAGCTAAAAGGGCCTCAGTTCTGTTGAGGTTTACAACAGAACAGCAGTTTTGAACATAGCTAACAATAAACACGTCTAAGTGGTCTAGCCACAAGAGAATAAAGAATTTATTTTGCTTGAACAAAGATAAAATGTTTGCATTTTAGAACCTGTTTCAATTATTTGAATAGAAAAGGATGAAATGTAACTTTATTGAAAGCTTTTGATAATAAAGTTTTAAAGGAAAGCATACAGTATCTAAGAGAATGCTAAAACTCTGGTAGCAAGGAGCAGCTGATACACAGAATCAATAAACAGGCTGCCAGCTCTTTCCACTTTATCCATGGCTTCCTTGCTGGCAAGATCCTTGAGCATATGGTAGAGTGTGGAGTGAAATTCAGACTCTTCTTCCAGCTCTTCTGAAAAAGCTTCACTGGTTTCAGTGAGCTTGAGGGTTTGTACTTTCTCACCATTAAACATATAAAGAGACCAGTGGTTGTCTTTGGCAGAATCTGCTTTCAGATGCTCACTTACCTAGGGCAGGAGACAATGCACTGTGAGGTGAAGCCTGTGCCATTGACAGAGCACAAATTGTAATATTTGTGGCACATGCATTGAACCTGAGAGTGAGAAAGCTGCTCCAGCTTTCAGCAGCGTGGTGTTACCTATCTCCAGCCACACCTGGGAGTGTTTGGCTGGCTGGGAGAAGTTTTTAACCGTGTGTTTAAGTTCACAGCTGGAGACAAATCAGCTCTGAGGCTGCTTAGTCCCTCCTTTGCAGTAGGGAGCAAAAGAAACCCTACAGACAGGAAGAGATTTCCAGCTGTTCTCTAAAAAGCTGGCAGAGCAGATTGCTGACTTCCAAGGGGCCTCTGAAGAGCATGAAGCTCTGTCACCCCAGCTCTGGCTAAAGCCTCCCTTGGTGACTTATCAGTTCCATTTCCTGCCACCTTTGCAAGTGTCTCTGTTGCTGAGACTTGTGTCCCCTGAGAGCTGTCTCAAGTGCAGTCTGTGACACTGAACTGAGGCAGGGGCTGAAGCCAACATGGCTGAGTTAATTGTTTCTAACTGGGGAGGGGTCAGTGCTGGTCTGCTCTGGAGGTTTGGTCTGACTCCACAAACCTTGAACATGACTTGCCCTGGCCCTGCTTCTCCATTCCACTTGCTGTGAGCAAAAGCAAAAGCAGCTGCAAGCAGAGCCATCTCTTCATAGGCCTTCCCTTCTGCCAGGGCAGCCTGCAGAGCAGAAGGACAAGTTAGACAAAGTAGATCTCACTCTCTTTCCCTGGGTTACAGCAATGCTTTACTCAGTCCCCCGGCTCAGCTGGCAGCACAGCAGGCCCCAGTGCAGGAAAGGGTGACCTGAGTGAAAAACGGGGAAAAGCCAACAGGAAACTCTCTGGCACTCACCTTCCTGGGCACAGGGACATACTTGTGAGAGTGCTCTGCTGGGAAAATGTTCACTCCAGCTCTTTTCAAAGCTTCTCTGAGGGCAAAAGGACTCATCCATTGTCCTGTGATGGGGGAAAGCACCTCCTCCTCTTCCACCACTACTGAAGACAACATACACTGATTATCCTGTTGTACAAAGCAGTGAAAGCAACTTACTGGTCATGAAAGCCATTTTCTGCTTTAGGCTTCAAATACCTACATCATGTCACCTACATCATCTGCTACTCTGGGCTTTGACCTTTCATTTACAGATCCTGAAGGAGCCAGCTTTGTGTAGGAATTCAGAAATGACACTAGTGTACTGATTTATACAGCAGTGAGCACATGGATAATCATGTGTAGCTTGAACTTTTAGAAGAAACAAGGAGCATTAGTAGCAGGGTGCTAGGAATGCTTTAATGTCTCTTATTAAAATTGGGAGGGGAGAGGAACAATTTTCAAGTCTAACAGGTGGAACAGGCTTGAATGCAGCAAGGCACCACCAACAGCTAAACACTGACTGGAACTTTTCAGAGCAAATGCACAGATGCTGTCTCATAGGAAATAACTGAAATTAAATAACCAGTACAGTGCTTGGAAAGGAAAAGACAGAGATTCAAACTGCTCTTGTGGAAGTATCTCAAATTCCTAATCAGGGACACTGTAATAATTATGGGAGGTTTTAATTGCAAATGGCTGATAAAAAAAAATATTTACAGTACCTTAATTTGTATCTGAATGGTTGCAAAGACTGCAGTGACTGTGAAGAGCCCTTCATCCACACCAGTAGGCTGCAATTCCCAGGCCTGATAGGGCAGGTTCAGGTGAGCATCCTGGAGAAGGGCTACTGTATAAAGGCACCCATCCCAAAGGTGATGCTCCTTTCCTGTGCTTCATAGGTTATGTTGCTGATGCCATCAGTTCTCCACTGCTGGCCTGGACAAAAAGGATGCAAAAATACAAAGAGGCATGTGGAAGGCTTCTGGCAGTAATGCAGAAGTAAAATAAAACCAAAAAAGTAATAATAATAAAAAACAAATAAAAATCCCCAAATCAATTAACATTGAAGTCCCCCAGTTACTTCTGGGCTCCAAACTGGCCCTTATCTTTACAGCTGCATTGTGACAATAGTCCAACTGAGGCATAAATTCCACTATTGAATTTATTTTAAATTTGATGTCCTGAGTTCATACCTGCAGGATCCCATTGGGCTACCACGGGCGCTTCAAAATAAATCACAGTGTCAGGGAGCCTGAGGGTTATCTGTACTGCTGCCTGTGTGCCATCTTCAGCCTCTCCTGGGGAATATGGATACACCTCCAATCCAACATCCAGCAACTTTGGAAAGAGAGAGAAAAGGACAGATAAGGGGTTTATCAGAAAATACAGGTGTTTTTCTTTGAGCTCATCCAACCACTGCAAAGTTTTTTAGTACACCATTTAAAAGGGTTTGCTAATATTGCACATTTCCAACTACAGCTTTGAAGGCAGTAGAAGAGCAGCTACCACGGGGCCTTGGAACCCTTCCTGTGCTGCTGAAGGCCACCCTCAAGGCAGTGCCACACAGTGGGCACAGCCATTTTTCCACAGATCCACAGCCTCAGAAAACCAGGAGCACCTGGGAGGCAAAAGAGGTGTAATTCCCCTCTGGCTGCAGAGTGTCAGAGGGAAGGAGAGGCCACAGGTGGCTGGGAATGAAGAGCTCATCCCTCCTGGCCTGCCCACAGTCCTGCTTGCTGAGTGTGGCTGGGAATTTTGCTCATTAAAGGTTTCCAGCTCCACAGTGCCAGCTGTGGGGTAGGTCAGCACTGCAGAGGACACCAGAGCACAGGGACTGCAGTCCTCAGCCACCCTGAAGAGCCTGGAGCTGGACCGGCGGGGATTTTTGTTACCACTCTGCTTTCACCTTTCCCAGAGGAAAAAGGGACGATTTGCAAACCTTGCCTCGCTCCTTTGCTGCTCAGGACGTCGTGTCCAGTGCAGGTGACAGCGGTGACAAACCTCAGGAGCAGCTCCTCGGGCTGCCAGGGCGTGAGGGGCCGATCCCCTCCTCACTCACCTCCACCATGCTCCAGTCCCTGACGTCCTGGGCCTGAGGTGGCAGCTGCAGAGCATCGGTGTGGTACACACCCCCCACGGGCACCAGCTGCTGCGGATCAACAACTTCTGCTGCCTCTTCTCTGCCGCCCGGCTCCTCCTGCAGCACTGCGCCCTCTTCTAAAAAATGCACCAGACAGCAGCAGTTCACCTGGGGCTCAATCCCAGCCACATTTCCCACCTCTCGATTTTCACTGCGTGCTGGAGCGCTTCCCACCGTGCAGCATTTCAGCCCCATCTACTGGTGTTCTTTGTAATCACTGACACGTGGGGAAAGGCAGAGAGCTGGGCAACGAAAAGCACTTCTTGATGCGGTGCTGAGCTTTTGCGTTTGTAGCCAGTTCCAAATGCTTTCTACAGGAGTAAGGATTTACTGACACAATGAGTCCCATCACTACCCACAGAAGAATTTCATAAGCACAATAATACAGGAGATTCTGGACAGATTTAGCAAGATTGTATTGATATGAAAAGAAATAAGGCAAGTAAAATAGTAGATCAAAATAAATAAAAATAAAGCACCAAAAGATTATGGGCTGAAGGTGAAAGACGTATGATAATTATGAGGAGCAAGAAGGGTTGAACATGAAACACAATTTTCAGATAACAAAGATAATTATGCATAGATAAAAAAGAATTATGTATATACCACATAAAGGTTTAATTGCTTGGAAAATGTTAGTAAAAGGCAGAAACACCGTGGACATAAATGGCCATAAGTATTTTCTTTTAAAAAACAAAACCAGCAAAAAAAACCCCACCTAAAATGTCACATGGGATGGTACAGGGGGAGAGAAGTTACTGTGACAGGAATCCAGAAAAAAGTGTTCAATACTGTAAAAACAACTACTGTAATTGTTATGAAATTTGCTTTGAGACAATGACACCACATCAAAAATGACAACTCTGAAAGGCTGTGGAGCTAAATCATGCCAACAGTTTGCAGTTGTTTTATTTAAGTCAGTACTACAAGAAAACTCACTCCTATTAAACCAAAGGACAACACCACACCACTGGAGAAATTTGTAACTCATGTGGGACACACAAAGAGTTTTATTTCCTACAATTAGGCCCTCTTTTAACAAGGTGTAAGAGCAGGGATCTCACTTTAAGCACTATTTAGGCAATACTCAGTAACACCCCACACTACACCAATGCCTACCACAATATGCATTTGAATTATCATTTTCTGAGGAAGTAAAGCTCCCCAGAGCCTGGCAGCTTCATAAAGATTGTGTGTCTCACCCATAAAGATAGGTATAACAACACACATATCTACAGAAACGTGATAAACACGTACATAAAAATAAATAATAAATAAATAAAAATAACTGTGGGGACAAACTCCATTTTCCTATCTGTCCTGGTATCTCCCCACATTTAACAACCGTTAACAGAAATGTCAACAAAACTCAAATGTTATCAAAACATCCCTATATTTGTAAACTTCGCTCCATTCACATGGAGACATTGCAGTGTTTCCATAGATCACAGAATGGCCTGGGCTGGAAGGGACCTTCAAGTCCTGTTCCGGTGTCACAGGCTGGCGGCCGCCCCACGGCACGGGGCAGCGGGTCCCGCTCGGGCTCCGCTCCGCTCCTGCGCTCGGGGCACTGCCAGGGGCTGTCTCATCCCTTCCCTACGGCGCCGCTGCTACCCCTGGGAGGCTGGAGCGCCGGGATACCAACCTGCGCTCACGGACCCATCCAGCGGTGCGATGGGAGCACCAGGGAAAGACCAGGAGAGGCAGAAAGAGGGAGTGGGAGCAGAGGGGACACAGGAAGAGAAGGAAGAACGGGGTGCAGGATGGAGATAAAAAGAAACAACCTGGGAGGGACAGCACGACAGAGAGGGATTAAAAAAGCATAGGGACAGGGAACGGGACAGAAGGATCCAGTGAGAAACGATGGAACAGAGAGCAGGACAGAGCAACAGAGAATAAAAAGCAACACGGGTGAGGCATGGAGAAGGACAGATAAAGACAGAGTGGTAATCACACAGGAAGGACAGAGGGACACAAAGAGGGAAACAAGGACAGAGAGAGGAAATGACCACGGCAGGTGGGTGTGGGGGGAAGATGGGCAAGGCACAGCAGAGGAATGGAGAAAGAGAGGGACGGGCAGCAGGACAGAGGGTTATAAAGAGAAGAGTGCAGTGAGGGAGAGGGACTGAGCAGATCCAGACAGGTACAGGCAAAAGGACAGTGAGAGGGACAAAGAAATACAGTCACGGTGCAGGGCAAAGGAACAAGGAGAGGAAGAAAGAAGGAAAGATAAAGATGCAGGCCTCTCCACCTGTGAAACATACCTTGGTGATTCCTGTACATCATGGCCATCCTGAGTAACCCAGCTTCACATGACAGCATTTCTCTTTTTTTTTTTTTTTTTTTTTTTTGAGAGAGAGATTCAGAAAGAAAATTTACTCTGCACCATTCAAGTAAATCCATGTGATCTGGAGACAAAAGATGGATCTTTTCTTCTGTAGAAACTGACACACACCCATAACTCTGATAACACACATACATTCTAAATATGCCCCACAAGGAAATGCAGTTTTGCCTGCTTTTAGTTTGTTTGTTTGTTTGTTTTAAAAGAAAAATTAGCTGCAATTAAAGACTAAAATGAAGTAAGATCCAAGGAGGCTCTCTTTTGAAAGAGCACAGCAGGAGAAGCACTGGACACACTCAGTGACAACTCTTCCCTGCCCCCCTGCATCTTCCTGCATCCAGCTGTACATTGAGCCTGGACCAAGTTCATTGGCAGAAAAAGAGAAGGTGGAACTTCATACAAGATCCTGCAGAAAGACTCTTCTGTCATTTCGTCACCCAGCAGAAATACAAAGTGCTGGATGTTCCTATGGAAAGTGCAGTGTTTTGCCAGAAAGAACAAAGACTCCAGCTGCTCAAATCTGACACCTAACTACAGGTCAGCAGAACAGAACATGGATCCCAGGGAGATGGATGGGCTTTGGGCACTGGAATTGCTTGTAATCGCTTCTCCTCTTCCTAACTGTAGACAACTGAACACCACGGAGTAAATCCTTTCTTCTCAATTCCAACATCCTCCTTCTTTCAGTCCACAAAGGGCTGCATCTGAACAGTCAGTCTGAAGCATATGAAAGAGATGCAGGCCTGGTTTTAGAAGATGATGACGACTGTTTTGTTATTCTTCAGTTGAAGGTACTGGAGAATACTCTGGACGAGCAGTACAAAATACAGAGGACAAGAAAACCCAAACCAAAACACAAACATGAGGACATCCATATTACAGAACTCTGCTGCCTGCTTAAACTTCAAAACCGTCGGGGAACATTTCTCCCACCTCTCCTCTCTGCTACCTGCTTTATGTCCCCCAGCATGGGGTTCATCACTGTTTCTCTGTCATCTGCAAAGTGCCAGATCCCAAGGACCCCAAACCCAATACTGCCCTCCCTCCATTGGACTTGATGATCCATGCGAGTCCCTTCCAGCTGGGAATATTCTATTCTGGGATTCCAGTATGGATCCAGTGGACAAGAAGAGGCTGTGTTGCAACAGGATTTCCTATGCTCCCAGGAATGATGAGGTAAAGCTCCAATGGGAAGGAAACAGAGGATAAACCAGACGGTGGGTATTCTACACACAACCCCTATTCTACACACTTCCTTTGGGAAGACAGACCTGAGCTGAGAAAGGTCAGCCACGTGCTCTTCGTTTAGTTTCCATGACCATAATAACATCACACCCTGGAGCCACTCTAGGTAGTGCTGCAAAGCGAATGGTATCCATTAGTTTACAAATAGAGAGCCTGAAACCGCTTTGGAGACACAGATATGTACATATCTCCCTATCTGAAGAGAATGTTTAATTTTCCATGAACAAATTTAGGAAGCCTGTAACGAGAGCTGGCCTGAACTCGCTCAATGGATTGTTCCTTTCCAAAGGCAAAGGCAGTATTTTGTTCAGTGGGTTAGATCCAAACAGTGAATAATAACCTGAACTGCTCAGCTGAGGGGAAGGGTTTCACTTCTTGTGAGAAACTTCTTTGAAATGACCCTATTTTGTGTCAAAAATATACACCCTTGTGAGCCTTATATGGTTTTCTGGAGCATATTTGGGCAAGGGACTTAGCAGGAGCCTGGTCCTGTGAGGGACTGGTTTGAGTGCTGCCCCCAAAACTGGCTTAATTTGGAAGGATCATGGAATCACAGAATGGTTTGGGTTGGAAGGGACTTTAAAGATCCCAGTGGCCCCTCCTGGGGCCAAAGCACAGAGGCGGGGCAAGAGACACTCCACTGCCTTGCAGCCTCTCCTTATTTGTTTGGATTGTGACAGCATGATTTACTTTATCTATAAATATCCCTCTGGCACAGGGAATAGTGCACTGGATGATATTTTCCAGATGGTCTCATGTTCCTGGGTGAGGTGATCCCCTGGCATCATTAGGAGAGGGAAGAAAATGGGATCTGCAAGCCCACACATCATTGTGCAATGACCTTAAAATAATTCCTGCTTTCAGGACAATGCAGAAGAGCCAGTTCCTTGCGTTTTGTTGTGATTCCCAGGCTGAGACCCAGTACCACTCAAAATCCACATCCTGCAAAACAACTCTCAGGCATACAGGACTCAGTGACTTTTCTTTTCTGCCTTTTGCCCCTCAGCCTTTCCTTCATTTTTCTTTGGAAAAAATGCTTTTTCTTAGCAGTGGGGGAGGGATTTCAGGATTAAGAAACTGAAAGCTTTGCTGCTGTTCCTGATTATGTTGGGGTTCTGTTTCGGTTTTTTAAACTTCTCACACTTGCTTCTCCACAAAGAGCTCTGCAAGGCAGGCATTTGAAGTCACCACTGCCATTCCAAAAGCCCTGTGTTTTTCCAAGGCCCTTGGAAGGGGCAGCCTGACCAGGCAGCCAGTGGACCATGCCATCATTAGCTGCCATTAAGTCATGCAGATGAAGTGATCTGCCTCCTGTGGCAGGACAGGCAGGATCACCTGGAATGTGCCATGGAACTCCTGGCTGTCTTCCCCAGGAGCCCCGTGACATTCCTGCGGGGTGGGACAGAGGTGACAGCTGGAGCTGCAGAGCTGGGAGCTGTAGGAAGGGCTGAGGGGCAGCGTCCTGTGCAGGACCAAGATGTGTGCAAGGAGATGTCCTGTCCCTGCACCTGGGATACCCTCTGGACACACAGGGATGCTAAGGAGGTGCTCTTGCAGGGATCAGTGGGATACGGAGCAACCGAATCAACTCCCTGAGCCAACTCCTATGGCTGGTGCTACCCCACAGAACCCTGTCGGAGCAGTGAGGAGAGCTGGGTTCTGGAGTGGAAAAGAACAAGCAGAATTAGCCAGGTGCATCATGCACGTGTGCAGCAGCTTTGTGCTGACCACAGGAACTCAGGGCACACAGGCCAAACCCTGGCCAGATTATCCAAATATGTGCAAATCCAAGCACATATTCTTTTGTACTGCAGTAATCCTATTGATTTACTGGGGAGGGGGAGGGAAACAGAAGGTGAGCCACTAGAGGGAAACAAGTAAATGCCTCTGGGGGGCTGAGATCACACCTCTAGACCTCCAGCCAGGACACAAACCTGCATCCGGTACTGAGCTATTGGCACCTAAGAGAAATCCCTAGTGTCCAAAATTCGGAAGCTAACAGCTGGGAACCAAAGATGTTGCAGGCATCCTCAAGGCCCCAGGAGGGCAGGAGGGGTCTCCACTGTTATTGTTACAGAATAGTGGAGCATGTAAGGGCATCTCTGGGCTCAGTGACTGTGACAGCTGAGAGCACTGGCTCCTGCTCCTGACATGCTGGCAGCCACTCCAGGGAGAGCACGGGGAAGCCCCTTTGGAGCTGTCATGGTTCACAGCCTGGCATGCTGAGAGGCTGCCCCAGGTCAGATCCTGTTTGCTTTAATTCCCTGCTTTTTTGGGAGCTGCTTCCCAGGAGTCTGCGGCTCCCCACAGGGTGAACAGAAGGGGCTGGCAGCAGGTAACCTGTGTGTGAGGGCAGCTGCTGGGGGCAGCTCCTGGACCCTGCGCCCTGCCCTCGGCAAAGCCTCACTTCCCTGCGGGTCTCTGTGCCATTGTTTATCCTGGTGCTCTTGTGGAGCAGCAGCACGGTGGTTTTGGGATGGTTCTCCCACCCCAGGGGTGCTGGCAGGGCCATTTCCAGCTGTGGGAGCATTGGGGTGTCTGTACCCTGGGCAGGAGCACCAGCCCTGGACAGCAAGCAGTGCCTGGCCACAGTGCTGGCCCTGGAGCTAGACAGAGCAGAAGTGCTGCAAAACACAGGAGAGGCTTTGCCCAGTGCCTGCGGCATTTCTGGTTGGAAAATAGCGGCCCTGGAAGTGTTTAGGGTGCAGGGAGGGCAGGGGAGGATGCGCTAGGAGTGACCAGGCTGGCCACGTTGCAGCTGCCTGCTATCCACACCGGGAGTATTCCCAGCCCAGCCACTCTGGAAGGAGCTGGAGCTGCCTTTTTTAGGTCCTGTGCCTTTACTCATAGGGCACAAGGGCTGGAAAAAGACTGTCACAGGAGCTCTGCCCTCAGCAAGAGATGGCTCCAGGGGGTAGCTCTTGGCTGTCAGTGCTGATGCATTGCAGGGAAGTCCCCACTGTCGCTGCTCCCAGGGCCAGGTGTTGCATCAGAGACAAAATCAGAGCTGTGACCCCTGCTCATCCTGGCATTTGCCTCCTTAGACTCATTTGATGAAAACCTGGGGAGGGTATGAGTTTCTGTGCTTCCCTTGGAAATGGAAACCACAGCTTGGGAAAGATCCTTTGGACTTCACCTGCTCACAATACTCATGTTATAAACATATATTATAATATTGGCTTCTCGCAAGTATAAAGGTAGATATTATATAATGTTAGAAATGCTTTTTGCTGTGTGGATGTAGTTTTCTCTCTTTTTAGCAAGAATGTTAGCAAGTGTGAGCAAGTAAGATAACCTCCAAGCGAGCAGAGGATGAGGCCCGAGAAGCTGCTAATCAACACTTTGTCCAGGGAACAAAAGGACCCAAAGGCTACTCCGCCTGGAGAACGGGCGGCCAGGAGAGCCCAAGAGCCACTATCACCGCTCTGCCTGGAGAGATGAAGAGGCCCAAAGCTGCAATCAGCCCTGACTGTCTGGAGAATTAAGAGATCCACTCTACCATCAACTCTTACCTAGCGGGCCCAACCCCAAGAATCAAAAGAAATAAAACCACAAGGCAGAAGACTACGCATGCTCTAAAAAGGAGGAACCAAGGAGTGGCCATGCAGAACAGCTCCAGGAAAAGTTTTAATATGAATAGAGAACAGACAGTAAAAATGGTATAAAAAGGACTCACCTCGAGCATCAGGGATGCTCTTGGCAGAGCACCAAGGCACCCAGCCATTACCTCTTTGCTTTATTTTATGTGTCTCTTATTGTCTTTATATTAAACCCTTTAAATTCTCACAGGAGACTGAACCTCGTTTTTCACACTCACGAGAGTGGCCTCTCCCACTGACCATCCCCAAAACACCACTACCACTGTGCACAGCTCTGCTGCTTTTAGTTTCACTTAATTTTAGGTTCATTTTATTTTGGTTAACCTACTCCAGATTGGCTGTTATTTTCACTCTGGAGCCAGGGAAAGCAAAACTGTGCAACTCTGATGGAGGCTCCCGACTGCCGCAGCTCTCGGCAGAGCCGCCTGCGGTGGGCGAGCCCTGAGCAGCTTCAGGGAAAGCGTGGTCACTGCAGTGTCACAGGGCAGGGCACGGCCACGAGTCCCCTCAGCACGAGTCTCCTCTGCCAGCCCCAAGGTTGCACCTGCTCCAGGCTCTCAATCCAGGAAAGCAGAGTGCCTCGCTTCCCTGCCTGCACTTCCCCGTCACGGCGGTGTGATTAATCCCTAATCCTAACCTGCTCCTGTAGGCAAGGATATTTTTTCTCCTCCTCTGGGCTTAAGGCAGCCCGGCCAGCTGGCAGGTGAACACACACCTTACCCACTAGTCAGCACTAAGAGCCCCACAGTCCTGCTGTGTTTACCGACTCCATGGCTACTACGGAAAACCGCCCCGGTTTTCCTGCCCGCTCCTCCTTCCTTATCAGTCATGGGGTGGCTAAGGATGAATGATTAGAGGTAACGACAAATATTACCCCTGTGCTACCAATTCTGCTTTTCAAATGGAAATCAAACAAAATTAAACCTGACGCAGTGCCCAGGAAGGACGTTGGGGCTGTTGAAAGACCATTAGCTTTAAGGAGAGGATGAGTTGCAGAAAATGTTCCGTAATTAACTCAGCCACCCACAGCCTGCTGGAAACCTGGAAAACCTCAGTAAACATCGGCAGTTCTGTGTGCGAACAAAAGGATTCTATTTCACCAGTTAAATATCCACTCTAAACTTGGTAAGTGCTGTGTGCTGGCATTGGTTGTCTCAGGGGGAGTGAAAATCTTCCGTGGACGTGTTTTTCCCTGGTGTTTTGGTGGGTTTGTTGATCCTGCTCTCATGTCCCATCCCAGAGCGGAATAAATTTCCCTGGGGATGAGTAGTTTCTGCTTTGCGTAAGTGTTGTGGGATTTTTGGCTCATACAGCACCTCTAGCACCTGGCAAGGTCAGTGCTTAAGCATCTGCTAATCCTTGAGACTTGGGCTCTGGCCTCTGGCTCAGGTGTCTGGAGCTCTGCCCAGCCAGACCAGCGCGGACCGACGTAGGACTAAGGAGGGATGTCACCAACAGGAAAACCAGACAGGTCTGCTGGAATTCACCCAAACATGAAACCCCTTGCAACACACAAAGTAGGAAAAGAATGTCTGTTAAACGATATTTTTGTGATCTGGCTGATGAGCATGCAATGTGCCCATTGCCTATTCCTCTAGCTGAGGATTTTTGCCTGTTTCACAAGTTAGTTTTGGTGGCTCAGAGATCTCAGACAGCCGCACGCTGCTTTCAAACTGGTACAAGTTTCCTATCAAAATGGTTCGTCTCCTTCAAGAGGGAACATTTAAATAAAAATGGCCAACTCCCCAAAGCTCCAGCACTCAAGCTAGACAATTTGCTTTCTTGCATTAGCACCTTGGAGGACCAGCCCTGCATCAATATTGAGCCAGGCAGGATTCTTGAAAATGGACTTTTGTATCTATGTTTATAGTCTTAACTATATTTTACTTCCAAATAGTCTCTGAGTAAAGAATAACTCCCATCTGAAGAGTAATGAAGTGCTGTAATACAGCAAATATCCTTAAGGACCAAGGGAGGAACAAAAGACTTACAATGACCTTTATTTGTGTAGAAACACAGTAGTCAGTTGGGTTTAGGGTGTCCTCCCTGCCTTATTTACCTCCACACCCCACGGTGGGTCAAGTGTGAAACACAGAGCATTATTGTCTCAAGCTGCATCAGAGCTGGGAAATGCTGCAGCTGCTTCCCTCCCTTCAGCAAAACTCCGCTTTATGGCTGTGAATGGTGACATGAGCCTGACAAGAAACAAATGTTTACAAATAAATGTAAACACAGGGGTGGGGGCAGTCAAACACTGGGCATTTGTAACTTGATCTCGGTACCGAATCAGAACCACTTGATTTATGGGAACTGGCAACTCTTACTTACCTCGGCGTTACAGGTCTGGGTCCTTATTAGTAGCTATGAAATTTGTCCTAGAAAATCATTGCTGTAACTGGTGGAGTTAGTATGGGACTTTCCAGTGGTTTGGGGCTTTCTGGCATTTCTTTCAAACTGGGTTTCTGGCAGGAAGGAGTGACTTTTGATGAGTATTGAAACTAAAAGGAAATGTGGTGAGGTGAATTAAAAATACAAAAATATTTTACAAATTTGACATTTTCTAAGCAACATTTTCCCTCCAACTCACAAAAAATACTCCTTTTGAAACAGCATTTGAGTTTTGAATATGGTTCAAGCTATTTAAGTGTGATAGAAATTAAAACTTTTTGATACAATCAGCATGACTTTACAATATGATCCAACCCAAATTGGTGGTGATGATTAATTCAATACTCTTTAACTTTGGGCTTTGGCCAGGGAAAGCTTTTGCAATCTCAGGCTCCTACAGAAAGGGACAAACAAGTACTTGATTTCCATGTACTCAAATGTTTCCGGGTCTCCCTGCTGCCAGCAGCAGTTACAGGGGAGCTGCCCTTCAGGATTTTTGGAATGGGCGGAAAGGTGAAGCAGAGACCTGCTTGGCCATTATTGTAGCAGAGCAGGGGGCTGCTGGCCTTTTATCTGTGGTAGAACACCTCACTTTGGGTTTAAATTATGTAACAGCCATCCTGCCTTCTCTCTGAAGGTACCACGCTGTTCCAATTTCTCTCAATGTTCCAATTTCCCTCACATCACATCTCCATTATTAATCCACTTGCTGGACATGGTGTTTATTATCACGCTTGACTCAACTGGAAAAATGTATCAGAGTGCATAAATGAGGGTTGGTGCAAGCTCATCAATAAATATTGTAATGTCCTAATGCCTCTAAAAGGATTTATCTGTTTCTGCCAACTTCATCTTTTTTTAAAAAAAAAGGTCTTGGTAGAGGCTCAGGAACTTCATTCCAAAGTGTGAGTGTCTGCCAGCAAAGCCACTCACCGGTTTTATTCTTCTTCTTTCCTCTCACAGAAACTTAATCAAGAAAATCTGGGAATGGGAACATGCTCTTGGGTCAATCCCATTGTGGCTGATCGGGAATACCACAGCACAAAAAAGGCAAGTGTTTTAAGGGTCTCAGTCTGCAGTCTGGCTCCTGGTAGGAGAAACCAGACAAGGGATGCTGGCTGCATCACAAGAGGGTTTGATCTGCTTTTCCAAAGGGAGAGAAAACTCCTGTTTGGCTAAAACCAAAGTCAGAAGAGACAGCAAGACAACAGCTGAAGCTGAAAAGCAGGAGGGAGGAGAGCAGATGTGAGTGTCCTTCAGCCCAGCCAGAGTCACCACCTGCAGCACCCCAGGAGGAGCCGCTCCCTGATGTGACCCCATGAAGAGCTGCTGGATGGAAAGGCAGGAGCAGTGCTGCACCAGACCTCCCGTGCCTGCAGGAGACTGCCCTCAGGCAGGAACAAACAGCCCCGAGGGCAAGATCGTGCCGGTGGTTACACCCATTTACCACGCTGGGCCTTGCAGCTCCGTGAACATCTGGGCTGAACCTGTTCTCCAAAGGAAATGGTACGTAAAACATGTGGGAGACTGATCCTGCGAGGGCTTAGTGACCTTCCTCCCTCCCCTGCCGTGGCCTCAGCCCTCGCTCCTGACGGTGCAATCTAATCGCTGGGTGCCAGCCACGCCGCGCCCTTCTCCCTTCCCACCTTCCCTGAGCCCTTCACTTGCGCCGGGCTGGGAGACCGGTGCTGTGGCTACGCTGCTTTCACAGGAATAAACTCTGTTTGAGCCCTTTCCAGCCGCAGGGCTCAGCTCCGGCCAGCAGCTCGCTGGCTTATTTGAAGCAGGGACGAGGACGAGCCACCCGTATTGTCACAGCAACCCCTCCCCAGGGGCTCTCCCCTCCCAGGTGGCACCGGAGTCGCCTCACCGGCTGACACATGACATAGGAAACTGCTCATCAAACCAAAACCGGAGCAAAACCTTGAAGACTCTTTTATTCGGGTGATCTGCAGCTGTCAAACGAGCTCAGAGGTGATGATGCTGCTGCTCTGCCGGGTGCTTTGGAGGGTGATTTACACCTTGTTATGCTCCCCACTGGAACTCGGGGTAGATGATTTGCTTCCCACACGCCGACTTGGCTCCCTGAGACCCCGTATACCCCAGCCCTGACCTGTGAGTGGGGCTGGCTGGCATCCTTGGAGTACTGCCCCCCTTCAATCTTCAGGAACTGATGGTAAAACAGCCCGGAGGCACACGTGTGATCCGAATTCTGCTAGCTGGATGCATCTCCATGTCCAGAGACTAAGATTTTACCATCCCTGCTGTAGTAGCCCCATACATAAATGCTGGCTCTGGCACTCTTCTGGGGAGATCTCTGGGCTCCAGACCCTCCTTCCCCACTTTGTCACCGCCCCACGGGGTGTCTGCATGTGGCAGTGCTGCAGGGACTGCGCTTGCCCTATGAGCCCCACACGGTCCAGCTGCTGGCTCCTGAATGCTACCATGGGCTTCACAAACCCCTTCCTGCCTCCCGCTGCATCCGAGGGCAGCTTTCACCCAGGGACCAGGCAAGGAACGGCATCCAAGCAGGATGCTCCAAGGAGAATGAGCATTGACACCTTCAGCAGCAGCAACTCTCTCATTAATTTAAATTCTGATCAGCTGCACAGATAAAAATATCTTGAAATCTCTTTTAACTTAAAAGTTGATTAAGACCTGTTCTGATAAAAGAAATAACACATTATTAGTGGGGAGAGGCAATTTCAGATTATTTGATTGCAGGGAAAGCGTGCTTTTTATTTAAAGCAGTGTCAGTCTTTCTGTGGTGGAAAGGTTTGTCACAGGTACAACATTTGTAACACATCAGTAACACAAATATCGTGGCAAACAAAACATGGGGCTGGAAGGCATCTCTAAAGAACTCGTGTTCAACTCTTGTTCCAGGTAGGATTATCTCGAAGCCATTCTTGATTATCACCTAACCTGCTTCCCAAAATCTCTGGTGATCTTCCAATGCAATTTACTCTACCCTACAGCACAGCAGTCAACGGTGCTTTTCTTGAAAGCCCAAATTTCCTTTCTTTGTTCATACTCATTAAGAACTTGTTAAGCAATCATTGCCAGGAATCATTTAGCAAAAAAATTCCTCCTGCTTGAGGATAGGTTGGAAACTTGCTTTGCAACACGTCAGCAGCTCAGGTACGGGCTGCCTATTTTTTTTCTTCTTCTTCTTCCTCTTCTAATTGTTTGGGTTTGGTTTTTTTAACTGAAATTTTCAGTTTCGCATCTTTAGTGACTCGCGTCCGCTTTGTAAATGATCTCTCTTGGCATCAACAGGTGTGGGAAATTTCGGCCCTCCCCTGCTCCTCCTCCTGTCCGTACTTAGCGGCCCCTGAGGTCGGGATGTCTCTGGGCAGGGTGGGTTACTTCTGTCGCGCATCGCCACTCGAGCGAGACCAGAGAGGTACAACTGCACTGGGAAGGCTCGGGTTACCCGGCCGCGGGGTAGAGCACAAACTTCTGGAAGCGGGAAGGAGAGAGCGAGATGGGGGGGATAAAAATCCTTTGGGCAATTTCAAGTGGTACAGTGAGAATTAAAATCCCCAGAGCGCCCGGCCGAAAGCGGCAGTGCCGGCGGTGGGGCCGTTTTGGGGGGCGCCGCCGGGGCTCGGGGAGGGGACGATTCCCTCCCAAGGGGTCTCCCCGGCCCGACCTGACTTGAGGGGCGGCCCCGGGAGGGGCATTTCGGTCCTGTCCGGAGGTGGGGGCGGCGCCGGGGCTGCGGGATGGAGCCGCGCTCTCGGCCGAGGTGAGCCCGGGGCCGCGGGGAGATGCGGGGCTCGGCTGGGCCAGGGCTGGGTGGCTCGGCCCCCGCGTCCCGCTCGGGGAAAGGGGTGTTTCCGCACGGGGGAGGCGCGGCTCGGGGCGGCCGTGCTGCCGGGGCGGCAGCGGGACCCCGGCAGTGCCGGGCCGGCTCCGTGCGGTCGCCGGGGCTCTGTGGGTAGCTCTCAGCGCTCCCTCCCGGAGGGGCGGCGGCGTTTCGGCCGCGGGGTGTGGAGGGCAGCCTCTCTCGGGTCCCCCGCATCTCCGTGAGGTTTGTGCGGCGCGGGCAGCGCGGTCGGGGGCAGTGGCCAAGGGGCGAGTGAGGGCAGCAGCTCGCACGCCGTGCCCGCCTGTGCCGCAGGCTGTAAGGGCTCCAACCTGCCCCAGGAGCACTGGTGGGACGCTGGAAGGTCCAGGAGGATGGCCACAGCGGGAGGACGAAGAGGAAAGGGTCCGCTGGGAAGGAGAAAGCGCAATTCCGCTCTGCCAGTGGTGACTAAGAGGACCGGCTTGGCTGAGAGGGTGGAAAGACATCAGAACTGGTGAACGGGGAGGGTCAGTTGGCTGCCGTGTTCCCGGGCAGACGTGCTCTGGAAAACGTCGGAGTCTGGACAGGGATAAGGTCTGAGGAAGAAAGACAGAGACTCACAACAGAGCTGTAGGAGAGGGGGAAGAGA
This sequence comes from Corvus cornix cornix, assembly GCF_000738735.6. Taxonomy (NCBI): domain Eukaryota; kingdom Metazoa; phylum Chordata; class Aves; order Passeriformes; family Corvidae; genus Corvus; species Corvus cornix. The sequence continues at coordinate 60,777,543 of NC_047057.1, read as the reverse complement.
GCACCTTCTAAAGAGGAATAAAAAAAATTACAGAACTCTTGTAACCGTAGTAACCTAAAACTATTAATGCTGCTGAAAGAAGGCAAGTTTAGAAGCTTTGGCTAAAAATGAACTATCCTGGTTAAGTGAACATGTTGCTTTCTAATGCGTGAGAGGTTTCTCAGAATAGACTGAATGTTTCTTAACTCTGAAGAAACTGTCTCCGGCTTCTGCTGAGCTGAGATGGTTTTGCACTATTATTCATGGCATTTGTTGCAATGGAAGCCAGAGGAGCAAATCTCAAGAAACTAAAATACCCCTGGGTTTGGGTTCTGTAGCAATCCCAGAAGCATCTCGAGTCCCTGGCTCTGTAGGAGGAAGCACTGACTGGTGAAACACATGTGAATGCCCTTCTCTTGTTCCTGTGTCCTGTTTGGCAACACACAAATGGCCATTGCCCTTGAGGGCAGGAATGTATGAAGTTAAGTGAAAAGTAGTCTGCCTGCCAGGTTTAGCTTTAGGTGTGCAGTTCAGGGAGCAGATGTCCCTCTGCCTCAAGGTTTCCTTCTCACAGGATCTCTACTGACTCAAGGCATTTACTCTCTCCATCCAGTGGTGGCTTCAATGAAGTTTTTCTTGTTCAGGGGCTTCATTGTGCCAAGTTACCATGCGCTGAAGTTCAGTGGCACCAGAAGGATGCAGCCTCCTGGATGCCTGTTGTTGAATCTTTCTGTGCCAATCTTTGTGTCTGTCTCACCGGCATCTGTGCCACAAGGAAGAACATCCAAACCTTCAGCAGAAGCAGCCTTTTGCTGCTTTTTCTTTAGCAAGGCTGGTCACAGCAGGTTCAGAGGAGCACCAAGGAAGAGCTGAGGAGGGAGGGAGTGGGGCCACTTCCTTTAGCAGCCATCAGCCATCGCCTTGGCTTCGTCATCAGCAGATACTTTGGCATGACATGCTTATAAGTAATTCTTCTTCCATCTTACTTTAGCTTCATTTGTTCGGTCTCTAGTGTGGAGAGAAGCCTCTGTGCCAGTCACAGTCACCATAAGAAACCATACAGAAGTGCCTGCTCCCTGTGTAAAGGTGAGATCAGAGGAGCAGGGTATTCATGTGCTGGGTGTGTCTTCCTGCTAGTGCCCTGGTGCTCTGGATCAAGTTCCAGTATGTGGTGGCAGGAGAGACTGGGGGCACCCCACTTGTCTTTACTGGCAGCCCCCCAGTAAATCAGTGTAGCTGTGCTGTTATTCAGCTCCCTAAGGGTTGTCCTTGCCAGGTTTGTCAAAAACTTGGACTGTGTCTTCTGGCTTTGTGATTCCTTTCTCTGCTCTCATCAGGGGGGTGTGTTTTACTCCTGATCAAATTAACACTAAAACTCCTCAAGCTGCTGGGTTGTTCAGGTTCCAGAACAAGTTCACAGATCTTATTTTGGGGGGTGCTTTCACTGGGAAATGGGTGATATGCTACCAACTCACTTCTTGTAACTCATTTCTTTGCTGTCTTTACTGACGTTTACAATTATCTTAAACTGGGGCTGGGAACTCTGTCCAACAGTTTAAATGAGGTGTGGTGGAACTTCAGATTATGGCATTGTGAACCAGCCATTCCCCTGTCAGCAAAGGATTAAGTACAATCACATTTGTTTCGATTTTTTCTTTTGGAAAGGAAAATGTTCACACCTTTTTTTGTACAATTACATAAAACCTCCTGTCTGTGCAAGGTTAATGTCTCCCAATATTTAATAAGTTCAGCCTTGCAGTTGTTCCATCAGATAGGGAAGTACATCCTCAATACTCATAGGAGGAAAGTTGTGAAACAGAAAAACAACCCCTGAGATCCTTGAAGAAATTTAGACATCGGCTTCACTATAATTTCAAATCAGAGGTGACACTTCCTGCTTCAGTTCTAAGTGACCTGTTCCTTGGTCTGTAAGAAACCTTTTCCAGAGCAGCAAAATAAACAGAAGTCCCATAAATCCATGTGTAGTCTGCTGTTAGACCATCTTTCCTTGTAGTTAGCAGTGGTATTGCAAATTAACAGGAGTTTCTCACTTCCTGATCAGGTGGAGTTACGACTTCTGTATTCTCATGGTCTCCTCCGATGTGCCACCAAAGCGCAGCTCCTTATCTAGCTGTGTGCCAGTATTCTCTTGAGCTGTGAGGGTTAAAACAGTGTTTAGTCTTAAATTTTATACCCCAGCACACAAGGAGCCTGCATGGCTTCCTACAGAAATGCGGTAACAGGAAACTACTGTTTGGAAGCTGTTGGTGGCATGGAGCTGTATCAGTTTCCCAGCTCGCCCACTGCTAGCATCTGTCCCTTTTGTCTCTTTGCCCTTTCCAGCAGCTTTACACAGCCAAATTCTGCCATCCCATCCATTTTAAGTATTGATGAGTTTATGTAGTTGCTTCCTGAAAACTAAAAGCTGTGAGGTACAAAGCTGCTCCTTTCATTTAAAGAAGACTCAAAAGATGCTCTACAAAAAAAAAAGTGTTTGAAAACTTTTCTTGACAGGGTGCTGAGAATGATTCTCCTGTATTATTTTGGGTGGAATATGAGATACTAGAGCTTTCTCCTCTGTTGAACAATTCCTTCTTCTGTCCTGCCTCACAGCTCAGGGTTTGTGGGTTGGTGGTCACCTCTGATTCCTGAATCCATCCTACAATAGCTGCTGCTCCCCAGTGTCTCCTGTGCTGGGCTCAAAGACTGTGGCAGGGTGGGGAGGAAGGTGTTGGGGAATTATGCAACTACCACGAGGAAGTGGGGGGGGGCACAGCCCATCCTGAAGGGGGTGGGTGAAGGTTCAAAAAAAAAAAAGAGAAATGGGCTTCAGGTTGCTGCAGGCCTTTTTGAGCTGGGAGGCAGGTTACAGCTCCCACATCACTGGCATGCTGTATTCTGCAGCAGGGGGGGGCTGGCCAGCTGTGCATTACCTGCTGCTGGGGCTTTGCTTGTTTGCTGTTGTGTCTGACAGGTGCAAGTAAATCTTATCTCTCCTTTCATGAAATAGGCACAGAAATCTCAGGAAGACATCAAGCTGCAGTGTTTTGTTTGTGTTTATGGATCTTCACTTAAGAAACACTCAAGATCGTACCAGGTCCTTGCAAGGGCATGCAGAACCTTGCATTTCAACAAGGAGTCTTAAGACTAGCCACAGCTTTTTGTAAAGTTAAGAAAATTAATCTTCCTGGGGCTTTTTGGGTAATTCCAGGTATTCCTGAATAGTGAGGAGCAGATGTCACCTGGGAGTCTTCCTGCTCCACACCTTGGTGGCCTGGCCCCGGGAAGGGCAGCTCATACCTGCAGAGCTCCCTGGAGGGCTTTGGGAAAGCTGTAGGACATAAATTACTTCCCCACAAGCTCTCTATTTGAGTAGAATCACAGAATAAGCTGAATTAGAAGGGACCCATGAGGATCATTGAGTCCAACCCCTGGCCCTGCACCCCAACAATCCCACCATGGATTGAGAGCAATGTCCAAATGCTCCTTGAACTCTCTCAGGCTTGTACTGTGACCAAATCCCTGGGGAGCTGTTCAGTGCCCCACCATCCTCTGGGTGAAGAACGACCAAAAAAACCCCAAAATCTACCCTAACCCTGCCCTGGTACAGCTCCAGCTGTTCCCTTGAGTCGTTCAGCCCTGTGTTCATTTGAGCAGGCAGTCATGATTTCGGAATTAGAAACCTCTGCTCTTGATCAGGCAGGTGAATTCTCTGTGTGAGTGCCATGTGGAGCACGAACAGTATGGAATTTTAAAAGGAGTGCATTCAGGGACGTCACCAGAGATCCTGGTATGCCCTGTTTGAGCTAAGTGCAAATGGGATATTCTCATGCAGTGTGCAGAAGTGAACAGAACCAATTTTATTAGCTCTTGGTGTTACTGGTATCAGGCTATTGGTATTCCATGTGTTCCATAGGTTTTGGTACTCTTCAGTGACCTACAATTTAGATGCAGGCTGTGTAAAAATTCAAGGCATTTGAAATGTGATAAGGACAGTACCTGGGGCAGCCTTGGGAAAGGCCCCATGATTCCCCTTTAGGCTGGGAGTGAGGGAATGGCTTCACACAGACTGACCTGCTGCTGCCCCCATGCAGCCTGTAGCACTGGGGCAGAACCAAAAAAGCACAGGTACAAACATGAGTCCTGAGCCCATCTCTCTGCTGCAGACTGCCTCATTCCAAGGACTTCTAGAGACCAGTCTTGACCACAGCTCTCCACAGCACGTGGTAACAATTCAGAGTACCAATTCCTGTTTGTGCTCTTGGCAAATGTGCTGAACTGGAAAGAGCAAAGGGGTGAAAGCAGAAGGGGCAGTGTAGGGCAGTTTTGTTTAGTTTTGTCTGTGGTCTTTGGAAGGAAAGACCCCACATGCTTTGCTTTGACAATTTGTGCAGTCCATAGTTCTGAGAGGGTTTTTCCTAATTTGTTCTTGATACAAGCTTTGCAATCTTGAATTTTCCTCTGTGCTCAAAAGGATGAAAATGACTGTCTGTAGCTGCTCTAAAACACAGTAACTGGGAACTGATTTATGTAAACTTTCACCAGCTTTTTTTTTTTTTTATTTCACTTAAGTGTGGCTTAACACCAAATGTATTTGCTGGGGATTACACCCACTGGTTATTTCTAAATTGCCTTAGCTCTAGATCTAAGATTACTATATTTAATTTTGGTGTACCAAATGTTATTTAAAAGTCTATTTTGACAATTGTGATACTAATCTGAGATTTTAAGATTTTGCATATTTTCTTGTGATTTAATGTTTCCTTTTAAAGGAAAAGCTCTTGTCTCTGGCTGCTGTCATACCTCTTTGCTCCCAAGTCATCCCTGTGTTGTCCCAGCAAAGTCTTAAAGCACCTCTTTCTGACAAGACTAGGAAACTTATTGATGTTTGCTTTGCTTTTCAGGCAGATGCAAAGCACCACTAAGTTAAAAACAGGAGCGAATTTCAAGCAAACACAGCTGCATGTTTGCATTGGTGTGGCAGTCATTCCTGTGCCTGTGGTCGTTCCTCTTGCTTTGTTGCCTCCATTGAAATTGCTGGATGGGACCTCAGGGGTGCATCACCATTAGCTGTTGTGTAGCTTCTGATGAGACTTCATCAGACATGATGGGAAGAAATGGAGCTTTTGCTCTGGTTTTAGAGGTGCTTGCAGTGCCCTGGAGGACTGTGCAGTTTCCCTGCTGCTTTCACCATTGTTGCTGAAGCAGCTGTTGGAATTTGCTGTGCCTGTTTACTGCCTGAGACACTTCTGTATTTCTCTCCTGTTAAGCTGTGGAGTGTCTTTAAAAGAAACCAAATGAGAACATCGCTATTTCCTTGCTGTTTGTGAGGGAGAAGTGCTGAGGGAGCAGTAGTGCTCTTAACTACTCTCCCTCACAGCTGTGCTTCAATGAAGGTATTCTGTGGAAACCAAACCCTCATATTTATTTTCTAGGCAAAGTTTTCTGCCTCAGATACCTGAGGTAATCCCCCCTTTGTTGGCAACTTCTCCTTAGGCTGGTTTAGTTGCAACACAAAGCTTTGGTTTCTGGGAAGTCTTCACAGGTGTGTGGCAGTGCTGGGATGTCCCTATCTTCCTGTTTAACTGGTAGAGAGCCTTTTGGTACATCTAAGGATCTGCTTGGGATCAGCTCCTGACAGGCTTAAGCAAATAATAAAATGTGGGATGGGATGCCATCAATAAATTGTTGGCAAGTCCTTTGCATTCAAGTCGGTAAATGATGACATGGCTTCATCTTCCTTCTTTAAAGAATTGGACAGGTAACTTTTGGAAATTGATGTTACCACAAAGGGAAGGGAAACAAATACATGAGTCATTCAGGAAGTCAGTAACCCTCACCACCTAATTTCTTTTATAACCAGTTTTGTTTGCACTAAGTAGTGAAGAACAGCTCGCCACTTGGTAATCCAACATTCAAATCCAGGTTTCACCCTTGTAGGAAGAAAAAACACCTAGGGACTTCTCTGTATTTAAACACTGCAAGGTACTCTGTATGAGGGAGAACTGGCAGGGCCTGGGGAGCCAGGGGCTGCAGGGCTCACCTGTGTGGAAAGGGGCTGTGATTCCAGCTGGTTCCAGCCAGCTCCAAACTAGACAAACCCAGTCCATTGCACACCAAAGCTGCAGCTGCTCAGAGTAGCTTACTCTGCCTCTGCTTGAACGTGTCAGGTAGTGTAGAAGCACTCCAAAGTGGCCAGTCTGAGGGGCTGAAGGTGTCTTGGAAAAGCCACAGAACAATAAGGCTTTTGTTCAATAGAGGGGGAAAAAATGAGAGAGGAAAAAAAAAATCTCAGCAGAGATTTTTCTTCTTGTTTTCTGATGAAGAGTGATTAATCTGAAATGGAAAATTATGTTATCAAGCTGACCCATAGCTCTCTTTAGGAGGCATAATATAGTTCTCTGTTACATTATGCACATTTCTGGTTTGTCTGACAGAACTTCTGTTTTTACTGTTGGATTGTATCGATTTTATTTATTTTAAATTATGCAAACTTATACTAAAAGATAAACAGGGATTAAAGCAGAGGAGACACTAAAATGCTGTGCAACTTTCAGAAAACTTTTTATTTTTTTTCTTCAAAGAATATATTCCTTTTGAAATATTTCTGGGCTTTTAACGTTATTAAGAGCCAGGCACTTCTGAGGAAGGTGTTGCCACATTGATGGCAGTGCCCTTCAATTAAACTGTGCATTTATACAGCTTATTTCATGCCATGTCTCCTCTGTCCTTGAGCTCAGGAAGGTTAGCTGGTACATGGGTGCTGTACCTCAAGGGGGAAGGCAGGGGTGGGGCTGAAGATGCAGAACTGGCCAGTGCAGCAGAAGAGGAGCATGGAAGGATTAGGAAGGTAATCTTGGACCTGGTCTCCTGGGAAGTGATAGAAGGATGATTATTTTCTCTGTGCTGCCTGAGAGCTCTCCTGTGCCAGGAGCTCTCGTGTTGGGGGCATCCAGGACAGTAAGAAGTAATGCTCAGTAGCGCTCTTTTTTTCCCCTTGTTATTCTCCTCCTTGTTTCATCTCCCTCCTCCCAAAATGTGTAGTTTGGGAAGGCCATAGTGCAAAGTAGATTCTTGTGGGAAAGTTGCAGTTACCTATCTTAATCTGATATATGCTGGGGACTGAGCTCTGGCTAGGGCTGGTGTGTCCTCAGCAGGAGAGAAGAGGGGAAGCAAAGCTCTCTCCATGCTCTGTTTGGATATGCCATTTATGAACATCAGCCCTTTAGTCTTTTATAGGTACTTCAGGTTCATCTCTCTCAAGTGATTGTGACCATTCCCTTGTTCACCTAGCTCGTGGTCTCTGTTTTTATTCTTTATAACCATTCCTGGAAATCAGGCAGAGTCCAGAAGAGACAAGTGCAGGAAGAGGTCACTCAGCTACACCCTGCCATTACAGCCCAAGCTGAGGTCTTGACGTTTAAATTTGTGTATAATGATGAAGCCAAACAGCATCCTGTAATATGCTGGCAGAGGTATGAGAAGTATAAAGCATTCTTCAAAATGGCATTTGTATCCAGGGGGAAAATAAAGTAGGCACATGAGGTCTGGCAAGTTAAATACAGCAACACCACAAGACTGTAGAAAACACTGTTTGAAAACAATTTTCAAAAGATAGTAAAGCTACAAATATTATTAATCCTTTTTTTTTTTCCCTGTTGCAGAAGGAACATGAAGCCTGCTAGAGAGACAGAAGATCAGTAGGGAATGAGACTGGAAGGGAGTTCAGAGATCACTTTGAAACAACCTAAAATTAATTTCTGCATCTGGCCACAGGTAAGAGGAACTTGGGAATGCTGGGCCCTGCTGTTTGTGAACAGAGAAGGGCTGGTGGGAGATGTGATGATTGGAGTCTATCTTGAGCATAGTAGTCTTGAAATGAGTTTTCAGTTCTTAAAAACTTCTACCTTGGACTTCCAGACTTTGGCCTGTTCAGGGCACTGGTTGAGACAGTCCCTTGGGAAGCAGTCCTGAGGGGCAAAGGGTGCAGGAAGGCTGGACATTCTTCAAGAAGAACATCTGAAAGGCACAGGAACAGGCCATCCCAGTATGCTATAAGATAAGCCAGCAGGGAAGGAGACTGGCCTGGATGAACAGGGAGCTTCTGACTGAACTCAAGGGGGAAAAAAAAAATTACCAGCTTTGGAATAAGGGGGAAGTGGCTCAGGAGGATTACAAGGGTATCATTAGGTTATGCAGGGAGAAAGTTAGAAAGGCCAAAGACCCAGGTAGAATTTAATCTGGCAAGTGCCACAAGAGATAACAAAAATTTTTTTTCCAAATGCATTAATACTAGAGAGCCAAGGAGACTCTCCATCCTTTACTGGATAAGAGGGGAAACACTGCCACCAAGGATGCGGAAAAGGCTGAGATACTTGATGACTTCTTTGCTTCAGTCTTTAACTGAAAGACCAGTTATTATCAGGGTGTCAAGCCCCCTGAGCTGGAAGATAGGGACAGGATAACCCCCTGTAGTCCAGGAGGAAACAGTGACCTGCTGCTCCACTTAAAAGTGCACAAGTCTACGGGGCTGGGTGGGATCCACTCAAGGAGACTGAGGGAGCAGGTGGACAAACTCACTGAGCTGCTCTCCATCATTTACTGGCAGCCCTTGTGAACTGGGAAAGTCCCAGAGGACTGGGGGTTAGCCAATGTGACACCCATCTACAAGAAGGCTGAAAGGAGGATCTGGAGAGCCACAGGCCCATGAGCCTGACCTTGATACCAAGGCAGACTATGGAACAGATCATAGTGAGCGTGACCAACCAGGGGGCCAAGCCCAGCCAGCACATGTTCATGAGAGGCAGGTCCTCCTTGACAAACCTGAGCCCACAAATTTCCTACTAAGTGTAACAGCATTACTGACGGTTTTCCATTCATCTTGGGCTACTGCTTATTGTATTTAGGGAGGCTGAATTGAAACGTGATGATGCTGCCATGTCTGGCTATTTGCTTTTCTGTTTGTGATCATTACTTAGGTACATCATTGATATTTTCTATTGCAAATTAACAGAGTCTGTAGATATTTTTTTCTGGACAGCTTCAGTAAGATGCCATCACATCTGTGGTTGCTTTGTGTACAGTGATCTGGGAATCAGTGGCTGTTAAAACTGCCATATCATTTCTTCCCTCAATCTGTTTATTTTTTTGTAGAAACTTGCTAATCTCATTCTCTCTTTGCTGTGGCTTGCTTTTAATGCATCTTAGCCCATAGAGTGTCTATCCAGTATTTCATTACAGCTATACAAGAGGGTGTTTATACTCCTTTCTTTTATTTCAGGAGAAAATTTAGTTCTAAATCCACTGTAAGTGAATTGGATCTTGCAGGGTTCATTCTGGAAAGGTGAAGTTGTGATTAATACAGAAGATACAGTTAAGACAGGTGCCTTAAATGTCCTCTGCCTTCAGCTGCAGTATTTTATTGGTCTAATATACTACATTTACAATATTTGCTCTCTTCTTACCTCAAACATTCACACGTGCTCGGTCTGCCGTCCTCTCTGGGTTCAGGAGGAGGAGCTCTAAAGCTGTTGGTAAAATACTAAAAACTAATTCCCCTAAATACTATAGGGGAATTTGCTGGTGGATTCATCCCTGGTGGGCACCACTGTGTTTCTATTTCTAGCAGACTGATTAGTCACCTGCTGAATGCTGTTATTGTCAAGTATCACCTCTTCTACTCTCATTAGTAATGTAAATCTGGAGAAAATGGAGATCTTCAGCTGCTTTCTGGTGGGTGCCCAAAATATTTCTCTCAGGCTGCTTGTGATAGATGATATTTATTGTTCCAGACCCTTAGCAGCTACCTGGGTATACAGCAGTATTTTGCTGGACCTTGTCCTCTCCTCTCTATTACTGAATTTGTAGCAAATTTACAAATACCCCCTGCGGTGTTTTGCAGTTCCAATGTCCACACATTTGCCTGAAAGGACATCACTAAACTCAAGGGTATTTGGTTTGCTCCCCTGAACACAACAGGGGCTGGTGCAAACACTTTTTCCAAGGCTGACCAGAGCTGTGTTGCTGCGTTTGTGCTGGATGTACATTCAAACATAGCTTTTGTGTAGTTTAATGCCATAAAGGAGTTGAAGTCTTGATAAAAATACACAACAACAACAAGCAGTAATAAAACAAAGAAAGAAGTGAAGCTATACCATGGTGTACTTTCATTTAGCCCGTGAAGACTGGATGTTCATGACAAATTCTGGCTGATCTCAGGTGTACCAGATCCTCCAGCCGGCCCCAGGTGTGACTCCTCCAGCGCTGGGTCCCTTGCCACCCTCTGCTTTGCTACCCCAGCAGAGCTTTCCTTAAACCCAGACGGGGATTTTTAGTGCCCAGAACTGCAGGAATGACAGTTGACTTGGCCACTAGAGGGCACATCTATTGCTGGAAAATGCTGGGATCAACCAAAGCGTCTTGCCCAGCTTAAGATGCAAACCCACCTCTAGTTTCTCTGCATGTTCTGAGGGGCAACAAAGAATTACATTGCAAATCCATTTTATTTAGTAGTATATGATGTATCTATAGATACACATATATTTGCTAATAGCTAGATCATCCCTTTGCACCCTCTTTCCTGTAATGTCCTGCTAATTTGCAGGCCTATCCAGCTTCATATGCTGAATCTCTTAATTACCTAGGTATTAGCTATATCAATTAAATCCTAGAAGGGAAACAATAGCGAAGTCCTTATTCACATGCTCAGTTTATATTCTGTTTTTGAAACAACACCTTCATTTCTGCAATATGGACAACTGTGGTTTTCCTATAATCGTCTGATCACCTCTGGCTAAAACACTTGTTATTACTTGGTACACTAAGATTTAGGCCTGGTGGTTCTAAAACCTTCTACAGAACTCATACTCTGAGAATTACACAGGTCTACTATAATTATGTAAAAACAATCCTAATTGCTTTCCGTGCAAACTGAGAATGTTACATTTCATTCTCTGATATCACTAAATGCATGCCCTTAAAAAATTTTTACAGTTCATTTCTTGCCATTTGTTATCACTGTTTGAACTGTCATGAAGATCATATGATCTCTTATAAGAATATCACTCAATAATGCACACTTTTTCCTATTAGGAATAATTTGCCAGCTTTCAGGGACTTCTGAATATCTGCTGTTACAGTTTGGAAAGTAGAGGATTGCAGGAATGCAGGATGATTTTTGGCTTCATGTAAGTTGGTTTCCTGCACAATTCATGCTGTACCATCATTCAATCATTCAATTATCATCTAGTTTGGGTTGTTTCCCTTTCTTCCTGTCTGTGGTTTTGCTACCAAGGAAATACCAGTGAAGCACAGTTATTCATGTAGGGCAGGAAGTCACTTTGCTCAGAGCAGGCTGCACTGAACGCATGTGAGCATGTGCTGATCCAGCGGCAGCAGACTGGTGGCAGTCCTTGCATGGTGGAGTTACAAGATCATCTGCAGAGGCAGCCCTGTGTTTGTTTCCTTTGTTTTATCCCTTCTGTGCTTGGAACAAGGGATCCTTAATGGTATTTCAATTTCAGCCTTTACCTTGTGCAGTGAGGTGTCCCTGTGCATTTTGCAATTCTTGTTTGGACACATTTTTTGTTTGTTACTTTCAAGCCCTGTATTGGTTAACTTGGCTTTTAAATTTAGTAAGCAAGGCCATGAAAATGATAGGCAGTATTTTGCTGGAAAGCATCTGGGCAGAAAAGGGCCTGGTGGTTCCCTGCACCAGAAGCCAGCAGATGGCCCCACAGCCTGTGGAGCATGGCTTGCAAGGTCATGGGGAGTGATCCTCGTCCATCACTCAGCACTGGTGAGACACACCTGGGGTGGGTGCTGCTTCTGGGATCCCGGGATGAGTGAGCCATGTCCGTACTGCAGCAGATCCAGCAAAGGGCCACTAAGGTGAGAAGGGGACTGGAGCACACGGTGCGTGAGGGGAGGCTGGGAGAGCTCTGCTGACTTTTCTTGGACTAGAGCCGGCTGGGGTGTCTGGTCAGGGTGTGCAAACACCTGACTGAAGGCGGGTGGGTAAAGGACACAAGCAAGACCCTCCTCTGTTCAATGCAGAGATGGGAGGAGACACAATGGGCACAAATTGAGCTGTGGGAAGCTAGAATGAAAGGAATGGAGGTGAAACACTGCATCAGGTAGCCCAGAGCGGTTCTGCAGTCTCTGTGCTGGGACAAGGATGGTCACGAGTCCATCCATGGTGCTGCTGTGCATGGAAGGATCTGGGGAGAGGAGAGGGGTGTGGGACGCTACAGAGCAATATTTCTTTCAGGCAGCTGAGGGGGAATTGCAGTAAACCCTACATTTAGTGGCTGCACTGATAAAGGTGGGATTTTATGAATGTGCCAGCGTGTCTCGTGCAAGGGAAAGTCAGCCAGCCTTGATCACAGGGGCAAGGGGGAACGGTCATAGAATGAGGGGCACCTGAACGTGGTGGCAAAGTCCTTCAGTGAGGTCCCTGGCTTATTAGGGAGTATTCCCTAATGAATGAGTGAAGTGTTTGGTCCAAAGAGTGTGTTTCCAAAGGAGCATTCCGTACTTTGGCCTTGGGGTGGGAGCAGGCAGCTCTATGGAAGGGTCAGCTCAGTTACTGTGGCAGCCCCAGAAGCAGCGCGAGCACTGGGAATTCTTAGCAAAGGAGAAGAAAACAAAACCAGCCGTTTTCCTCCCATGGTCTAAAGTATCTCAACAGTGGGGTTTCAATTTCCTCTTTTTTTCTTTTTTTATTACTTTATAACTAACAGTTTGTTCGCAGTGGCTCTGTGTGACCTTTGTATCACCTACTCAGTACAGATGAATGATGTCACATCCTCCCCGTTTTTTTTCCACCTGTGCTCGGACTCCATTTCTCACCCTTCCTTTTTAGAAGAAGGAAGTGCCAGACCGTAGAGCTGTAGGCATGCTCATAGACTTTAATGTCTTAAATATCTTTTCCAGCTGAGCAGGGAATTCTGTGGTTTCTTGAAAGCAGGGACAGGTGAGTTTCCGGCCTTCTCTACAGCTCTATCTCTGTCCCACCAAGCTTGTGCCACATTGTCTTCTACAGCTTAAAAAATGATTTACAGGGTTCAGCAAGGTGGGGTGTGGAGAGTGGAGTGGTAGGTCTGTAAAAGGGTGGGTTGGTATTTGCTGCCTGTAGCACTGGCAGCACACGCTGGCATTTCTGTGTGGGAGGAGAAAACCTTCTGGGGATCCAGAACCGATCATCTGTGTATCGGCTTCCTCTCCTCTGTTGCCCAAGTCCCAGTGCATCTGACAAGCCATTTTCAGGGCACATGAGAAGCTCCATATGTGACCCCCACACAGTGATCAAGGGGAAAATGAGTTTTGTCATCAGGATTGTGCCAGCTGGGTTCTTTGTCCTGTTCCCTGCTTGATTGGTTTCCTCCTGCCAGAGTTTCTTGAATATGTGTTTTATGTTCAGAATGACGGCAAGTTCTAGAGGGCAACAGATGAGGTCTCTAATGGTGTTCCCAGGGTTTGTTTTGCACTGCGGTGAAGGTGGGACACACCTGTGAAGAAAGACTCATACTGTGATGCCTCGTCTGTCAGGTTTTCTCTTTCCTTCCCTTCAGGGTGTCTCAGGAGAGCAGGCTCCGGCTGGAGAGAGAATGCTCAGGATGCCCAGCTGCCTCCTAAAGCTGACCAGGGTGGTGCTGAGCCACAAGCCCTGGGCACTGTTTATCCTCATCTTTATATTCGTATCCTTCGCCTACATCAAGTTGCACTTGGGCATCTGGGAGGACCTAAAGAGCAGAGGCCACCCCTACGGCTTGTCAGCTGAAATCAGCTGTGCTCACTATGTGCCTTCTTCCCTCAACATTGCTGCTGGGCCCTCTCCTTCCACAGGGAATGTGTTTTTTGTGGAGACATCAGAGCAAACTACCCCAAGTTACCTGTTCTCGTGCTCTGTGGAGTCAGCAGCCAGGGCACACCCTGGGTCAAGAGTCAAGGTGCTCATGAAAGGTGTGGCCAAAGGGAGCACCTCCTTACCCAAGCACTGGGCTTTCTCCTTGCTGAGCTGCTTCCCCAACGTGGAAATCCAGCCCCTGGACTTGACAGAACTCTTTTCTGGAACGCCTCTGGCACAGTGGTACTTGTGGCCTCTGAGGCACTGGGAGCCTCATTATTTTGCCGTCCTGTCTGATGCCTGCAGGATTGTCCTCATGTGGAAATTTGGTGGCATCTACCTGGATACAGACTTCATTGTGCTTAAGAACTTGCAGAACCTCACCAATGCCCTTGGGATCCAGAGTGAAGACGTACTGAATGGGGCCTTTCTGTCCTTTAAGCCCAAGCACGAGTTCATGGAACTTTGCATGCAGGACTTTGTGCAGAACTACAATGGCTGGGTCTGGGGGCGCCAGGGCCCAGAGCTTCTATCTCGTGTCTTCAAGAAATGGTGCTCCCTCAGAACTATCAAGAGCATGAGCTGCAAAGGTGTGAGTGCTCTTGCCCCAGAAGCTGTGTATCCTATTCCCTGGCAGGACTGGAAGAAGCTGTTTGAGGCAGGCAGTACCTTGGAGCTTCACAAACTCCTTGAGAACAGCTATGCAGTGCACATATGGAACAAACTGAGCCACGGGACCAAGTTAGAGATCCCATCCCACGCTCCGCTGGCTCAGCTCTATTCCCAGTTCTGCCCCGCCACCTATGCAAAGATGAAACAGGACTCTGAAGAGTGGGCAAGGCGTGCAGTGTGACCTGTGGGCCCTTGGCTGCAGGGATGCTCCCCAGACTGAAGGAAGCCGAGTGCCTTTGACCTTCCCCAGAGTTGCTTTCTAGACCCCAGCTCAGGTTTTCTGTGTGACGCCTCTGTGCTTTTGTACCATTCCTGATACCTGCCTCAGATCCTTTGTGTTTCATTTACATTTACAGCAGAACCTGTACATTCCTTTCACTGGAATATTGAGCCCCTTGTGGACGTCCAGAGGGAGACATGTCCACATCAGTCAAAGGACCAAGTCCAGGACTCAGACCAGTGTCCCCAGCAACAAAAATAAGATCACAGAAGCATGTGAAGGTTGGAAAAGACCTCCAAGATCATTGAGTCCAACCTTTAATTCAGTATCACCACACCCACTAGTCATTATCCCAAAGTGCCCTGTGTACTCTTTTTTTGGAGCACTTCCACGGATGGTGACTCCACCACTTCCCCGGGGAGCTTGTGGCACACAGTGCTGAAGCATGCTGACATTTTTCCTCACATCCAAGCTGAACCTACCTTGGTGCAGGGAGTGCTGTATCCAGCCCTGGGATCCAGCACAGGAAGGACAGGGAGCTGCTGGAGCCAGTCCAGAGCAGGGACACCAAGGGGAGCAGAGGGATGGAGCAGCTCTGCTGGGAGGAAAGGCTGGGGGAACTGGGATTGTTCAGCCTGGAGAAGGGAAGGCTTTGGGGTGACCTCATTGTGGCCTTGCAGTGCCTGAAGGGAGCCCACAGGAAAGATGGAGAGAGACTCTTGACAAGGGGGAATGGCTTCACACTGACAGAGAGCAGGTTTAGATTGCATATGAGGCAGAAATTGTTCCCAGTGAGGGTGCTGAGGCCCTGGTGCACGTTGCCCAGAGAAGCTGTGGCTGCCCCATTCCTGGCAGTGTCCAAGGCCAGGCTGGATGGGACTCTGAGACACCTGGGATAATAGCGGAAGGTGTCCCTGCCCATGGCAGGAGCGGTGGAACGAGATGATCTTTACTGTCCTTTCCAACCCAAACCCTTCTTTTCATTTCCCCTCATCCTGTCCCTTGTTCCCTGGGAGCAGAGCTTGACACCCCCCTGGCTGCACCCTCCTGTCAGGGAGCTGTAGAGAGTGAGAGGGTCCCCCCCGAGCCTCTTCTCCTCCAGGTTAAACACCCCCAGCTCCCTGAGCCGCTCCTCATCAGACTTGTGCTCCAGCCCCTTCCCCAGCTCCGTTCCCTTCCCCAGACTCACTCCAGCCCTCAGTGTCCATCTTGCAGTGACAGGCCCAGAACAGGACACAGCACTTGGGGTGAGGCCTCACCAGTGCCCATGACAGGGGACAGCCACTGCCCTGGTCCTGCTGGCCACACTGTTGCTGACCCGGCCCAGGAGCCATTGGCCTTCTTGCCCATCTGGGCACACGCTGTGGACCAGCAGCCCCAGGCCCTTTCCTCTGGGGCTCCTTCCAGCCGCTCTTCCCCAGCCTGGAGCAGCTGGGGGTTGTTGTGACCCAGGGGCAGGACCTAGCACTTGGCCTTGTTGAACCTCAAAGATATGAAACAGGACTGGCCCTGAAAGTGGGCCCAGGGGCACAGCACCAGTGACCCACTGCCAGCTGGATTAACTCCACCACCACTCTCTGTGCTTGGCCATCCAGGCAGCTTTTCCTCAGCAAACGGGGAACCTGTTAAAGCCGTGGGCTGCCAGCACAATGCTCTCCAGGAGAACACTGTGGGAGACAGTGATCAAAGGCTTTACTGAAGGCCCAGGTACACGACACCCATAGCCATTCCCCATCCATTAGGTTTTCACTGGAGGAGATTGGGTCAGCCAAGCAGGACCTGCTTGAACCCATGCTGACTGGGCCTGATGCCCCAGTGCTGCAGCACACATCGTGTGATTGCACTCAAGGTAATCTGTTCCATGCCCTTCTGTTACAGCAGGGATTACTGTAACAAGCATATATCAAACCAGGAGTCCTGTGGAAAGGAAATATATATGGATGGATTCTTGGTAGATGTTTCAGAGATGTTTCTTTCTCCAGCTGCACAGCCGGGGCTCTGCTCAGGAACTGCCCCCAGTCACGGGACCTGAGGGTCCTTGGTCACACAGGGAAACACAAACCAACCAATGGGAAATGAGGCTGACCAGGGGCAGGGAAAGGCCGTGTCTCCCCCCCAGGGCCCATCTCCCAGGGCTCTATGGCAGGGGGAGAGACCCCAACATCTCACCCGTTTTATTTTAATAAAGGATAATGAAAACAACTGGATAAACATAACAAGAACAGTTTCGAGTCAAAACAAGCCACCCTCCTGAGTCTTTAAATGTCCAAACAGATTCTGTGGAACATCTTAGGGCTGACAATGGGGAGACAGAAGTCTCCGGGCATGCTTTGTGTTGAAACTGAGGCAGGAGAAGGTTTAATTTCTTCCCTCCCCCGTTTCATCCCCCCCTTGGCATCGGAGAGGAATTGTAGGGAAATGGAATTGTATAGGGAAGCCATGGGGTGAAAAACGGATTAGGAATAAACTGGGGATGGGGTGAATTTAGGAAGGGGTTCATATTGGGTATAGGGCAAAAGGGGGAAGTAGGCTGTGGGTAGGAAAGTTGCTGGGATGGATATTGTTTATAATTTTGTGCATAATGGCTGCCTTTGACATGAATACCTCTAGGCCCAGTAACATTTGCTGCTTGTAAACCCTTCTTTCCTTGCACTATATCAAATTGTACAACTTCCCCATCTCCTACACTTTGCAGGTAATTTTTAGGGTTATTCCTTTTAATGGCAGTGTTATGGATGAATAAATCTTCCCCTGTATCATCTCGTGTTATAAATCCATAGTTGTTTTTTTACATTGTACTGTTTCACAGTTTCTGTGATTTTCGTTGCTATAACGCCTCCTATCACGTGCTTGCGTGTTCGTCGTGGCTGCTTGTCCCGCGTGGCCGCCGCCTCGCTGACTCCGATGTCTTGGCCGGGCCCCCGCATTGCGGCTGCTCCGCGCCCTCCGAGCACTGCTGCTCCGGCGCGTGTCTGGGCTCTGCGTGGCCCCACGCTGCCATCGCCGGCTCTGTGCCCTGTGAGCGGTTCTGCTCCACCAGCTCCACACTGCTTTGAGAGCAGCCCCGTTTCAGCTCGGCGCTGTGCGGCTTCTCGTGTCGCTGTGGAAACCGCCGCTTCTCCCTCCACAGGGCTCTCCGAGCCGTGTGGCTCAGAGCCGGCTGCCACGCCGATGCCCGGTTCCTGGCTGCTCGTGGCCCACGGCACCCGCGGCGCCTGCGGCATTGCTCCCTCACTCGCGGCCACGTGGCCGGGGACCCCGAGACAGGGATGGGGTCCGCGATAAGGCGCGCACTCCCGAGGGGGCCGGGCGCATCCAGCACAGGCACCTCCGCCAGCACAGCTGCAGTCACGCGCCACAGGGATGGCGGCCGTGCGGCCTCGGCCATGGGATAAGTATGATCCTCTGCTTTAGGGGTAATGGGACCATACAAATGCTCTTCAAGAGCTTCCCTGATTATAAGGTATGCACGGAAAGCTTCTCTTTGATCCCTTACCTTATCCCAGATCTCATCCCAGAAACACCCCTCACAAGATCCAGGAGGTTTGATATCAAAAAGTAAGTCTCGAGAAATATAGGAGAACCTTTTGAAAAGCCAGATAAAAAAATGTTCTAAATCTCCCAGTTGCATTACTTTTTTGTTTTGTTGTTCAAGGATTCCTTTTACTTCTAGATACATTTTTTTCTGTGGCTCAGAGAGCCCCATTTCCCACGATTCTTCCATAGTCCAGAGAGAATATCCAAACCAACATGAGAAGAGAGAGGTCTAGAGTGGTTATTTTACTCACAAATTTTCCTCACGGATCGGTGTCTTGCCCGCATTCCTCCACCAGTTTGTTACAGTGGGGATTACTGTAACAAGCATATATCAAACCAGGAGTCCTGTGGAAAGGAAATATATATGGATGGATTCTTGGTAGATGTTTCAGAGATGTTTATTTCTCCAGCCGCACAGCCGGGGCTCTGCTCAGGAACTGCCCCCAGTCATGGGACCTGAGGGACCTTGGCCACACAGGGAAACACAAACCAACCAATAGGGAATGAGGCTGACCAGGGGCAGGGAAACCCCGTGCCTCCCCCCCAGGGCCGTCTCCCAGGGCTCCATGGTAGGGGGAGAGACCCCAACACCCTTCCCTGGCACTGAGGTCAGGCTAACAGGCCTGTGGTTCTCCCAGTTGTCCTTCCAAGCCTTCTCACAGATGGGTGTCATGTTGGCCCACATCCAGTCACCCAGGAGCTCTCCAGTTAACCAGGACTGCTGATAAGCGATGGAGAGTGGAGTTTTGTGAGCTGCTTCACCAGCTCCCTCCATAGCCTTAGGGGGAAGGATGGCATCTCCCTAGACTTGTGGCATGTCTAGGCAGCACAGCAGCTCACTAACAACTTCCTCCTGCAGTGTGGGGACTTCATTCTGCTCCCTGTTTCTGTCTTCCAGCTCAGCGGGCTGGATATCCTGAGGATAACTGGGCTTTTGGTTAAAGGCTGAGGTCAAGAAGGCATTGAGTACCTCAGCCCTTTCCTCATCCCTGGAGGCAATGTTCCCACCCCAGCATGCAATAAAGGATGGAGAATCTCCTTGGTCTCCTTTTGTTATTAAGGTGTTTGGAAAGGCATTTTTTTCTTAACTTTTATGCCGGGGGCAGATTGACTTCTAGCTGGAGTTTTACTTTTCTCGTTTTCTCTCTGGTTAAGCTCATGACATCCTTGTAGTCTTGCTGAGTTGCCTGCCCCTTCTTCCAGAGCTGCTAAACTCTCTGTTCTTCCCTGAATCCCAGTGGAAGTTTGCTGTTCAGCCAGGCCAGCCTTCCTGAACCAGTTTACAGCACACTGGGAAGAGCTCCTACTCTGCCTATAAGACCTCCTTCCTGAGGAATGTCCAGCCTTCCTGGGCCCCTTGGCCCCTCAGGACTGCCTCCCAAGGGATTCTCTCAACCAGTGTCCCAAACAGACCAAAGCCTGTCCTCCAGAAGTCCAAGGTGCTGACCCCTTTCCTTCCTTCCTTCCACCCTCCCTCCCTTCACGGAGAATTGAAACCAAATCATGTCGAGGTCACTGTGCCCAAGATGGCCTCTGGCAACCCCACCTCCAATCAGTGCTCCTCTGTTTGCAAAGTGCACATCCCATGGGACAGCTCCCCTGCTGAGCTCGCCTGCCAGTTGTATCAGGAAGTTCTCTTCCGCATGCCTGCAGGGACCTCCTAGAGTGTCTCCTGTCTGCTGGGTTGGATTCCAGCAGACACCCTGGTAAGTAGAAGATGACACTGAGAATGTAGGCAGTGGATGATGGGGGGTCATCCATCCACCCCTTAGGCAAGTCCTTGCTCACACTCAGCACTGGTGAGACACACCTGGGGTGGGTGCCTGCTTCGGATCCCGGGATGAGTGAGCCGTGTCTGTACTACAGCAGATCCAGCAAAGGGCCACTAAGGTGAGAAGGGGACTGGAGCACACGGTGCGTGAGGGGAGGCTGGGAGAGCTCTGCTGACTTTTCTTGGACTAGAGCCGGCTGGGGTGTCTGGTCAGGGTGTGCAAACACCTGACTGAAGGCGGGTGGGTAAAGGACACAAGCAAGACCCTCCCTCTGTTCAATGCAGAGATGGGAGGAGACACAATGGGCACAAATTGAGCTGTGGGAAGCTAGAATGAAAGGAATGGAGGTGAAACACTGCATCAGGTTAGCCCAGAGCGGTTCTGCAGTCTCTGTGCTGGGACAAGGATGGTCACGAGTCCATCCATGGTGCTGCTGTGCATGGAAGGATCTGGGGAGAGGAGAGGGGTGTGGGGACGCTACAGAGCAATATTTCTTTCAGGCAGCTGAGGGGGAATTGCAGTAAACCCTACATTTAGTGGCTGCACTGATAAAGGTGGGATTTTATGAATGTGCCAGCGTGTCTCGTGCAAGGGAAAGTCAGCCAGCCTTGATCACTAGGGGCAAGGGGGAAGAGTGATAGAATGAGGGACACCTGAACGTGGTGGCAAAGTCTTCAGTGAGGTCCCTGGCTTATTAGGGAGTATTCCCTAATGAATGAGTGAAGTGTTTGGTCCAAAGAGTGTGTTTCCAAAGGAGCATTCCGTACTTTGGCCTTGGGGTGGGAGCAGGCAGCTCTATGGAAGGGTCAGCTCAGTTACTGTGGCAGCCCCAGAAGCAGCGCGAGCACTGGGAATTCTTAGCAAAGGAGAAGAAAACAAAACCAGCCGTTTTCCTGCCACAGTCTAAAGTGTAGTGGCAATGGGGTCTGAATTTCCGCCGTTTTTTTCACTATTTCTTTATGATTATATTGGTCCTTTGCAGGACTACGTACATGCTCTTTATGAGCTACTCGCTGGCTCAATGCGTGATGTCACATCCTTCTTTATTGTCTTTTTCCACGTATTCAGACTTTTTCTCTCTTCATTTCAGAAGAAGGAAGTGCCAGACCATAGAGTTGCAGGCACTCTCACAGACCCCAACCTCTTAAAACTCTTCTCCAGCTGAGCAGTGTATTCTGACGTGTCTTGAAGTCAGGGACCGGTGAGTAGTATTTGCAGTTTCTATGGAATGGTGCTTGTGATTTCAGAGGAAGAGGGAGAGCCAGGTTCCTGTGTTTGTTTTGTCAAAGAAATGCACTGGCTAATGCAGTGTCTAAAGCATTGTCTTACCTGCTCCACAAGCAGAAATGTATTTCTGACTTCACAGAGATGTGACGGTAGTAAAGTTCTGTCTTTTGCTCAAAATGCGCCAGTAACATTGAACCTTGCTTGTGGTTAGAGTGGCGCTTTCCTGCCCCTCTAGGGCACAGGAACTTCCCCCCAAGCCTCTACCGCTTTCTCTTCTTGCGCCTGCAAGGCAAACAATGATTTACAGGGTTCAACCGCTGCAGTGTGGAGGGTGGGGAATGGAAAGGGTCTGTAAAAGACTGGGTGGGTTGGTTTTTGCTGCCTACAACACCGGCAGCACACGCTGGCATTTCTGTGCAGGAGAAAACCTTCTGGGGATCCAAAGCTGATGCTTTGTCTGTCGGCTGCCTCTCCTCTGTCCCCCGGCCCCAGTGCCTGGTGCACACTGGTGGCTCCATGCTCTGACATTTGGATGCCTCCCAGGGTGGCTGACAAGTCGTTAATGGCCACGGGGAAGCTCCGTATGTGACACAGGCACAGTGATCGAGGGGCAGTGACAAATGGGGCTGTGTCAGCTGGGTTCTCTATCCCATTCCCTGCCTCTTTGCTTACAGCTGTTCGATTAAAGCTTTTCCTGTTTCCCAAACCTTTCTGTCCTGGAGCGTGGGGCTTTGGAGATGGAGCTCAGGGAGGCAGGAGAAATGATGGAATCCTTTAGGATGGAAGAGACCTCTGAGATGCCTGGCTCCAGCCCCAAAGCTCTCTCTGCCCAGTCCACCAGTAAGCCTAAGTGCCACACCTACACGTCTGTCAAATACCTCCAGGGATGGTGGCTCCACCACTTTCCCGGGCAGTCTCTGCCAAGGTCTGGTAACTCTTCCAGGAGTAAAATTCTGAGTAATGTCCACTCTAACCTCCCTTGGCACAACTTGAGGCCATTTCCTCTGGTCCTTAATGCCACAACCTTCCTCTCTGCTTCTTCATGTGCTCTTGCTCGTGGGCCTTTGGGGCTCGCTTGTGGGCACAGGAGGTGCTGCTTCTACTGCCCTTCACTTTAAGGAGAGGCAAGGGCAGCAGTGCTGATGCTAACGCTGAGGATGGAGCTAGACTGACTTATCTGTTTGTTGCTGCCTCATTAATAATCTCTTCCTCTCCATCCCTCCCTTTTGCCAGAAGAAGAGAGGAAGTAAGGGTAGGAGGGATTGCCTGTCCACCACCAGGATCCACTGGCAGAGCTGAGCAGGTCAGAGCCAGCGTGGCCCATGCAGGGTTGGGAAGCAGCCTTGGAACTCCCTTTACTAAGGCAGTTCTTGTCCTTCTTTGTCTGCATCTGCCTCCAGAGCTGCCTTGTATCCATTCCTTTCCCACTCTCCATCCATCCTGCCAGGCTATAATGCCATGAACAATGAGCCAGGCTCTCAGCAGTGGGGCAGGTGGTTGGTTTAGAAAGGCAGCAGCTGCCAGGTCAGCAACCTGGGAGACTGAGGCTTGTGTTTGCTTTGGGGGAAGGACATGGTGTGTATCAGGAGAAAACAACTCCCCTCACGACCAACACCTGTCCCTGGGCAGTGTCTGTTGACAGGGCTCCAGGAGTGGTCATAAGGAGCATTCCTATTTCCTCCTGCCAGGGGCTTTGCGTACGTGTCCCATGTCTCGTGTTCACAGGGACCTGAAGTTCTAGAGGTGACAGATGAGGTCTCTAATGGTGTTCCCAGGGTTTGTTATTCACTGAGGTGAAGGTGGGACACACCTGTGAAGGAAGGCTCATACTGCGCTGCCTCGCCTGTCAGGGTTTTTCTCTTCTTTCCTTCCTTTCAGATCATGATGGCTGTCTCAGGAGAGCAGGCTCCGGCTGGAGAGAGAATGCTCAGGATGCCCAGCTGCCTCCTAAAGCTGACCAGGGTGGTGCTGAGCCACAAGCCCTGGGCACTGTTTATCCTCATCGTTGCATTCGTATCCTTTGTCTACCACAAGTTGCACTGGGGCATCTGGGAGGACCCAAACAGCAGAGGCCACCCCTACGGCTTGTCAGCTGAAATCAGCTGTGCTCACTATGTGCCTTCTTCCCTCAACATTGCTGCTGGGCCCTCTCCTTCCACAGGGAATGTGTTTTTTGTGGAGACATCAGAGCAAACTACCCCAAGTTACCTGTTCTCGTGCTCTGTGGAGTCAGCAGCCAGGGCACACCCTGGGTCAAGGGTCACGGTCCTCATGAAAGGCATGGCCAAAGGGAACACCTCCTTACCCAAGCACTGGGCTTTCTCCTTGCTGAGCTGCTTCCCCAACGTGGAAATCCAGCCCCTGGACTTGACAGAGCTCTTTTCTGGAACGCCTCTGGCACAGTGGTACTTGCAGCCTCAGCGCTACCAGGAGCCTCATTTTTTAGCCGTTCTGTCTGATGCCTGCAGGATTGTCCTCATGTGGAAATTTGGTGGCATCTACCTGGATACAGACTTCATTGTGCTTAAGAACTTGCAGAACCTCACCAATGCCCTTGGGATCCAGAGTGAAGACGTACTGAATGGGGCTTTTCTGTCCTTTAAGCCCAAGCACGAGTTCATGGAACTTTGCATGCAGGACTTTGTGCAGAACTACAATGGCTGGGTCTGGGGGCGCCAGGGCCCAGAGCTCCTAACTCGTGTCTTCAAGAAATGGTGCTCCCTCAGAACTATCAAGAGCATGAGCTGCAAAGGTGTGAGTGCTCTTGCCCCAGAAGCTGTGTATCCTATTCCCTGGCAGGACTGGAAGAAGCTGTTTGAGGCAGTCAGTGCCTTGGAGCTTCACAAACTCCTTGAGCACACCTATGCAGTGCACATATGGAACAAACTGAGCCACGGGACCAAGTTAGAGATCCCATCCCAGGCTCTGCTGGCTCAGCTCTATTCCCAGTTCTGCCCCGCCACCTATGCAAAGATGAAACAGGACTCTGAAGAGTGGGCAAGGCGTGCAGTGTGACCTGTGGGCCCTTGGCTGCAGGGATGCTCCCCAGACTGAAGGAAGCCGAGTGCCTTTGACCTTCCCCAGAGTTGCTTTCTAGACCCCAGCTCAGGTTTTCTGTGTGACACCTCTGTGCTTTTGTACCATTCCTGATACCTGCCTCAGATCCTTTGTGTTTCATTTACATTTACAGCAGAACCTGTACATTCCTTTCACTGGAATATTGAGCCCCTTGTGGACGTCCAGAGGGAGACATGTCCACATCAGTCAAAGGACCAAGTCCAGGACTCAGACCAGTATGCCCAGCGACAAAAATAAGATAGCAGAAGCATGTGAAGGTTGGAAAAGACCTCCAAGATCATTGAGTCCAACCTTTAATTCAGTATCACCACACCCACTAGTCATTATCCCAAAGTGCCCTGTGTACTCTTTTTTTGGAGCACTTCCACGGATGGTGACTCCACCACTTCCCCGGGGAGCTTGTGGCACACAGTGCTGAAGCATGCTGACATTTTTCCTCACATCCAAGCTGAACCTACCTTGGTGCAGGGAGTGCTGCATCCAGCCCTGGGATCCAGCACAGGAAGGACAGGGAGCTGCTGGAGCCAGTCCAGAGCAGGGACACCAAGGGGAGCAGAGGGATGGAGCAGCTCTGCTGGGAGGAAAGGCTGAGGGAACTGGGATTGTTCAGCCTGGAGAAGGGAAGGCTTTGGGGTGACCTCATTGTGGCCTTGCAGTGCCTGAAGGGAGCCCACAGGAAAGATGGAGAGAGACTCTTGACAAGGGCCTGGAGTGACAGGGCAAGGGGGAATGGCTTCACACTGACAGAGAGCAGGTTTAGATTGCATATGAGGCAGAAATTGTTCCCAGTGAGGGTGCTGAGGCCCTGGTGCACGTTGCCCAGAGAAGCTGTGGCTGCCCCATTCCTGGCAGTGTCCAAGGCCAGGCTGGATGGGACTCTGAGACACCTGGGATAATAGTGGAAGGTGTCCCTGCCCATGGCAGGAGCGGTGGAACGAGATGATCTTTACTGTCCTTTCCAACCCAAACCCTTCTTTTCATTTCCCCTCGTCCTGTCCCTTGTTCCCTGGGAGCAGAGCCTGACACCCCCCTGGCTGCACCCTCCTGTCAGGGAGCTGTAGAGAGTGAGAGGGTCCCCCCCGAGCCTCTTCTCCTCCAGGTTAAACACCCCCAGCTCCCTGAGCCGCTCCTCATCAGACTTGTGCTCCAGCCCCTTCCCCAGCTCCGTTCCCTTCCCCAGACTCACTCCAGCCCCTCAGTGTCCATCTTGCAGTGACAGGCCCAGAACAGGACACAGCACTTGGGGTGAGGCCTCACCAGTGCCCATGACAGGGGACAGCCACTGCCCTGGTCCTGCTGGCCACACTGTTGCTGACCCGGCCCAGGAGCCATTGGCCTTCTTGCCCATCTGGGCACACGCTGTGGACCAGCAGCCCCAGGCCCTTTCCTCTGGGGCTCCTTCCAGCCGCTCTTCCCCAGCCTGGAGCTGCTGGGGGTTGTTGTGACCCAGGGGCAGGACCCAGCACTTGGCCTTGTTGAACCTCAAAGATATGAAACAGGACTGGCCCTGAAAGTGGGCCCAGGGGCACAGCACCAGTGACCCACTGCCAGCTGGATTAACTCCACCACCACTCTCTGTGCTTGGCCATCCAGGCAGCTTTTCCTCAGCAAACGGGGAACCTGTTAAAGCCATGGGCTGCCAGCACAATGCTCTCCAGGAGAACACTGTGGGAGACAGTGATCAAAGGCTTTACTGAAGGCCCAGGTACACGACACCCATAGCCTTTCCCCATCCATGAGGTGTTCATAGGAGGAGATTGGGTCAGCCAAGCAGGACCTGCTTGAACCCATGCTGACTGGGCCTGATGCCCCAGTGGTGCAGCACACATCGTGTGATTGCACTCAAGGTAATCTGTTCCATGCCCTTCCGTGGCACTGAGGTCAGGCTGACAGGCCTGTGGTTCTCCCAGTTGTCCTTCCAAGCCTTCTCACAGATGGGTGTCACGTTGGCCCACATCCAGTCACCCAGGAGCTCTCCAGTTAACCAGGACTGCTGATAAGCGATGGAGAGTGGAGTTTTGTGAGCTGCTTCACCAGCTCCCTCCATAGCCTTAGGGGGAAGGATGGCATCTCCCTAGACTTGTGCATGTCTAGGCAGCACAGCAGCTCACTAACAACTTCCTCCTGCAGTGTGGGGACTTCATTCTGCTCCCTGTTTCTGTCTTCCAGCTCAGCAGGCTGGATATCCTGAGGATAACTGGGCTTTTGGTTAAAGGCTGAGGTCAAGAAGGCATTGAGTACCTCAGCCCTTTCCTCATCCCTGGAGGCAATGTTCCCACCCCAGCATGCAATAAAGGATGGAGAATCTCCTTGGTCTCCTTTTGTTATTAAGGTGTTTGGAAAGGCATTTTTTTCTAACTTTTATGCGGGGGCAGATTGACTTCTAGCTGGAGTTTTACTTTTCTCGTTTTCTCTCTGGTTAAGCTCATGACATCCTTGTAGTCTTGCTGAGTTGCCTGCCCCTTCTTCCAGAGCTGCTAAACTCTCTGTTCTTCCCTGAATCCCAGTGGAAGTTTGCTGTTCAGCCAGGCCAGCCTTCCCTGAACCAGTTTACAGCACACTGGGAAGAGCTCCTACTCTGCCTATAAGACCTCCTTCCTGAGGAATGTCCAGCCTTCCTGGGCCCCTTGGCCCCTCAGGACTGCTTCCCAAGGGATTCTCTCAACCAGTGTCCTGAACAGACCAAAGCCTGTCCTCCAGAAGTCCAAGGTGCTGACCCCCTTCCTTCCTTCCACCCTCCCTCCCTTCACGGAGAATTGAAACCAAATCATGTCACGGTCACTGTGCCCAAGATGGCCTCTGGTAACCCCACCTCCAATCAGTGCTCCTCTGTTTGCAAAGTGCACATCCCATGGGACAGCTCCCCTGCTGAGCTCGCCTGCCAGTTGTATCAGGAAGTTCTCTTCCGCATGCTGCAGGGACCTCCTAGAGTGTCTCCTGTCTGCTGGGTTGGATTCCAGCAGACACCTGGTAAGTAGAAGATGACACTGAGAATGTAGGCAGTGGATGATGGGGGGTCATCCATCTACCCCTTAGGCAAGTCCTTGCTCACCACTCAGCACTGGTGAGACACACCTGGGGTGGGTGCTGCTTCTGGGATCCTGGGATGAGTGAGCCGTGTCCGTACTGCAGCAGATCCAGCAAAGGGCCACTAAGGTGAGAAGGGGACTGGAGCACACGGTGCGTGAGGGGAGGCTGGGAGAGCTCTGCTGACTTTTCTTGGACTAGAGCCGGCTGGGGTGTCTGGTCAGGGTGTGCAAACACCTGACTGAAGGCGGGTGGGTAAAGGACACAAGCAAGACCCTCCTCTGTTCAATGCAGAGATGGGAGGAGACACAATGGGCACAAATTGAGCTGTGGGAAGCTAGAATGAAAGGAATGGAGGTGAAACACTGGATCGGGTAGCCCAGAGCGGTTCTGCAGTCTCTGTGCTGGGACAAGGATGGTCACGAGTCCATCCATGGTGCTGCTGTGCATGGAAGGATCTGGGGAGAGGAGAGGGGTGTGGGACGCTACAGAGCAATATTTCTTTCAGGCAGCTGAGGGGGAATTGCAGTAAACCCTACATTTAGTGGCTGCACTGATAAAGGTGGGATTTTATGAATGTGCCAGCGTGTCTCGTGCAAGGGAAAGTCAGCCAGCCTTGATCACAGGGGCAAGGGGGAAGAGTCATAGAATGAGGGACACCTGAACGTGGTGGCAAAGTCCTTCAGTGAGGTCCCTGGCTTATTAGGGAGTATTCCCTAATGAATGAGTGAAGTGTTTGGTCCAAAGAGTGTGTTTCCAAAGGAGCATTCCGTACTTTGGCCTTGGGGTGGGAGCAGGCAGCTCTATGGAAGGGTCAGCTCAGTTACTGTGGCAGCCCCAGAAGCAGCGCGAGCACTGGGAATTCTTAGCAAAGGAGAAGAAAACAAAACCAGCCGTTTTCCTGCCACAGTCTAAAGTGTAGTGGCAATGGGGTCTGAATTTCCGCCGTTTTTTTCACTATTTCTTTATGATTATATTGGTCCTTTGCAGGACTACGTACATGCTCTTTATGAGCTACTCGCTGGCTCAATGCGTGATGTCACATCCTTCTTTATTGTCTTTTTCCACGTATTCAGACTTTTTCTCTCTTCATTTCAGAAGAAGGAAGTGCCAGACCATAGAGTTGCAGGCACTCTCACAGACCCCAACCTCTTAAAACTCTTCTCCAGCTGAGCAGTGTATTCTGACGTGTCTTGAAGTCAGGGACCGGTGAGTAGTATTTGCAGTTTCTATGGAATGGTGCTTGTGATTTCAGAGGAAGAGGGAGAGCCAGGCTTCCTGTGTTTGTTTTGTCAAAGAAATGCACTGGCTAATGCAGTGTCTAAAGCATTGTCTTACCTGCTCCACAAGCAGAAATGTATTTCTGACTTCACAGAGATGTGACGGTAGTAAAGTTCTGTCTTTTGCTCAAAATGCGCCAGTAACATTGAACCTTGCTTGTGGTTAGAGTGGCGCTTTCCTGCCCCTTTAGGGCACAGGAACTTCCCCCCAAGCCTCTACCGCTTTCTCTTCTTGCGCCTGCAAGGCAAACAATGATTTACAGGGTTCAACCGCTGCAGTGTGGAGGGTGGGGAATGGAAAGGGTCTGTAAAAGGACTGGGTGGGTTGGTTTTTGCTGCCTACAACACCGGCAGCACACGCTGGCATTTCTGTGCAGGAGAAAACCTTCTGGGGATCCAAAGCTGATGCTTTGGTCTGTCGGCTGCCTCTCCTCTGTCCCCCGGCCCCAGTGCCTGGTGCACACTGGTGGCTCCCATGCTCTGACATTTGGATGCCTCCCAGGGTGGCTGACAAGTCGTTAATGGCCACGGGGAAGCTCCGTATGTGACACAGGCACAGTGATCGAGGGCAGTGACAAATGGGGGCTGTGTCAGCTGGGTTCTCTATCCCATTCCCTGCCTCTTTGCTTACAGCTGTTGGATTAAAGCTTTTCCTGTTTCCCCAAACCTTTCTGTCCTGGAGCGTGGGGCTTTGGAGATGGAGCTCAGGGAGGCAGGAGAAATGATGGAATCCTTTAGGATGGAAGAGACCTCTGAGATGCCTGGCTCCAGCCCCAAAGCTCTCTCTGCCCAGTCCACCAGTAAGCCTAAGTGCCACACCTACACGTCTGTCAAATACCTCCAGGGATGGTGGCTCCACCACTTTCCCGGGCAGTCTCTGCCAAGGTCTGGTAACTCTTCCAGGAGTAAAATTCTGAGTAATGTCCACTCTAACCTCCCTTGGCACAACTTGAGGCCATTTCCTCTGGTCCTTAATGCCACAACCTTCCTCTCTGCTTCTTCATGTGCTCTTGCTCGTGGGCCTTTGGGGCTCGCTTGTGGGCACAGGAGGTGCTGCTTCTACTGCCCTTCACTTTAAGGAGAGGCAAGGGCAGCAGTGCTGATGCTAACGCTGAGGATGGAGCTAGACTGACTTATCTGTTTGTTGCTGCCTCATTAATAATCTCTTCCTCTCCATCCCTCCCTTTTTGCCAGAAGAAGAGAGGAAGTAAGGGTAGGAGGATTGCCTGTCCACCACCAGGATCCACTGGCAGAGCTGAGCAGGTCAGAGCCAGCGTGGCCCATGCAGGTTGGGAAGCAGCCTTGGAACTCCCTTTACTAAGGCAGTTCTTGTCCTTCTTTGTCTGCATCTGCCTCCAGAGCTGCCTTGTATCCATTCCTTTCCCACTCTCCATCCATCCTGCCAGGCTATAATGCCATGAACAATGAGCCAGGCTCTCAGCAGTGGGGCAGGTGGTTGGTTTAGAAAGGCAGCAGCTGCCAGGTCAGCAACCTGGGAGACTGAGGCTTGTGTTTGCTTTGGGGGAAGGACATGGTGTGTATCAGGAGAAAACAACTCCCCTCACGACCAACACCTGTCCCTGGGCAGTGTCTGTTGACAGGGCTCCAGGAGTGGGTCATAAGGAGCATTCCTATTTCCTCCTGCCAGGGGCTTTGCGTACGTGTCCCATGTCTCGTGTTCACAGGGACCTGAAGTTCTAGAGGTGACAGATGAGGTCTCTAATGGTGTTCCCAGGGTTGTTATTCACTGAGGTGAAGGTGGGGACACACCTGTGGAAGGAAGGGCTCATACTGCGCTGCCTCGCCTGTCAGGGTTTTTTCTCTTCTTTCCTTCCTTTCAGATCATGATGGCTGTCTCAGGAGAGCAGGCTCCGGCTGGAGAGAGAATGCTCAGGATGCCCAGCTGCCTCCTAAAGCTGACCAGGGTGGTGCTGAGCCACAAGCCCTGGGCACTGTTTATCCTCATCGTTACGTTCATATCCTTTGTCTACCACAAGTTGCACTGGGGCATCTGGGAGGACCCAAACAGCAGAGGCCACCCCTACGGCTTGTCAGCTGAAATCAGCTGTGCTCACTATGTGCCTTCTTCCCTCAACATTGCTGGCTGGGCCCTCTCCTTCCACAGGGAATGTGTTTTTTTGTGGAGACATCAGAGCAAACTACCCCAAGTTACCTGTTCTCGTGCTCTGTGGAGTCAGCAGCCAGGGCACACCCTGGGTCAAGGGTCACGTCCTCATGAAAGGCATGGCCAAAGGGAACACCTCCTTACCCAAGCACTGGGCTTTCTCCTTGCTGAGCTGCTTCCCCAACGTGGAAATCCAGCCCCTGGACTTGACAGAGCTCTTTTCTGGAACGCCTCTGGCACAGTGGTACTTGCAGCCTCAGCGCTACCAGGAGCCTCACATTTTAGCCGTTCTGTCTGATGCCTGCAGGATTGTCCTCATGTGGAAATTTGGTGGCATCTACCTGGATACAGACTTCATTGTGCTTAAGAACTTGCAGAACCTCACCAATGCCCTTGGGATCCAGAGTGAAGACGTACTGAATGGGGCTTTTCTGTCCTTTAAGCCCAAGCACGAGTTCATGGAACTTTGCATGCAGGACTTTGTGCAGAACTACAATGGCTGGGTCGTGGGGGCGCCAGGGCCCAGAGCTCCTAACTCGTGTCTTCAAGAAATGGTGCTCCCTCAGAACTATCAAGAGCATGAGCTGCAAAGGTGTGAGTGCTCTTGCCCCAGAAGCTGTGTATCCTATTCCCTGGCAGGACTGGAAGAAGCTGTTTGAGGCAGTCAGTGCCTTGGAGCTTTCACAAACTCCTTGAGCACACCTATGCAGTGCACATATGGAACAAAACTGAGCCACGGGACCAAGTTAGAGATCCCATCCCAGGCTCTGCTGGCTCAGCTCTATTCCCAGTTCTGCCCCGCCACCTATGCAAAGATGAAACAGGACTCTGAAGAGTGGGCAAGGCGTTGCAGTGTGACCTGTGGGCCCTTGGCTGCAGGGATGCTCCCCAGACTGAAGGAAGCCGAGTGCCTTTGACCTTCCCCAGAGTTGCTTTCTAGACCCCAGCTCAGGTTTTCTGTGTGACACCTCTGTGCTTTTGTACCATTCCTGATACCTGCCTCAGATCCTTTGTGTTTCAATGTACAGAAGAACGTGTGTTCAGCCTCTCTTGCTGTCCTTCAGGGCCAGAGAAAGGTTTAACTTGTCCATCAGTGTCTCTCGGTTGTTCCTCTCCTAGTGTTCTCCAATGGCTCCTCCTTGTAACCCGGTCTGAGCAGCACATTGTGATCTTTCAACAGCTGTAGGAACCCCTGCCTTGCTCTCTATAGTATTTGAAAATTTCACGGAATATTCTGAGTTGGAAGACACCCATAATGATCATTGAATCCAACCCCTGTCCCTGCCAGGGGATGGGACACCCCAACAATCGTGCCCTGTGCATGAGAGCATTGTCCTTGGGGCTGTGTCCATTCCTGGGGGACCCTGTTCAATGCCCCACCACCCTCTGGGGGAAGAACCTTTTCCTGATATCCAGCCTAACCCTCCCTGACACAGCTCCAGCCGTTCCCTCAGGTCCTGTCCCTGGTCACACAGAGCAGAGATCAGTGCCTGCCCCTCCTCTTCCCCAGGTGAGGAAGCTGCAGAACTGCTGTGAGCTCTGACCTCAGTCTCCTCCTCTCCAGCTGAACAGACCAAGTGCCCTCAGCTGCTCCTCGTGTGGCTTCCCCTCCAGGCCCTTCACCATCTTCACGTCCCTTCTTTGGACACTCTCTAACAGCTTTAGATCTTTCTTGTATTGTGGTACTCAAAACCACACACAATATTCGAGGTGAGGCTGCCCCAGCCCAGAGCAGAGCAGGACATTCCCTCCCTGGCCTGGCCAGCGATGCTGGGCCTGGTGCCCTCAGGACAGGGATGTCCCTCCTGGCTCCAGGCCACTGGTGACTCATGTCCAACTGGCCACTGACCAGGACCCTCAGGACCCTTTCCACAGCACTGCTCTCCAGCCTCTCATTCCCCAGTCTGTCTGTACATCCAAGGCTGTCCCATCCCAGGTGCAGAACCCAGCCCTTGTCTTTGTTAAACTTTACACAGTTGGTGATTGCCCAGCCCTGTCATTTTTCCAAGGCTCTCCGCAGGGCCTTTTTGCCCTCCAGGGAGTCAACAGCTCCTCCCAGTTTTGTATCATCTGCAAGCTTACTTAGTATCCCTTCCAGTCCTGCATTCAAGCTGTTTATGAGGATTTTTAAGAGAACTGGGCCTAAGATGGTGCCCTGTGGAACCCCACAGGTGACAGGCCGCCAGTCTGATGTCACCCCGGTTACTGTCACTTTTTGTGCTTGACCTGTGAGCAAGTTGCTCACCCATCACACGATGTGTTTATCCAGCTGCGGGCTGCACACTGAGATAGATGATATCCAAAGCTTTACTGAAATCCAAAAAGATTACATCTACTGACATTTCTTGATCAGATGGGCGGGTTACCTTAGTATGAAAAGAAATTAGTTTTGATAAACACGATTTTCCTCTCATAAAGCTGTGCTGGCTGTGACCAATGACTGTGTTGTCCTTCAGGTGTTTTTCAATACTTCCCAGAATAATCATCATCATCTTCATAATTTTACCAGGCACTGGAGTGAGACTGATAGCCCTGTAGCTTCCAGGGTTATCCTTCTTGCCCTCTTTGAAAACTGGGACCTCTTCAAATTCCCACAACTTTTCAAAAATCATCAAGAGATGCCTCGTGATGACATCAGCCAGCTCTTTATGTATTCTCAGATTAATCCCCTCACACCCCAAAGACTTATAGGGATCTATCTGGAGCTGCAGATCCCTCACACCTTCAGGGTTAACTCAGAGTTTATCATTCTCACAGTCACAGTCCTCTAGCCCAGGGTGCTGGGACCTCCTTAATCCATCATCAGTGTTGAAGATAGAGGCAAAGAAAGCATTAAACATCTCTACCTTGTCCATGGCCCTGGTTGTGAGGTGACCATCCTCATCCTGTAATGGGCTGTTGTCATTTCAGCACTGCCTTTTGCCATTAATGTATTTTAAAACCCCTCTTTTTATTGTCCCCCACATTTCTGGTGGCTTCAATTGCAATGGAACTTTGGCCACATGAATTCTCCCCCTACAGTGGTGAGCAGCATCTCCGTATTCCTTCCACATCACCTGACCTTGCTTCCAGTGGGCATACACCTTCCTTTTTCACTTTATCTCCAAAAGAAGATTCCTGTTCAGCCAAGGTAGCCTTCTACCTCACCTGCTTGA
The DNA here is from genome assembly GCF_000738735.6 of Corvus cornix cornix. Classification (NCBI taxonomy): domain Eukaryota; kingdom Metazoa; phylum Chordata; class Aves; order Passeriformes; family Corvidae; genus Corvus; species Corvus cornix. Next base: position 60,743,625 of record NC_047057.1, on the reverse strand, counting down.
CGTATGATTTTTAGGAATTGCCAACTCCTGTGCTCTCAGGAGATGGTGCTTAAAAAGTGATCAGCACTGATCAACCCCAGGACCTTCAAAAGCATTTTCCCAGGGGACTTTATTTACTGGTTCCCTGAGCAGCCTGAAGTCTGCTCTTCCCATGTCCAGGGTTGAAGTTTTGCTGGTGCTTTTCCCTCTGTCACCAGAGATTTTAAACTCAGTGGCTTCATGGTCACTGTGGCCAAGACAGCCACCAATCTCCACTAAGAGGATCACAAGATCCTCTCTGTTGACTAGCAAGGAGGGCATCTTTCCGAGTCAGCTCTCTTAGTACCTGTACCATGAAGTTGTCATCCAGGTGTTTCAGGAATACAGAGGGAGTATATGAAAATTGTGTTAAGAAGCAGAATACATTTTAAGGCCTGCTGTGGATCTGATGACCATCTCCCCATCTGAATATGTTCCCTGTGTGTCCAGGTCATTGTATGGTAATAATGCATTTGAAATTAACCTCTTATGAAATGAGGAGAGGAGACTAAAACATCCTGGGGTTCTGCCTGTGCCAAATCAAAGCTTCTGTCTGGAAGGTAAAGTGTAAGCAATGTGTGGTTATTGCTCTTTTAGATATGCAGTGACTAACAAATAAGAGAAATATGTATATCAGTTTTAATACAACCTTTTCCTAAATGTCATTATTTGCGGAAAAGTACAGTGCTACCATGCACGAGGGAAGACTGATGTAAGTTAGATATAAATTTAATGTGAGCAGGAGTATGTTTCATGGTTTCTCAGACAGTGTCACAGAACACTACTGATTAAACACTCCATTGCAGACCAAAAGAGACAGAGTCATAAATTTTTACTTGAAATGAGTTGTATAAAACAACATATTAACTTTGCTGTCTGGCCCTGTCCACCCCCCATCCATTCCTCCTCTCTCCACCACTCCTCCTTTCCCCTGATTTAAAAAGAAATGGTTCCTGCTCACTCTACTAGTCTTCACTAGTGGTGCTGAGCAGTACTGGGTATGCTGTTCCAATGTGGTTACCGTGGCGCCAGACAACCATCTGTAGCTCATACTCATCTATCTTCACTGTTTCACGTGTGACTCTTTCTTCAGACAGCAGGAAAATGACTGTGTAAAGGGCAAATTCAAACTCTGGGCTGACACCAACAAAGGTGCTTCCAATTGGCTTGACTGAGCCTTTCCAGCTGAACTGGATGCTCAAAACTTGGTCATCTTTGTCAGGCTGAAAGCATAAATGAAACAACAGAATAATCTCCAACACAGCTGTGACTGGACAGATAGAAATTCTGATTCCAGATTTTTGAGAGCTTTGTAAGCTTCAGTCATCCTTTGTGTGCCTGGGTGCTATAGCTGGAGCACAGTCTTTTCCCTGACCCCTGGAGCATACATGACCATTTATCCCAACTAAGCCTCAGCAGTGTTGCAGTTCTGTGAACACCAGCACTTCTTTTTAAAATAGTTTTTGCAAAAAAAAAAAAAAAAGAAGCTGGAAAGCATGTTAGTAGTCATTCTGCTTATATACAGTTATATACTGTATATACTTATTACTGTTCAAAACTCTGAGGCTATGATTGCATCATTACACCTGTTCCATTACACTTCTATCTCTGGATCCATTTGTCTTGCAAAGGCCCCCAGCAGCTTGTTCTTACCCTAGTTTTGTTCTTCCGAGCCACGTATCCCTTGTAATCAATCTGGTTGTGCTTTTCCTGAAGGTAAAATTGCACCCAGTTGTGCAAACCTAAGATCTCTTTACCACGCCTTGTTTCTCCAACAAAAACATGTTCAAAACCACAAGAATCAGGTCTATAATGAAAAAGAAAAAAACAAAATACATAGGTCTTTAATATGTTTCATAGAGCCATAGAATGGTTTGGGTTGGAAGGGATGTTAAAGCTCATCTCGTTCCAACCTCCTGCCAAAGCAGGGACACCTTCCACTATCCCAGGTGTCTCAGAGCCCCATCCAACCTGGCCTTGGACACTGCCAGGGATGGGGCAGCCACAGCTTCTCTGGGCAACATACAACAGGGCCTCAGCACCCTCACAGGGAACAACTTCTTCCTCATATCCAATCTAAACCTGCTCTCTGTCAGTGTGAAGCATTCTTCCAGTTCTATGTGTAACATGGCACTTGGGCTTACATTTACCTAAATCGGAATAGCACAGAGATTTTCAGTGCCCATACCCATCGAACATACCTGTCTCCCTCTTTCCTGGCATAGAGCTGGAACCAGATGTCATAAAGCTGATGCTTGAAATCAGCAAGGTTTGGCTTTGCTAGATTTTTTTTCAGCAGATAGTCATGAGCTAGCTGAAGGATAGAAAACCAAGATACATACACAGTTTAGTTTTTAATTCAGTGTTTTCAGCAACAAAAAAGATCTGTGTTACTCACTCTCATGACCTCTGTCGCTAAGATAGCATCAAGGAAACAATTGTTTTCAGCTATTTCTTCTGGAGTCACTACTTCTGCTACACCAGTTGATGTCTCATAGTTGTCCAATAAGGAAATAAAGGCTGCAGAAAAAAGAGAAACTTTCAGTCTGCTCATATGCCTGATCCAGGCATTAGAGTGCCATCATAAAAAGTCACCATAGAATATGCCTTGACAGCCCTTAGAGAAAGTCATTCCTTTATATGTCAGATTCCACTCCCAGGTACACTGTTAGGTGTAGGCCTCAAGGTGACTCAAGGCCAGATCATTGCTGTACTTTTTAAAGATCTTTTTAAAGATAAAGAGCTACTGAGCTTTCTTACGGAGCTGAGTGATGAAGTAATAATTACCTTCTACCAAAACAAATCATATCTGACCACCACAATTACAGACACAGGCTTAGGACCTTGAGCTATGCTGGCACAAGGTTTTGTGGGCATTATTTCAGCAGAGAAATAATAGAGCATAAACCTATACGAGATGTCTTGAGCTTGAGAAAAATTAGGGAAGGAAACATACATTCATAGACTTGGCTGAAGTATAGCCCCCAACAGAAATGCAAGAACTAGCTATGGGTCTAGTACTATCTAGAAGGGCTTAGAAGCTGTGAGTAAAGGAGTAAAGATTAATTTGGCGTCTTTTTCAATACATAGAATCATAGAAGGGTTTGGGTTGGAAGAGACTTTAAAGATCATCCAGTTCCAACCTCCCTGCCATGGGAGGTCCCTCCCTGCCATGGGAGGTCCCTCCCTGCCAGGGACACCTTCCACTATCCCAGGTGTCTCAGAGCCCTAGCCAGCCTGGCCTTGGACACAGCCAGGGATGGGGCAGCCACAGCTTCTCTGGACAAACTGTTCATTACTGTGAATGCAACCGCCCTCACAGGAAAGGATTTCTTTCTAAATTCTAATCTTAACCTACCCTCTGTCAGTTTGAAGCCATTCCCCCTTGTCCTGTCACCCTTGTAAAGAATCTCTCTCCATCTTTCCTGTGGGCTCCCTTCAGGCACTGCAAGGCCACAATGAGGTCACCCCAAAGCCTTCCCTTCTCCAGGCTGAACAATCCCAGTTCCCTCAGCCCTTCCTCCCAGCAGAGCTGCTCCATCCCTCTGCTCCCCTTGGTGTCCCTGCTCTGGACTGGCTCCAGCAGCTCCCTGTCCTTCCTGTGCTGGGATCCCAGGGCTGGATGCAGCCCTGCAGGGGGGTCTCAGCAGAGCGGGGCAGAGGGGCAGAATCCCCCCTCCCCTGCTGCCCACGCTGGGGCTCAGCCCAGCTCAGGGGGGTTCTGTCCCAGCGCACACGGCCGGGGCAGGGCCAGCTCTCACCCACAGCACCCCTGAGTCCTTCTGCCAGGGCTGCTCCCTCTGCTCATCCCCAGCCTGGATTGATCCCAGGGGTTGTCCTGACCCTAGTGCAGCACCAGCACTTGGTCTTGCTAAATCCCTGTGAGATTCCCATGGGCCACTTCTCGAGCTTGTGGTAAGTGTCTCATCCCTTTTACTTTGTAGTGGAAGAGCCAGAGAATTCAGATTTTGCCTAAGGAACAAAAGGATGTTCCTCCTGAGGCTCAGGTACAGGTACCCTCCATGCAACTGTTACGAAAACTCCCTTCAAATGACCTACAGCCTGATGATCCTCACCACCATCCGAAGAATATACAGTGTTATATTTTAGGCAAACACATCAAAACCAGCACAGATTTTTTTATATCACATCCACCATTAACAAAAGAACAGGTCTCACTTGCAAAAGTTTTTATGCTCTTCAGGCGTTCTTCATTTACGTTGTGAAAGAGATGTCTGGCTGCGTTGTCCTGGACAGCACTGTCACCTTGCTGTGCTGGGCCTGCTTTTCCCTAGGAAGAACACCAGAGGAAAACAATGTAAGGAGTAAGATGTCCTTAGAGGAGATAGTGCCTGCCTTTGTAATAATCAAACCAAACCCCATAATGCTATCAGGATTCTTTGCTAGGAATTGTCTTCCTATGAAACAAGAGAAGACATTACAGAACTGCCAGCATAAAGAAAAAAGACAATCTCTGGCACTGTAAGAGCCTGAAATTTCTCTGTTGACACAGATGATTGTGATGGCCCATGTGATAGTTCTGTTCTGCTCAGTAACCAGCTGTGCTATTATACATCACAAATGGTAAACAGAAGTGATGTAGAGCAAGGGCTTCCTCCCATCACAAATAAATTAAAAGGAGATTTGGGTACCTTCTGTCTCTGCAGTTGTAAGGAGGCTTTCCTGATAATTTTCAAATTTCTATTTCGTAAGTGGCATTCTCAAGGAAAGAAGACAGAAGATGAATAGCAGCTTGTTAACACGGGCAAGGGGTACCTAGATCCTTGTTCTGACAAATGGAGAAACCATATGGGAGAAGTTTTTCCCAAATGCATTTTGGCTTGAGGTAGGTACCACTATTTTGAGTTTATCAGCAACAGAAAATTTTCTGTTATAATATGAAGCAAAACTGGAATAAAGTGTTTGAGTAACATCAGAATAAAGTGAGTTCTTGTGTGAGGACAAAACTGGATTGTGAATATTCTGGCCTGTTGCAATTTGTGGTCAAAACACATGGTCATGTTTGCACTGCACTGAGCTAGCAAGGAGTGAATGGCTGCTTATCAAATCTCTCACTCCTCCCTCACAGTTCCCTGGGACTGGAAGCAAGTCCTGAAGTCTTCTTCACCAACCCCTCTGTGCTACTCCCCACTCTCCCAGAGAAACCCAGGAATTTCTCAAATTCCTCCCTTATTCCCCTAAGAATGACTTGCGACCTTTCTCCCTTTCTCCCTTTCTCCCTTGCTGCAAGTCACCCAGACCACACACACAAGTTGTCACTCACACACTGAAACACCCAGGGTGGAACAGGACATCTCTAGTGCTGCTTAAAGTGTGGTTAACACTGAATTCAGACTCTGTTTCTCAGGATGTCATCATGTTGGCTCTTGAAAACCTCCAGAGATGGGGATTTCACAGCTTCTCTAGGCATCCTGTTCCTTTGTTGTTGTTGAATTTCATGATGTTCCTTCCTTAGCCTGTTCCTCCAGCCTCCTGTGTCCAGTGGAAGAGAAGCCATACACCTGAGCATATCGACTTCCTCACCACAGTTTGCTGTCATCTGTAAAACTGGAAGGGTTGCATGCTGGTTCCTCCTCCAGCTCACAGATAGAGATATGAAATATTACAGGGCCCAAGACAAACACCTGAGAGACTCCACTTGTAACCAAGGTCCAGGTAAGTGTGAAACATTTGTGATCTCTGCACCGTTCCCTCTCCTAAGGGATGCTTTCCTCACTGGACACGACAAAGGACAGGCAACTCCTTTAGCAAAAGGCACTTTTGCTGCAGCACCACACCACCCGTAATCCTGACTAACCAACTGGTTACCTGCACATCAATTGTGTAGTCTTCCCCAGGCCTAAGGCGGTGAACATCTACATCCCACATCTCATTGAAAAGCTTAGAAAGTTCATGATTTAAGGCCTTCCTGTCAAGAAATACAGAGGAATATATGTGTTAAAAAAGGGCACATGCTGTTATTTCTGCAAGTCACTTCTAGAGTCTTCTAATGCCACTCCATGTTCGGGATATCAGCTTGTCATTAAGTTTCTCTTTCTCCCCACACCTTCCTGTCACTGCTGCTGGAAAAACCCCAATGCTTATGGTCCACATTCCTTTTCAAAGAATGCAGGCAACCTGTAAGGAAACCTGAGCCTTCCCTAAGGTTATGTCAGAATCTATTTCAACAAAGTTTTGTTGGTAAGTCTTCCTGCGGTTTTCCATGCACCAAAACAAAAAGGAAGATGGTACTTTTTCATTCTTGAGGATTCTGTGCACAAATCAGAGGCAAGCAAGAGATTGTTGCTAGCATGCTGCAACGCTACCAACTGAACAAGAAGCACAGAATTCTCTCTATGATGCTTTTCTAGCAGCAATCATATAAACTCTTCCTACCCTTTTTCCTTCAAGCAAGATTCCACACAGAATGTTTTCCTTTGCCATGTGATTATCCCAGCATAAAGGTAGTGGTGACAAAGGGTGAGTAAGGCTCTAAACACCAGGTCTGCATACAATAAAAATCCCTCATGCACTGATCTCTGATGCACATACAGACCTACCCAAGCTTCTCCTTCCCTTATTTTTAATGGAGTCTTTTCCTGCATAATAGTGTACAGTTTTCAGAAGTCTGTCCATTTGTCTATCAACAAGATTTAAGAAGGGTTGTGTCTTGGTTTTGCATGGCCTTGTTTTTGGTAGCGGGCAGGTCCACGGAGGTGGCTTATGTGAGAAGATGCTAGAAGCTTCCACCATGTCCAGCAGAGCCAATCACTGATGGCTCTGAAGATGGACATGCTGCTGGCCAAGGCTGGGCCAATTAGAGAGGTTGGTAATGCCTCTGTGAAAACATATTTTAAAAGAAAATCAACACAAACTGGGCACAGTTTTTCCTAGCCAGAGAAGAGGAGGAGGTGAGAACACATGAGGAAAACAACATGGAGACACCAAGGTCAGTGCAGAAGGAGGGGCAGGAGGTGCTCCAGGTGCCAGAGCCAAGGTGCCTCTGCAGGCCATGGTGAAGACCATGGTGAAGCAGCTGTGCCCCTGCAGCCTGTGGGTCCATGGGGGATGCAGAGATCCACCCGCAGCCCATAGGGAAGGTGCCCATGCCAGGGTGGGTGGATTCCTGGAGGAGGCTGTGATCCAGTGGGAGACCCAGTGGAGAGAGAGGGCCCTGCTTCCAGGCTGGAGCAGCCTGTCCTTGGAGGACTGCACCCCGTGGAAGACTGACCCATGCTGCAGCAGTTTTGGGAGGACTGTGTGCCTGTGGGAGGAATTCACGTTGCAGCAGTTTGGGGAGAACTGCTGCTCGTGAGATTTGGAGCCACGCTGGAGAAGTTCACGGGGAACTGTCTCCTGTGGGAGGGACTCCACAGTCTTGTGCACAGGGGAAGACTGCTCTCCCTGCACAGCAGAAGAAGATCTCGGGTGACAAACTGACCAAAACCCCCATGCCCTGTCTCCCTGCGCTGTCAGTGGGAAGGAGGGAGGGGTTGGGGGGAAAAAGATGTTTTTAAGGGCTTATTTTACTTCTCATTATCCTCCTCTGATTTTTTTTTAGTAATAAATTTACTTTGTACTTCTAAGTTGAGCCTGTTTTGCCCTTGGAGTGTTTTCTCATGGTCCTTATCTCCACTCATGAACCCTTCATTAATTTGTTTCTCTCCTCTGCCCAGCTGTGGCAGGGGAGAGTGAGGGAGCGGCTTTTGTCGGTGCCTGGCATTTGGCCAGTGTCAAACCACAACGGGTTGTTATTGTGATGAAGCACTCAGAGGTAGCTCCAGTTCAAGTACATTATGTCCACACTAAGAGGAGATCAAGAAGATGGAGGGGAGAAAAAAAGAAGTGGATTAATCTTTAAATGACTGACAGTGGGATCAATCAGTTACAAACCAGCACATGAATCAAAGCCCAGAGAAGAACCACTTGATAATTTTGAATTCTTCTCCAAAAGAAATGTTTTCCAGAGAAGAAGAAAAGTACAGAAGTCTGTCAAGAATTGGCATTTCTTTAAAATAGCTCTTGGGGCAACTTGCCATGATTTTACCAACTGGTTCTCCCAGACTGAATCAAGGCACCTTCAAGCCCAGCTCTGAACCTCTGATTAGTGTTAATCTTCTCCTTCTGTTCTGGCCAGGACGGAGATAACTCACTGCATTCTCTTGCCAGTGGCAAATTCCATGCTCTCTAGCAGAAAGAGCAAACAAAGATTGTGGCAAAGGCACAAAGGCAGGGCAGATAACCGTAACTACTGCAGCTGCCACGCCTCAGTCCATCTGTAACCACAGATCTGAGCTGCTGTGTTCCTTAGCTACGCTGGAGGCACTGACAGTGCATTTTCCCTCGGGTTCTCTGGTACTTTGGGATAGTTGTGGATTGGAAATCTACACGATCACTTGAACTTTTAACTGGGCTCGAACAGGTGTCAATACCTGAAAAAAGGAAAAAGGCTAAAATTTCTAGCGTATAGGAGCCAAAGGATATGTTCATTGTCAGGGTTATACAGGAATATGAAGGAAGATTTGTGCTTGGAACACGTACTTGCATGGATCTCGCAGTGGAGAAGAAGGAGGCTGTCACAGAGGAGCTTCATTCAGCCCCTGCCCAAACGCCAGGCTCTGCTTGTAGAGTAAGTGGTGCTTGTGGCATCACATTATCAACACTGGCTGGGCTGCCCAAACAAGGCCCCTGCTCAATGTCCCAGGGAGCTGCCTCAGAAGCCACCAGCAGCAGCAGTTTTATTTATTTCCAGCCATACTTCCATATTCTTTCCAGATTCTTAAGAAGAGCAAGCCCTTCTCAAAAGAGCTTACAAACCACCACCAAACAGAAAACTGCTCACCTCAGCAGCTCAGCTGAAGGCCCAAGGACAGGACTGGTGAGTTCATAGAACAGTACCAGAGATGTTTTTCAAACTTCAAGCCTTTACCTTGGACTGCTCTAATTTTATTGGATCACTTTTGTCCTGGATTCTGGACCTTCTTGCTGTCTCCTCCTCTGCATCAGCTTATCCCGTCTGTTTGAGAACCATCATATTATGTTTAATAGAGTTTTTACTTTGGAAGGAACTACTGGTGGTGGAGAGGAGTCTGCTGCCTGCTGAACATCCAAGGTATGTGGAACATTAGGGAGGGTGTCAGCTGGGTTTTATTATAATATTTTGTTCCACAGATACAGTATTTTATATACGTATATTTTCGTATGTGTGTATTTTGGTGAAAGTCACCTATCTAGGAGAGATCTGTCATCCCTTTAATACCCACTGCTTGTTCTCAGTCTGCTCTTGGCAGATTTGTCCTGTGTTTATAAAGCACTGTAGGGCTCTGTTTGACCTTTCCTCCTTTAGAAATATTATGGAATATCACATAAGCTCGAGGTGTCTACTCAGGAGAGGGTTACAGCAAGCATATACCTAGAGATTTCAATCCCCGTTTTTGTTTAATAAATATTCTTTTACTAAATGTATTCCTGCATTCAGGAAACTTGTCCCAAAACTGAAATCACTACATTTTACAAAATAAAAGCCTTTACTCTCCTTTATCTCTGTTAGGTGCTACCACAATGTCATAATGAAGTTTTCCTCTCCTTTTTGTTGTCCCTTTAGTTTCCAAACAGAGAGAGCACCTGTTTATGCTGTAAATGAAGATTTAAAAAAATATACCCTTGCCAAAGCAAAAAAACTTGTCTAGCAACCTATACAGTCATCTTGTAAAAACTCTTTCTGGATGGTATTTCTTTAAAAAGGGCCATAAACTTAGCTTACACATACAAGGTGAGACAACTTCAATGAGAAGATGCCCAACACCTTCATGCAAATCCATGACACACCAGCAAGTAGGTAAGGTTTTCCTGGAAAAGGGTATTGCATATTTACTCCCTGGTTTTCAACACAATGGCATGGCTGGCTCAAACACAGACATGTTTATCATCAATTCTCAATCGCCTCCCTATGGTGAAAGTTCTGAGTTGTTAAATTTATGCTTTCACGTAGAATTAATTATTTCTGTGCAAGAAGTCTGGCCAATTGGATTTTGTCCAGTTGGAACCTTGCTTGGATGTGCTTATGTGAGCAAAGCACCACACCAGTAACCACACTCAGTCTGCACTTTTAAGAGCTGAGAAAACTTGGGAGAGGCTCTTTGCAAGAGTAACTGATGCACCAGCAGTGTGGTTAGAGCAAAAGAATCTAACATCTTCATTTTATTCTTCATTCTACCCAAAACAATGCTCCAAGAAGAAGACTTTATTGCAATAAATCAGAAATGACTCAAGACACGAAGAGAATTAAAGGTCAGTGGCAAATAATGTGTGCAAGTCAACAGTGTCAGAGCAAGAAAAACATGTATTGCAAATGGGTCACATGAAGCCCTGCAAAGGTTTGATTGAACACCTTCTCCAAAGCAAATTTACCTTCCAAGATCCTTTCAACAACATGCAATTTTATAGAGCCTTTAATCTTTACATAGAGAAGAAGAGGAAATATATGCAACAGCTTTTATGGCTAACAGAAGATAGAAACAATTCTTTAGATTTTCATCTTATGCCAGTATCTATGTCTTCTATTTGAGTCCAGTGATTTTTTTATTTTTTCATTTAAAGCTGGTATTTGAAATACCGAAGGATAAATATGGCAGGTTTTGTACATGGAAAGGAAAAGGCAATGTCAAGGGGCAAACATAAGAGTGGAACAATCTGTCAAGGTCCTGGGCAGGCAGCTGATGTTTGAAGAACTGATTCTAAGTTACCAGCTATGTTTAAGCACAGTCTGATTTTAGCATCGCCTTTATTTTAAGCTAATGGTTCAGTAGCCTCAGCGATGTTTTACACTGTGAAACACAGCAGTGAGTCAGTAAAACAGAACAGAAGGAGGACCAGGGTTCTTGCTGTGTGCCATGTCATGTAATATTCACCCTTTTACAGACAAATTTATCCCATCCCCACTACCCTTCCTGTTAGAGGAGAATTAGTATGATTGTCTCTTACCCACTTGCCATGCCAGGAAGAAGTTTTTCTCTTGGCAAATACTCTGAGCAGGGAGAAGGCAGCCAGAAGCTCAGCAATCCTCCTGTAGTCCAAGGCACAGAGCTGTGCTCCTCTTACACCCTCTTGCCCGCTGAGGACTGTCACTCGGCCTGACAGGAAGGCACAGGAGAAGCAGGAGGTGCCAGTTCCCACAACAGTCTAAGGACAACACCACAACTCACGCCTCTCTCCGCGCAGGAACACTCACACCAGGAAGTCAGAGGTATCTGTAGCAAGCTGTTGCCTCACTTTATCTTGCATCTTGGATTATTTGCCATACAGATTTTACATCTCTGGATGACGTTTGAGCCCAGAAAAAAGCACTGCAAGCCTGAAAGCCTTGTGATAGACGGGACATTCTAGTGTTATTCTGTATCTAGTGATTATTTGACAGTAGAAGGGAAGATGATAATTAAACTGAGATAAAAAAAAAACAAAGGCGGGGAAGAAAAAACCCCCAACAAATGCTTCTTTATTTACAGCTGAAACTGCTAAATGGGATCTTGTGAATATTAGGAGGTGTTATAGCAAGGAAACGTTTTTGAAAGGCAGAACTTTGCATGTGCCACTGGAAGCAAGTGGTGGCAGGTGCTGGTAGGTGCAGGTACCCACTCCAGTGCCTGTCCTGGGAAGCTTGCATTCATTATGTGGCTAAATCAACCTTCAGATGGTTTAAAGTTTATTGGGTTTTGGTTGGTACTTGTAGCATTTTCTTCTTCATAATAATTAATTTCCAAAAAGCATAGCCTTAGGTCTAAACTATAGATACAGGAAGAGAGAGAGAGAGAGAAGCCAGAATGGCTTGATGCTAGCTACCAGTCATGCAAATGGTTCTGCACCGCTGGTCCATGTACCCCTTCAAAGAATTAATTTAGGGCCAAATAAAACCCCTGGTAATGAAGACACCTGACACACAGAATTGCATAGGGAAAAAGACATGCAGCCCACTTAAAACTCTTAAAAGTGAAGCTTCCTTTTGACACTGGTAGGGGAAATGAAAGTATCTCAAATTTGCATGTCCCTAATTTTAACAGAAATAATTTTCTTTATCATTTCTGCATAGTATTTATTGCAGTTCAGGGTAAACAAGGTAAATGACAAAAATCCATTACCCTGGATTTGTCAACTGCCCCAGTTTATCAACTGAATGCAGGAACTCTTCTTCTAAGCTTTCCTTTAAAATACAAAAGCCAGTGGGCATATTCTGTCCATAAGAAAGTTGCAACTTCTTTACTCACACTAACAGAAAGAGCCCAGATGGGAGCCAAGGGAATTTTCACTTACAAGCAGCATCATCACTAGAGTCAGTGGTTTTAAGTTAATCTTTAATAAAATTACAACTCAGTAGCATCACCAGAAATTTCACAACCAACTGTGTACTTGAATCTCTTTTAAAACTTCTGTCTTTTGATTTGGACACTGAGCTAAGAAAAATGCAAAGTTCCTGAAGAGGTGCAGGGGTATGTCTGCCAACACAAACGAAGGACTGATCAGAGGCAAATTAGATCAGCACAGAATCTGGGTCATCCCCAGGTCTAATGCAGAAAAAAAAAAAAGTGTGCAGAGAGCAGCCTTAGTATCTACATGGGTTGGCTTCCTCTGCAGCAGAGCCCAGCCAGTGCTTTGTCAAAACCATTGCACAGGGCAGCAGATGTGGTTTCTGTGCAAGAGTTGAGGCCAGGCTGCCCCTGCTCTGTTCCTCTTTTTCTGTCACGAGGGAATAGGGAGAGTGTTTGGTGCTGTCTCACTCACACGTGACCAGCACTTCCAAAGGAGTGGGGTGAGAAATTGTGGAAGATGTTCTGCCTGACAAAACCACCACCTCAAGCATCAGATGCTGACCTTTGCCAAGGTCAAGGATCAAGGAGATCCTGGGTATAAAACATGTTTCTAAAGCATGTAGGCATCTCTGCACATTTCTGGCCTAAATATTTTGCTTTTCCAGCCAAGGTGGCCAACAGGTAAGTGTTGGTTTGTCACCTCTAGTCTGGTGCCTACATTTCCCTGAAGGGAGAAGGGGTTGATTCAGAGTTAGTTTAAACCTCTTTGGTTGATCAAGAGAGGTGTGAGTGAGAACACTGAGTTTTACAGGCTTCCAGACCAATGCAGCCAGGGCTCAAACCTGCACAAAGGGCACGTTTCAGCTGGACAGGCTCGCTCAGGGAGACCGAGTAAAAGCTGCCAGCTGGAACAAACACCCTGCAGATCTACAGTACACTCAGTCCTTTCCCAGGAAAAGGCAGAGCAGACCTTTGGGTCATGTTTTGCGTGTGGATGTAGGGAAGAGGGAAGTTTATGAGACACTGAGGATGCTGGACATTCCCATGGGAGCTTTGGCTATTGCTGCCAAGTCCCCACAAGCTGACCCACACTGAAAAGCAGTGGAGACACAGCCTGAGTTGGTCAGTGGGAACCCATCCAGGTCAGAGCTCACTGAGAGCAGAGCACAGGGACACTGAGGTCTCCACCCTTCCTTAAATATTAATATTCAAGTTGGAGCCTCTCCTACCAGATTGTTTCCCACCAAACTCCAGGATCCCTGTGCCTGTCTCGGTTATCTCCCTTTTCCTAAGCCTCAGCCTCTCAGTCCTGGAGTCCTTCTCTCCAGCCAGTGGCGTTACAATCCCTACAACTTACTGGGGAGTTTCTGGTGCAGCAGCTGTCATTCTGAAAGAGAAAACGATGAGGATTACAGAGCCGGGCATGTTCTTGTCATAGAAACGCCAGGAATAAATTATTCCATCCCTGCAGCTACATGTATGTACCTGGACTGTGACACAACCTTCTTACCATTAGGCTGGTCTGTTAATATTCTTGCACTTACCAGTGCTAATTCCCAGGTTTAGTAAGTTGTTGGGGTTTTAGTTTAGTCTTAGGTTTTCCTGTTAAAGGAATTTTCTCCCATATGCATGTTGCTAGGGGACAAATAGCTGTACTTAAGAAAGACAAAAAGGGGAGTGGGGCGGGCCTGGCTACTCCTTTGTCTACACCTGGGTGTGGGGTCAGTTCGCTCTGAGCGTCCGGAGAGAGAAGCTGCAGAGAAAGGAGCTGCTGCTGCTGCTTTCTTTTTTGGCCGTTCTTTCTTCCTGCTGGAAACAACGCCGGGACCCCAAAAGCCGCTTTCCCTGCCCTGCTGGAGACCGGGCTGTGGCTGCCCTGCCCCGCTGCTGCTTCGAGCTTTTCGCTACGCTGTAGCCCTGCTCGCCCTGCCTGCCTGGGCCTCCGTGGGGTTCTCCCATCTGGATACATCTCGCCTGCCACCCGGGATTTGCGTCCGTCCCTGCCGTTTCAGCCTGCCGTTTCAGCCTGCTGTTCCTGAGAGCCCGGGATCAGCTGCCCAGGGGTTTGTGAAGCCTTTGTTCCATCCCTTCCCGGGATCCCAGGGCACCAGAGCCGCGGGTTTCCCGAGCTCGCTCCGGAGCGCCCCCTGCAGCCGCGGGGGAACCATCGCACCTGCCCTGCTCACCGGGAGCCGCCAGCGCCCCTGCCGGCTGCGAGCGGAACTGCACCCGAGGGGAAAGGGCCTGACAGCCGAGAAGGCTGGGACTGGGTTTGTGATTGCTGTTACTGCCATAGTTGTTGTTGTTTTGTTTGACTGGTTATATACATATATATATATAGTAAAGAACTGTTATTCCTATTTCCCACATCTTTGCCTAAAGGTCCTTGATTTCAAAATATAATAACTTGGAGGGAAAAGGGGTTATATCTGCAACTTCAAGGGGGGCCTCTGCCTTCCTTAGCAGACACCTGTCTTTCAAAACCGAGACATAAGTAAATCATGACTGACTTATGATATGTTCTCACAGCCAGATGAGCCAGCTGCACACTCAGCAAACCAAGAGGCTAAAAGAAAACATCTGCTTGGGCACACAAGAGGCTCAGTACCCCTGTGTGAGCTTAAGGGATAAAGGAGGACTTTTTTATTATGTTTATTTTTAGGACAGCCAAGCGTACACCTTTCTTGATTTTGTAAGGAGAAACCGTCTAGGAATCATGGAAGACATACTGAGAAGACACAGTATGTGAAGACATATTAATTAAAGAGTTTTGAAGTGTTTCACATTTAGCACAAAGATACATTGGGGTTATTAGTCACTAATTTTCACACATTGGTGTAAACCAAAATTTTAGGGAGCCTGGCTGAAATATCCTATCTTCCTGCACAGCTCAGTTCTTTTCGGATCAATGAATCCTTAAGGCTGAGGGAACTGGGATTGTTCAGCCTGGAGAAGAGAAGGCTTTGGGGTGACCTCATTGTGGCCTTGCAGTGCCTGAAGGGAGCCCACAGGAAAGATGGAGAGAGACTCTTGGCAAGGGCCTGGAGTGACAGGACAGGGGACAATGGCTTCACACTGACAGAGAGCAGGTTTAGATTGGATATGAGGAAGAAATTGTTCCCTGTGAGGGTGGGGAGGCCCTGGCACAGGTTGCCCAGAGAAGCTGTGGCTGCCCCTGGATCCCTGGCAGTGTCCAAGGCCAGGCTGGATGGGGCTCTGAGCAAGCTGGGATAGTGGCAGATGTCCCTGCCCCTGGCAGGGGGTGGAACTGGATGATCTTTAAGGTCCCTTCACACCCCAAGCAGTCTGTGATTATTTAGGCAGTTAACAGAGCGCACCGGGGCGCTCGGGGCGCGGTGCGGTCACACAAGGCGTGTGCCTGGCACACAGCCCCGGGCAGCCGCACCGCCATGGCGGGGGGGGGGGGGGGGAGGGGGGCGGGCCGTGACGTCAGCACACGGGGCGGGGCGCAGCCCAGCGCGCGCTGCGTGACGTCACGGGGCAGAGCGGGACAGGCGCCGCCCAGCGCGGTGCGTGACGTCACGGGGCGGGGCGGTGCAGCCTGGCGCCGTGCGGCGTAACGGGGCGGGGCGGGGCGGTGCCCGCGGGGTGTCGGGGCAGCGATGGGGGCGCAGCTCAGCGCGGTGAGTGCCGGTGGTCGGCCGGGAGCGGGGGTCCCTTCCTGCTCACCCCTGCTCCGCTCGCAGCACCCCGGGGCGTGGCGGTGTCCCGGGGTGTCCCAGCGTGTCCCCGCCGCCCGGGGACCGCGCGGTGCCGGGCGCGGCGGAGGCTCCGGGGCCGTCCCGCGGCTCCTGCGCCCGGGGCGATGTTGGTGCCTGTGCTGGCTGCCTGGCCCGGGATTTTGCCCTCCCAGCTCTGTGGATAACTGTTGTTGGTTTTGTTATTGTTTCTGTTATTGTTGCTGCTGTTGTTGGGGGCCCGCGCTGATGGCTCTGAACGCTTGTGGTGTTTTTCCTCCGTCGGAATAATTTCAGACTGGAGGGGCGTAGGTTTAGAGTGGGTATGAGGAAGAAATTCTTCCCTGTGAGGGTGGCGAGGCCCTGGCACCGATTGCTCGGAGTCGTGGCTGCCCCATCCCTGGCAATGTCCAAGGCTAGGCTGGACGGGGCTCTGAGCAAGCTGGGATAGTGGGAGGTGTTCCTGCCCACGGTGTTGGAACGAGATGATCTTTAAGGTCGCTTCCAACGCAAACCATTCCACGATTCTATGATCATGCCTGCTGAGCGGGGGTTCTGCAGCGCTGTCACCTCTGCCACGCATCGTTACCCTCTTTTCTCAGCTGCGTGTTACGGTTCTTTGCTCCGGTGCTCAAACACTTCTGTCTCTGGATTTGTGAGAGAAGCAGGATAGAGCTGGATTCAACATGTGCTGGTTTGGGTACAGCTGCTCGTAAGGTGCATTGAACAGAGGAGATGAGGCTAAAGCTGCAGAAGTTATGAAATCCGTTTATCCTCTCGTTGGTTTCTGACACAGATGAGAAGAATGTTTAGCTGAGATTACTTCAAAAACAGGGTTTTTGAAGCTGAGGGTCCAAGGTTTGTCATGCCAAAGCAGGGTTTGGTTTGTGTGTTTGCAGGGCAGTGCTGGAGTGTGGAGCCGTGAGCTTGTGTTTTTGAAGGTGCTGTGCTCACCACACCCCGGCAGTGCAGTCTCCATGGCTTTTCTCTTTGTTATCACACAGAGGCCTCTTTCCATTAATAAAAATTCCTGCTCAGTTACTAATTCTGCCTTCTCTGTTTGCAAAGATTTGTGCAGCTGGAAATGATGAGTCACAAGGTCCCTGTTTAGTGATTCTCAGGCCTTTTGGTCAGCCTGTTGCTCTCTGCTGCCATAGACCTGATGCTGTGCAGTTTTCTTCATTAATATCTTGGTCTGCCCTGTGATGAGGGTATATAGGCCACTTTTAACCCAGAGAATGCTTTTCTTAGCAAGCATGACTTTTTGTAATCATTCAGCCTTCAGTTCTTCCCCTTTTTTCTGCCCACCTGGTCATAGATCTGAGTAAGGAACTAAAATAGCTTTCTGAATTAAGTGGGTGTGCTGTTTCTTTCCAGGCCAAATCCCATGAGACTTTTGCACTAATTGACCATGAGCAACAAATTGCTTTCCACGAGGTTAATGCTATGTTAAAATTATTTGTCATTGCCTGACCACAGCAGCACTATTTTTTGTTCATTTTAGATAGTCACATTTGTAAATGAAACTGTTTTAAAATATTAATGTCTCATTTGAAACACCTGCTGCAGAGTCAGCTTGCTGTTGCCACCAGATCTCACTCACATGTTAATTTCTTATTAAGGAGTTTATTTGCTGCTCTGTCACCCTGAACAACTTTCCTCCCTCTGCCCTCTTTTGTGACTCAATAACAAAAGTTCTTCCCAGAGCTTCAGTAATGTGGTGGATCTATAAGAGTTTAGGAATAATTTTCCTGTAAACTTCAGCTTCTTCAGAAACAGCCTGTGTGGAGCTACTGCAGTATTCCCAAGTAAAAGTGAAAAATGCAGTGTGTATATAGCATGGTGTGCCCTCAGGCTCTACACAGTGATGATACATTTTAAACCTGTACAGCAGCATTTTAAGAAGAGAGAATTTGTGCCATCCCGCAGTTTTATTATTAATAATGTTGGAAGTTTTTGTAGCCTCCTGAGGGACTGTCACAGTTGCACAAATGCCATTCTAAAATACTGGTCAGGTCCCTTTAAAATAAAGTGAAAATGAAAGCTAAGCAGGCAGAACTTCGAGCTCATTTTTTTTAAATTTTTGCTATAGTCATGCTTTTCCCCTCACCTCTGTTGAAGTGTTGAATAATAAATTACTGAGTCAGAGAGGATTTTTGTAAGTAGCTGTGCAGTTTATTCTCCTGCTCCAGTGTGAAGGGGGTGGTGTGGTGTCAGAGCATAATCTGTTGCTGTCTTTCAGGGCTTCAAATGTGGGGGAGATGAAATGATAAAGGGACAAAAAGGGCTGTCCCTTGGCTCTGTCCTGCAGCTTAGCTGCTTTCCCAGGGAGGGGGTGCCGCTCTGTGTGCACGGGTCTATGTGGTGGTGGAATCACCAATGCCTGCACCCCGACTCTGAGGTGGAGGGTGTGTGCATGGTGCCAGCACCCAGCAGCAGTGGGGGTGGCTGGCAAAGTCCTGCTCAGCTGCCAGAGACAGCATGGGGTCTGTGGTCAGGCACGAGACCCCAAATTACGGGGTGTCTGCAGCGCGTGGGGTGGGGTGTGTAGGGGTCTGTGCAGCAGTGGCCTCTATGTCCAGAGCTGGGGAGCCTGGAGAGTGGGCACAGTCTGCCAGGGCAAAGCCAGCTGCTGGGGGATCCACCTCACACACGTGTGCGCGTGTACAGAATTCCCACTCATGGACCTTCATCCTGGTCAGCGGGGAGAGGAACGGGATGAGCCCATCGGTGCTGTTTGTGTGAGTGTCTGGCTGTGTTGGTCAGTGTGGTCAGCCACATGTTTAGGTTGGGTATCAGGAAATGGTTCTTCCCCCAGAGAGTGGCCAGGCACTGGAACTCCCCAGGGAATGGTCACAGCCCCAAGCCTGACAGAGTGCAAGGAACATTTGGACAACATTCTCAGGCATAGGGTGGGATTGTTGGACCATGTGGGACCAGGAGTTGGACCGGATGATCCTGATGGGCCCCTCCCAAGTCAGGATATTCTGTGATTCTGTGTGTATTTGGACACACGTGACACATGTGTCTGTGTGCCTGCTGGAGATGGGGATTCAGGCTCCCTAACAGGGGACCTGGGGATATGGAGCTGTGACAGCCTCGCTTGTGTCCAGCTGCCAGCGTGGCAACCCCATGCTGGTGTGCACGTGCCTCAACACAGGAGTGACACCAGGTCTTCATAAAGCAAATCTGTGGGTTTGGGATTTCTTTTGTAATAATGCTTTGTCTTGCTGCTCGAAGAACCATGTTCTCTGCTGGTGGTTAGATTGTCATGGCATAGTACCCTTTTCCTTGTCACCCAAATAACTCTCTCTCATTCTGCACGTGTGTGTGACACTGTTTCTGTGCTGCTGCAGTTGCGTCAGGTTGTGACATACCCAATATGGCTGATCTACACCACTGTCATGAGGATTTTCAGGAATCCCCGGCCTGCAATTACCCTGAAGGACCCAGAAGTGAAGTATGCACTGAGGCTGATTGATAAGGAGGTAGGTGCACGTGCAGTGCTGAGCATGACCTCTCCACAGACGCTGTGAAATGCTTACAGCTTCTGAAGTCTTGGGTGATGTCCCAACAGGGTGGATACTTTTGTCTTCAGGAAAGAATTCCTTTATAAAAGCTCTTTGTGTGGTATAACTGAGTTCTGCAGTTCTGCAGGCAGCTTGTTTCCAAGCAGTTTAGAGTGGAGAATGCTGCTTTAGAAAAGATCAAACTCACGGTCACGTGCATCTCATGTTATGGAGCACATCAGCAGAAATTCCCAAACTGTGCATTACTGGCTGGGCTAAGGGACACAAGTCCTGCTGTCAGACAGGGCAGGCAACTTTTCCATGGTCAGTAGCATTCAACAGCAGCTGTCAGAACTATGTTGACACTGATTCCTGTTACTGGATTGATGTACTGTAATGCCTTACAGGAAGACAGGTGTTTAAGTCATGCAGTCCTGACAGCACCTGAGCTGTCTCAGCTTCTCTTTCTGTTAAAAGTAAAGCCTCCTGGTACAAAATTGAGTTCTTGCTCAAGTGGGATACCAGAGGAAAGTCATGATGCTTTCAGGGGTGGATCTTGCCATCAGAAGTTGGTAACTAAATTTGTGGGAAGTGAGCCAAAGACACCAAAGTTGAAAAGTTCAGGTTTACCTTGGAAAAACCCACCATCAAAAGCATGAGAGAGAAATCTTGGTTTTTCAGGTGTAAAGTCACACCTGAAGATATCTTTAGTGTTGACTTTTTAAGGCTATAAGCTATTCAGAAATTTTTCAGAAGACTTTGGACTGGAACAGAGCTTTGTTTGAGGTTTAGAGGGTGCACTGATAGCTTGGCTTTCCCTGGTTCTGTCTGTCAAAGGAAACAGTCACTGTCATTTTGAATCCTGGGTTTGTGGGAACTGAAAGCTTCCCTGTGGCTTGGGCTGGGTTGCATTGCTGAATTTATTTCCCAGGTGTACTTGCTGAATTTATCTCCTAGGTGTACTGCAACCACACTGTTATTACAGACTCCCTACTTCTCATGAGGCTGGGAGAGGCTGAGGGAATTGGGATTGTTCAGCCTGGAGAAGAGAAGGCTTTGGGGTGACCTCACTGTGGCCTTGCAGTGCCTGAAGGGAGCCCACAGGAAAGATGGAGAGAGACTCTTGACAAGGGCCTGGAGTGACAGGACAAGGGGGAATGGCTTCACACTGACAGAGAGCAGGTTTAGATTGGATATGAGGAAGAAATTGTTCCCTTTGAGGGTGCTGAGGCCCTGGTGCACGTTGCCCAGAGAAGCTGTGGCTGCCCCATCCCTGGCAGTGTCCAAGGCCAGATGGGGCTCTGAGCAAGGTGGGATAGTGGAAGGTGTCCCTGCCCATGGCAGGGGGTGGAACTGGGTGGGCTTTAAGGTCCCTTCCAACCCAGGCAGTTCTGTGATACCTGAGTTATAACCTGAGATTTATCTGCCCAGGACATATGATCCAAGTGTTGAGCCTGCAAAAAACTGTTATCCAGCTTTGCATTTGGCAAGAGTGGAAGACTCCTTGGCACTGCAACTTGAGACAGAAGTGTGTGGCCAAGGGCTTCCAGGTGCTTAGGGCAGTGCCAAAGGGGAGTGATAGTGTGAGGTGACCCCGCGCTGGAAGTGGATCCTGATCCAAGGCTGTCTGTAATCCAGCCTTGACTGACACCTTGCAGAGTGGCAGGCTCAGTGTCCTGGCTGTGTGACAGAGAGAGGCACAGGCGTGCTGATCTAGGTATTGGGGATTCCCTGAGCCTCTTAGTTTCTCACAATTGCCTCATGATGCACCAAAGTACTTGTGTTTAGTCACCTTTCAGCTAAACTCTCTCGACTTTAATTGGTGAGATGATTAAGTGGGAATTCAAAGCTTTGTTCTTTCTGCATGCTGTTAAAGACAGCATAATAAAAATGAAGCATTATTGTCAAAATCCAGTGATTTCCATACAGTGCTGAAAATTCCATACAGAAACAGCAGCAGTCAGAGTGAGAGCAGCAGTGTTAAGTCCACATTAGTTGTCTTTCTGAAGGAATTTTCAATGGCAGTTACTGCTCCTGAATAGACATACGTACAGAGAAGCCCTTTTGAGACTGCCAATCAGTTCCCTTCTTCCTTCAGGATTTGCCTTAAAATGAGGTACTGTGAAGAAAATTTCATCAGTATGACCATAGTAAGGGGAGACAAACTGTGAGGAAGGAATTTGTCTCCACTGGTTACTTTAAAAACAGTTAAGCAAACAAAAGAAGGGTTGCAAAACCCTTAAAAACAGAAAGTCACTGGATGAGGCATTAAGCTGCATGCTGTTTCTTTCTGTTTTTTTTTTTTTTGCTGTTTTTCTTTCCTGTGAATATGACCTGATTTTTGAAGCGTAATACTTACATAATATAAGAAATAATAATTACTTATTGCCAAAATTTTATTCAAGGTGTGACTTTCCTAGTGAAGATTAGAATAATTGTCCCAGCAGGACTGCATATATTGTCATAATTTTGTTCATATCTAAATACAGTGCTCTTTTCAATTTTATTTATGGATTAATTCAGTTTTTACAGGGAAAATATTTTTAAGGATCTTACCATAGCAGAAGGAACTAGGTTGCTACTTCCATTGAAATGGTTAATTCATCTGATTTTGAGAGATGAAAACCAGAATACTTTGGCCTTGAACTGCTGCATATGTAAACTTGAAGTGAGAATTGAAGAACTAATTTATTTTTATCTTGTGGCCTTCTCACAGAAGGCAGTGTAAATGTCCATAATATTTATAAAGTTATCACTTAATCTGCACATGAGTATCGTTAAGTATCATTAATTCTTAATCCTGCAGGACTCCAGACTTGGCTTGTTTTACGAGTGAAATCACAAACATTAAATCCCAACAACACAGCTGACTGTTCTTTTGATTCTCCTCTTTCAGGAAATTAGCCATGACACAAGGAGATTTCGATTTGCTCTCCCTTCCATGGAGCATGTTCTGGGTCTCCCTCTAGGTACGTTCCTTATGAAGAATCCAAGTGCTGCTTGTATTAATTATGCTATAAGAGATTTTGGGGGCTTTTTCCCTTTATTTTGAATTGAATACTGCTCGTGTGGCTGGAGCTGTTACTGAGAGCTCTGCAAGATTGTCCTCATGCTGTGACTAATCTGCAGGTTCTGAAATGCAGTGTATATGAGTGAACATCCAGCTTGTTTGTGTGCAGAGAGTAGGAACACAGGTCTTCACTTGTACTTCTCCAGTCTCAGCTCTCCAGCGTGTGTTATTCCTGTGGGGCTGAATCCCTGCAGTCCCTTTCTGTGCCCTGAGGCACCACTCTCATCCACTTCTCTAACACATGCGGTTTACCAGATGATCTACTCACTTCTGAATTTCATGGAACTTTTGAATCACCCGGGGGTAGCTGTTTCCAAACGCCCTGCCACGTGGTGTGGTGCCTTCCATAACAGCTTAGTGCCATTGTTTCCTCCTGCTTGTATAAAGAGCATTTAATTGTGACTTGTGTTTAATAGGACTTCTGCTTTAACAAGCTGCTGCAGTGATCCTTGGCTCCTTTCTTTGTGGTTGTTGTCAGCACCTTTTCCAGGTGTTAATTTCCCTCTCGTCTGGGGTGTTAAAAATCTCTTGATCTTTTTAAGTAGCCATGAAAGCAAAGCTCCTTTCCCTGGCTTGCCCAAAATGGACATTGAGGAGTGGTTTGCAGGGTGAGACTTAGGAAGCAGAGAAAGCTGAAAGCTGCAGAGGGTGGAAAAGCAGCTGGGAACAGCAGAGCTGCAGTTGGGAAACAGATGCTGTTTAGTCCAGCACCAGCATTTGCCTTGTATCACCAAAAACACTGAAAGGTTCCTTCTGAGGGAGAGGGTTGTGTGTGGCCCCACGCAGAGGCTGCCAACTTCTGTCCTGTCAGGGTGGGGTAAGGCTGTAACAGGTGAGGGCATAAGGCACATTTTCTCTCTGGAAAGGGCACCTTTTCTGGCTTTGTACCAGTTCTTGTGAGATGTGCCCCAGCAGCAGCACCTCTGTCCAGGCTGCAGTGGTCACCAGAGGTCTGTGGGTCTGTGCCTGCAGCCACTTCTGCCCTAGAGAAGGAACAGGAGCTGCCTGCTGCAGTTCCTTTCAGGTCTGCCCTAGCAGGATGTCTGTAGGTTTGGCTGGGAGGGTTATTGGAATATGATGTCCATGTGCAGCTTCAGGTGAGTTGCCCATTCCCCAAGTCACCACGTAACACATCTTCCTTCACCTAACACTTTCTAATCCTTCTGAATTCTGTAAGGAATTAACCATGCCTGAAGGGTCAGCTGCTTCTGGAGCTAATGTAATATGGTCATTATGATCATTTGCAAACTAGCTCCTTGTAAAATCCCCTCTTTGTGTTGCCATAACAGGCCGAGGAGCTGTGCCATCTTTGAAAATGCTTTGTTCTGTTGACCTAATGGTGTTAAAAAACCAAAACCCAAAACCTCTCTCTCCCCTCCCAGTTAATCTGCACTTGGGTCTCTTCAGAATGCTGGAATTTTATAGGAAAACCTTCCATAGAAGTTAATTCTTTTCTTGTTTTTTTCCAGAAAAAAAAAGATGTAGACATTGAGAAGAGAAACTTGTAGAGAGTTCAGAGGATGTGTGACAGATGGAAACGTGATTGCTACATTCGCATGTTAAGCTGGAGGAATAGCAGGGTTAGAAAAGTGCTTTGTGTCTAGGCAGCCTGAACAAAAGCAGCTGGAGAGCTCCTGGAAGATGAGAGGGATCTGTGGTCAATGCAAGAACAGTTATAAGCTCAGTTTTAACTAAACTGTGGCAGTTTACAACTAACACGTTACTAAAGATGTGTGAACAGCATTGGACAGTTTTCTCCTCCTGTGTCCCTTTTATTTGTCTGTACAGGAGAGACAAATCCCATCTTTTGCAAGGTCTCAGGTACAGTTCAGGCTTTGGTAAATGTAAATGCATGAAGTTATGATTGGCACACAGAATTAGCAGTGGAGTCGTCTGTCTGTTCAGGTAGATCTGTGCATGGCTAGCAACTGTGGCCAAGGTGTTGCAGTGTCAGGAAAATAAGAAGGGAAGAAGTGATGCCCCAAAATAAGGTAGTTAGAGCTTTGAGGCTGCATTTCAGTCCATGCCAACTCAGCACATCCACTGAAAGAAAAACCTTTTGAAAGAAAACTAGTTTTTGTGTTTTCTTCCCTGCAACAGGGCAGCACATATACCTGTCTGCACGGATTGATGGAGCTCTCGTTGTCAGACCTTACACTCCAGTTTCCAGTGATGATGACAAGGGTTTTGTGGATCTTGTTGTCAAGGTGAGAATGTCATGCTCTGTTCCCAGGCTGGGCAACTTCTGAGCCACCTTTACAGTGCCTTTATGTGAAGTTTGGTGTGCTGGCTTCTCATTAGAAATGTGCCATTACCTACAGTCCACATGGTATTTTGCAGGCACTTCTTTAGTGAGGGTGTCTCATGAGATGTTGCATCATTTTCCACCCTCTGTGTAGACCTGCAGATGTTCATACACTTTTTAACCTTTCTGGAATAAGGAATTAACCTTGCCTGAATGGGCAACTGCTTCTGAAGCTAATGGAATTTGGTCATTATGATCACTGAGAGCAGTGATCATTATCATTGCTGATCCCAGCAGTGTGAATGATAGATTTAATTGGTAAGAATGTGATTTTAAGTCTTGTGATAATGTACTTTTGTTTTGCCTCTTGGTAGCTAGACTGCCTATCATTTAAATTCCTGATGGCTTTAAAATATGAATATCTGCACTGGATTTCCTCTTAGAATTTTGCTCTTTGGAATCACAGTATTTTGGGTTTTTTCTTTATTTTTCTAGCCCCTTTTAAACTTGGGTGTAAATTGTGTTGATTATTGTCAATATTTTCTGTGTTGCAGAACTACGATGGAGAAATCACCAGTCTCTGTCCAAAAATTGGGGCAGAGGTGGCATTTTGATCTTTTGTCAGTCAGACTTCATGGAGTAATTGTGCTCTTTGCATGAGGAGTATTTGTACCTAAAAATTTGAAGGGCAAATGCTCATCTCTGAGCTGTGAGATTGAATTGCTTCATTATTGTTTTTAACAGGTCTACTTCAGAGGTGTCCATCCCAAGTTTCCTGATGGGGGGAAGATGTCTCAGTACTTGGACAGCCTGAAAATAGGGGACACCATTGACTTCAGAGGACCAAGTGGCCTCCTTGTGTACAAAGGAAAAGGCAAGGCTGGTTTGGAAGATAGAATTTATCCAGAGTAAACAGTACAGGAAAAATGTCTTATTACTCTAGAAGGGCTTTTTGTTGATGCTGTTCTCAAGTAAGGGATGGGTTTCTTCCATGCTTATATGGACATAGTTTATACACTGACAAAAACACTGGGTATTTGCACTGTCCACTGCTAATTTCCCAAGTAAAAATGAACTTTATGAGTAGGCATTACTTTTATGTCAATATAAAATATCTCACTTTGTATAACACAGCCACAAATGTGTCACAAAAACCTTCTGGCAGTTTTGTGTGAAGCAGAACTCCCGACACGTGGTTTTCCAGAGCTTTGTATGTAGCATTCATGTTATCCTGGATGAAGAGAGCTGTGAATACAACACAGCATTTTGGGGACTTTCAGACTCTCTGTTGTGTTTGGCTGAAACGGGCAAATGGGTTCAAATAGAGAAAAATTTTTAAAAAAACCAACCATGCTGCATATTTTATGTTTTTCCCTTAAAATAATCTACACAGGGAAATAAATTCACTGAGCAGATCAGTTCCTTAGTGTAGAACTGTTTCCAGAATCTGGGCTTGTGAATGTCACTGGGGGTTGGGATGTGAGCAAATAGAAATACACGTGGTGTGTATGTAGGCTGTGGTCAGGGATAACTCGTAACCCGTGACAGTGTCTGATGTTACCACCTCATGTCTTAAAATCATCTTCCAGGATTGCTTTAATTCAGGACAACTTCACCTTTTCTGTTCCCTGGGAGGGAAGGGTGACAGGGCTGAAACAAAGTCAGTTTAGCAGGATGTGCTGGAAAAGGATAACAGGAGGTGTTTCCTGCTTGCTTCAGTGTTTTCCATCTCTTTCTCTCTTCAGGCAAGTTTGATATTCGGCCAGAAAAGAAAGCTGAACCAGTTACCAAGACAGTGAAATATGTGGGGATGATTGCAGGGGGGACTGGTAGGTATCTGTAAGGCTTCATCTGTGGTTTCTGACAGCTGGTGGATGCATTTGCTCACATTTTCCCACTTGTCCCTTCTTTTACTCCCCATCCTCACATCACTGACCTGCCTCTCTCTTCCAGGGATAACACCAATGCTGCAGATCATTCGAGCAATCATAAAGGACAAAGATGACCCGACCATTTGCCAGCTGCTGTTTGCTAATCAGGTAATTCTGTCCTTTTTCTCTGTTTGTAGTGTTTTACTTACCTAGCAGAACTCCACTCAGCAAATGAAAACCTCTTTGAGGAAATTTGGTACACAGATACAAACCCTGAGGGGAGAAGTGAACTGAAGTGTTGGAAACCTCCCATATAAAAGCACTGTAATAAATTGGGGGTTTAGCATTACTACAGAAATGTTTGCTAATGTTTGCCTTCCTGTGACTCATTGCTCTGTTTCTAATCCAGTTTATGAATGTTAAAGCCCTGCATTCCATTGTGCAAGTTGTTAATGTTTTGGGCAGACTTTCAGAGCCGTCTTTCTTAGTGGAAACATGAAAGGGGTGGACATTTGTCTCCTCCAGCAGTTTTAACTCCCCAGCTTTGCAACAGGGTTTGTCTGTGGAATCTTTCTGTCTGAGGACGTCTGGGGTGAGGCTGTTACGGGTATCCCGCAGTGGTAAGGAGGAGAAGAGATACCCAGCAGGCAGGAATTGTGCAGCAAGATTGATTTATTTATTTATTTTACAGCTCTTTTATAGACTTTTTTCTTCATAGTCTAATTGGTCAAAGGGTCAGCCACCCCTTGGGGTGATTGGCTAAAATCCTAAAACATCCATTGTCAAAATATTCTTCTACTGTACCATAAACAAAGCTCTGCAAGGTCGCAGGTGTTCATAGTTTATAGAACTCTGCTAATATCTTCCATGAGAGAGAAAAATATCTCATGGGACTGGAAAGAACTGGAAAGAAGCAAGAAAAATTCTTGCTAGCAGCAATATTTGTATCCACATGAGGCTAAAATTAACTGTGGTCTCCTGCAGGTCCCTCAGTTACAGAACTGTGATTCTGCTTGTCTGCTTTCATTTCCATCCCCTCTGTCAGTTCTTCACGTGCTTCTCTTGCTCCTTGAGGTGTGGCATCCTGAATGCTGGCCAGAGGGAAGCTCTCTCATCCATGGAATCCTTGCAAGAGAGATTTTTTGGATAACCCAAATGCTGGTGTGCTGCTGAGCAACACCCCTTCTTTGCCTGATGTTCTTCTGCTGTGAATCTTTCTGGTTTTTGATTTCTCTCTCTCATTAATATTTGTTTCTGGATTATGAGTCATTATTTGTGGTGAGCTTCACTTTATGCTTGTGGTTTTTAGCTTCTTTAGGCTCTCCTCTATTTTTCTT
This sequence comes from Corvus cornix cornix, assembly GCF_000738735.6. Lineage (NCBI taxonomy): Eukaryota > Metazoa > Chordata > Aves > Passeriformes > Corvidae > Corvus > Corvus cornix. Next base: position 60,715,575 of record NC_047057.1, on the reverse strand, counting down.
CTCATATTCATTGTATCCTCATTTCATTTGTGCCATATCTAGGCCTACAAGAAAGATGGCAGAGAGACTCTTGATAAGGGCCTGGAGTGACAGGACAAGGGGCAGTGGCTTCACACTGACAGAGAGCAGGTTTAGATTGGATATGAGGCAGAAATTGTTCCCTGTGAGGGTGGGGAGGCCCTGGCACAGGTTGCCCAGAGAAGCTGTGGCTGCCCCATCCCTGGCAGTGTCCAAGGCCAGGTTGGATGGGGCTCTGAGCAACCTGGGATAGTGGCAGATGTCCCTGCCCCTGGCAGGGAGTGGAACCGGGTGGGCTTTAAGGTCCCTTCCAACCCAGGCAGTTCTGTGATACCCGAGTTATAACCTGAGATTTATCTGCCCAGGACATATGATCCAAGTGCTGAGATTCCCAGTTCTGAAGAGCCCTGCCAGTGCTCTCTGCTTCTGGCTGGAGCCCTTGGATTTGGCATAAAGTGCAGTGGTATCAGGGCAGGAGGGCCAGGATTTGCTAGGAATGATTCAGAATGACTAACACAGGGCTGGAACTGCTTTAGCAGCATGAGAAACCCATTGCAGCTTGGAGGCAGAGCCTGGGGAACAGTTCCCTGCATGTTAGCAACAGCCTGTGGAAACATCAGTCCCTGGCTTTAGAGAGTCCTTGCACCCAGTAACTGCACAAATAGAAAGCAGTTTTTAAAAAATATTTTAAAGTGTTTAAACCTATGTGCAAGGGCTCCTACTGTGCTTCTGGCTGGCACACTTTGAGTTGGCCAGAGGCAGTAGGAGTTTTTCTGGAGCACCCACAGCTGCAGATCCAGGAATAGGCACCTTCTCTGGAATAGCTGCTGCACATTCCTGCTTACTCCCACAGTTACAGACTCACTGGTGACCTCAGTGCCAAATTACTAAGGGTGCCCGGGATGGCAGCACTTTCAGTCCCTACCCTTTTCCTTCCTGCCAAGGCTGCAGCTGCTCTTAGGGAAATAAGGCTTTCCTTTGGCCTTCAGTGATGCTGCATCAGGGAGGAGCAGAACTTGATACCCTGAGTAATGTTTGTTGTTCCAGCCAGAACTTGATACCCTTTTGGTTATTTGTTCCACATCCTTTTTAAAAGCCAGGCAGTCTCCATATAGCAGTGCTGATACTTGAATTGGCAAAGGTGAAAAACCTGGCATTTTCCTGAATGGATGGCACAGTACAAAGCGGTAGGGAGATATTTCTGTGCAGTCATGATTAGTTTTTTGATGTAATAGTGCTAAAAAGGGCTTTATTCTTCTGATTCCCTGGTGAAGTGACGGTTCTACTTTGTTTTATTTTTAGAGGGAAGGCATTTCATGGTCAGGATTTAGGAAAGTTATGAGCCTTTTATTAGCTCTGCCACAGGCTAGGCGTGGAAATAACTTGGGTTTGGTCTCTTCAGCCTGTCAAATGGAGTTGAATCATCTCTTCCATCTCTCAGAGCTGTGCAGTAGCTGCTGCTTTGTTGCCATCTGAGGGCTGCACTCACATGCAGGGTGTGATCGTTGTTTTCCTTGTCCTGCAGACTGAGAAGGATATCCTGTTACGTTCCGAGCTCGATGAGATCCAGGCTCAGAATCCCAGTCGCTTCAAGTGTTGGTACACACTGGACACAGCACCTGAAAGTAAGACCTGAAATGCCACTTCATGTGAAACTCACGAGTGTTAATGTGTTTTACAGGAGACATGCTATGTCGTGTGTATTTCTGAGCCTAATGATTCATTTCTTGCGTAACGAATGTCTGAGTGCATCCAGTAGCATCATTCCCCACACAGGGATGCACAGAGGCTCAGGTGTAAGCAGATAAGTCTTTCCAAAGCTCACCTCAAGACAGTGGCAGTGCAGTGTTCCTCCCATGGCTACACCCAAATACTTATCATTGTCTCCATTGTGACCTTCTTTTCTCTTCCCCCACAGACATAAATATCACGTTATCCTTGTGTTTGGAGCCTGCCCTGAGGCAGCTGCAGTGCCAGAGGCACCGTGTAGCTCACCAGCACAGATCCCTGCCTGAGCTTGCTGAACAAGCTTGAGGAAGAGAAGGCTAAACAGTGTCATTCCTTGTGGTTTTCCTTTCTTGCCATTCCTTGTCATGCCCACCCATGTCAGGATATATTCACACTTGTATTCAGTGGGAGTTTGGGGCAGAGAAGGAAAGGCCATGTGCCTCCTCTTTCTTGTGGCCAAGAATACGCCTCTGGTACGGTGAGGGAAGGGTCTTGCCCTCCCCACAGTCTGGTGCTGTTGTGTCATCCTGTGTAATCAGTGTTCTGGAATTTCTGATCACCATTCATTTTTTGGGGAAATTGTAAGCTGATCTTAGCAGTTGGGATAAAAGTTCCTCCTTGGACCTCCTCAGGACTGTTCTGCAGACTTTCATGGTCGTATATGAAACCTGACCAAACTGGGATAAAAAAATGTGTAGTCTTATGCTGCCCAAAAGTTTGGGTGAGCAGCAGCAAAAGTTTGTTCTGCATCCAGGGATGGTTAAACCTGAATCCCAGTAAAACTGGCTTTCACTGTAAGTGTTCCAGCTGGGAACAACTTCACCAGCTGGATTTCTCCCTTCTAAAGTGACTTGTATCTTTCCTTCCCTTCTTTTAACCTCATTCCCCTTCCCCTACTTTCTTTTTTTTTTTTTTTTAACAGATTGGGATTACAGCCAAGGATTTGTGAACCAAGAGATGATCAGAGACCATCTGCCCCCACCTCAGAATGATGTTTTGATCCTCATGTGTGGACCTCCTCCAATGATCCAGTATGCTTGCATTCCCAACTTGGACAAACTGGGCTATGCCAAGGACATGAGGTTCTCCTTCTAAACACGACTGGTAATTCAGGGATCTTGTGTAGAAGGGAAGGAAAAAAACATTTAATGGGGAACAGGACAAAGTTACAGAGGTGGCTGATGCACAGTGCTGGGAAAATACATTTACATTTAAAAGGCTTCATATTTTCAGACTCTCTGGCAAGTAAGACACGTAAGTGTGCTAAACCTGTGTATGGAGAGGTGGTGATGCCTTGCGCTCTGTGTTGTGTGCTCCATGTCCAGGGAGGACAGTGCAGCTGCTCAGGGCAGCACACACTCATTTATGCTTTTTCTTAGTGCTGTAATCAAGTGGCAGTAATATCCTACTTCCTAACACTGTGCATACCCAGGATTTTATTCAGTATGAACCATGAAAATAATGAAAAGTGTTGGATTATTCATCTTGCTTATGCCAAATTGTAATCCTTACAAAGCTCTGAGGGCCAGGAGTGTTTGCCTTGTACCCATAACCTTTGCAACATCAGTTTAAAGATGCTTGTTGAGCTGAAGGATGCCAGTTAACTATTTATGACTGAAGCTGTTGCAGTCTCCGTGTTAATCAAAACAGAGAGGTAGGCAGGGATAAAAAATGGTTTTCCTTTGTATTTTGGAATAGCCTCTCTTAAGTGCAAACACTTTTCCAGCTGGTCACAGTTCTCATCCCTGGGCAATGAAAGAAACTACAGAAGGTGGCTTTGGGTACTGTTCCACAAGTACCTTGAATTTTTTGCTTGATAATGTGTGGAATACTGAAAAAAAAAATCTTAATTTTGTATTTACTCCTAAGTACTGGGCAATGGCATAGGAGTACAAAAGCAGTTGTTCTGCATGTCCTGTGCAGTGAAAAAAAATGCTGGGTGAAAACGATCAGCTTTTCCTGTTAATTGTTTCCCAGAGATGGATTTGGCCTGAAGGGAGGCCAGGTTTCATTGCTGGGAGGGGTTGGCAGGCAGCCCAACTCTGCCTGCAGTAGCACCCGATCGCCTCCGTGTCTCCATCAGGCAAAGCTCCCCAGGGTTTGCTTGGTAAGGATACTCGGGAACAGCCTTAAATCACCAAACTGACAGCAAATTCAAGTGTCTCACTGAGTCTAAAACTGTTTCTTAGAAGCTGTTTACTACAGCTTCAGTTTTTATTTTTTAATATCCTTTTTTTACAGCAGCCTTTTACCTAGTTTTTAGGACGCAGTAGGCATCTTGCTTGCCCAGCTTCGTGCTTCTGACCAGCAGAGATGCTGCTGAGGTTAGAGGTGTCCTGCAAGGAGTCTGGGAAACTAAAAACCTTGTTCTGGTGATGACATCAGAGTGACTGAAAGGATGTGTAGTCATGTGTGAAGTACTGTGGGTGCTGAGGTAGCTACAGGTGTCAGTGTACAGTAGCAATTTTTAAAGACTGGGTGAGAATTCGAGGTCATAGCTCCCTGTGTTTTCTTTTGTGCCCCTACAACAGGTGGGTATGGTGTATTTAAAAGGTTCATTTTCCAGCAAGAATTAAAAGGCAAAGATACTACAGTTAATTTAAGGAACCTCAACTAGGTAATACTGTTACTAATTTTATTAATTTGATGTTTGCCTTGAGTCTTGAATTTTTGATATGTGCTTCTGAAACTTGTTCTTTAATACTATGCTCCAAAGTTGAAATACTACTCAAGTTTTCAAGTTTTAGTCCCTTTTTTGGAAGGTAAAAAGCAGAAATATGAGAGAAGTGATTTTGCTGCTGGTCTGTATCACTGTGGGATATGCATAGATTTATTTCATTATTGTATTTGCCAAGGTCATTCTCATCTTTTTTTATCCTAAATAAAGATTTGGAAAGCTGAGTTTCATGAGAACTGGTTCATATTTTGATTATTCTTGACTTGGAGTTTCCCTTGGCACCAAAATCAGCAGGTAAACCCAACATGTCCTTGAAGGGCCATAAGATCCCAAATATCCAATGCCCAATTCTCTCAGGATTTGTTCATTGAAGCTTTTCAGAGTTAATTTAGCAAACTTAAGGTTTTGCTGATTTCATGATCAAAACAGCAATAAATCTGTGAAAAAGAAGCTTAACTAAAGCCAGCTAAAAGTGCTCCCTGCTGATGGCTCATTGAAACACCTCATGAAAAGGAGGCAGCATAATAAAGTAATTCCTGGTTTTCCAACACTAGAAATGCAGTACCAGGGGGTTCTGTTATCCCAAGGATTTGGGGGGATATTTGGCAAAAATTTATGGTGGCCCAGGTTGGACTAAGCTTTTAACACTCCCTGGATTCAGGGGATTGGGGATTCCAGCATGCGCCGCGCAGGTTTTTCCAGGGAAATCCCTTGATCCCCAAATCGGTGTGAGTTCAAAGCAAAAAACCCCTGGGAGCTGAAGGCAACAGGATGTTTCTTGGGAATTTTAAAATATTTGGTGTGTTAGATTTTAATTAATGCAAATTGTCCGGGGTTGTGTGTTTGGAGTTGCTGGTTTAGGGATGGCAAGGTCTGGGTTTGGATCTGTGGTCACTGAGAGCTCCTTATGTCAGCTTTAGGTCTGGATTGGTGGGAACTGTTGGAAAAAAGAGAAGGGAACTGAAATGCACAGATCTGTTCTTGCAGAAATTACCAGGATGAGGAAAAGAGGGCGTGGAACTGCTGGGAGCTCCTGGAGTGAAGGAAAGGATCCAAGGATTGGAAGCAAAAGCTGTGGAACAAAGCCCGAAAAGGGAGTGGGGGAAAGAGGAAAAGAATCCCTGCTCCAGGAATCCAGCAGGGGCCAGGAGAGGATCATTTTCCATCCACCAGCTCTTGGTGAAATCCTAATAATGAAGGTCAAAGGAAATTATTCATTTGTCATTAGGTTTGGAATGAAAGGTGCTATTACAGACGGGAATATTCACCTGTTAAAATTCTGTTGGGTAAAGGAAAAGAGGGAGGAAGCAGCTGGGGAATAAACAAGTGGATTTTTGGTGGGTACAGGGAAAGACATGGGAAGAGCTCTTAGGTAAAACACACCTCACAGGTACCACCAGGAAAAGCCCAAACTGCCCATTTTTCCAAGCTCTGACATTCCACAGGTGCAACCAGCGGTTAGCACATCCATTTCTACATTCCTTGGATGCCCAGGGCTTTGTTGAGAAGAGGTAATATTTGGAAATGAACAAATCCAGGGATGTAATTCCTGATAGTAAAGCTCTGGAGGCCCAGGTTTTGATATTCTTCCAGCACCCAGACAGAGGGAATCCTGGAGGAGGTGAAAACACTGTCACTGTGTTGGTGGAATTCCTGGGAAATGGAAAGCAGCAGAAGCAGCAAGAACAGAGTTGGAAGCAGACTCCAGCCGGGTAAGGCAGACACCAAATGCTTTGGAATTAGAACTGGGCTAAACTTGTACCCCATGGATTCCTGAGCAGGATCCCAGCAGGGAAGGCTGCAGGGATACTCTTCCATGAGAAGATCCAGACTGGGGACTCTTCCCAGATGGGAGCAGTGAGCCTTGGAATTGCCTGAAGGGAAGAAAGAGGGATCCTTTCAGCACAAGGATCAGCTGTCAAACATGGAGGTGTTACCACGCAATTCCTCGGGAGTGTTCAGTTCCCACCTGTCCATCTCCTGCCTTGTGAAGCTCAGAAATCTGGGAAGACCCCAACTAAAGCCGGCTAAAAGTGATCCCTGCTGATGGCTCATTGAAACACCTCATGAAAAGGAGGTGGGATTGATTAAATACTCACAAACCCATCCTGCCAAGACCAGAGTTCTCTCTCTGCCCACCAGGCACACAGCAGCCAGCAGGGACCTCCTCCCTCCGCATCCAGGGAGCTGCAGCCACTCAGGGAACACCAACTTAGACCTGGGCTGGGAACAAGAGAGGAACAAGGAATATTTTTAAGTCATTTCAACCTCAGTGGTGTCCAGACCTGGGAGAAAGCACTTCCCACACCACTCCTGGAATTTTCTGCCCTGTCCCTTCCAGGTTTGGAAGGTTTCTGTGAGAGCCTGACTTACTTGTGCAGTTCAGAAGCTGCACATGCCTAAAGCATTCCCTTGGGAACATGAAACTTCCCTCGTACATTTCACTTCTTTATCCCAAATATTCTCCCCAATTACCCACAATCTAGAAAGAAAAAATTCCCCTACTTTTCCACCAATTCCATCATTTATACTTCAAAGTATTTATTTAATACCATGGAGCTTTTTTCAAGATTTACCCCCACAACTTTCCCTACATGCCCCCTACTCATCACCTTATTTTTCCCTCAAAGTGTCCATTCTCTGCCACAGAGATTTTGTCAGGTTTTGCCTCCAAAATTTTCCCTACCCGTTCACTACCAAGTTCCTTATTTTTCCCCCAAAATACTCATTCTGTCCCCTCCAGATACATGCACATCTCCAGTCTCCTGGGTCTTGTCACTGGTCACCAGAGAGAAAAGATCATTGTCTGCCCCTCCTCTTCCCTTGTGCTTTATATACATTTGATTTGCCAGATCTTTAAGAATTTTAATACTTTTTTTTTTAATCTGCAAATGCACTTCCAGTGTCAGATACTGTATCCATTATTGTTGAAGAGATGATAAATCCTTTAACAAACAGAAAGGCAGGTGAGCTTAGTGTTGTTTTCAGTAAGATACAATCAGCTCCTAAAGATTTACTCTGAACAGTAGCTCTGGGCTGCCTGCACTTCATTCTCCAAGGAATTTGTGTTCCAGCCCCTCTGGTGCTCAGGATGCCCATTCTGCTGTGGGCAGCAATGGACAAAGGCTGACTCCTAAGGAAATTGTTGCAGGAAGAGCTGCTTCTCCTCTTCTGGGCTCCTGGTAGTTTCATCTGCAGATTACTGTTTTACTTATGGATTGCTGCTTCTGGGGCTGGAAGAGACAGCAAAGAGTTGTTTCTTATCTTCTGTCTCTCTCTTACTCGTGACCACTTAGGCCTTTATGACAGTGCTCCTTTATGAACCCCCAGCTTTAGAACTTTTTAAATCACAACAGTTTTCAGGCCTGTCTCGCTTGTGGTTTATTACAGTAATTTACTGCCTGCTCCTAGATTGTCTTAAAAAAAACCCAAAACAATGTATTTAGTCTCCTGTGGTAATTTTTCTGTATTTCATATCCAAGTTCTGTAAGGAATGTGAAGTTTCCAGTATAAAGACACGTGTTTTCTATCTCAGAAATCAAAGGTCACTATTGCAGAATTCTTACAGTTGCTTTGGTAAAGAGCCATGGGAAACACTCCCATGTTGTGGGAGCTTGCAGATAAACACAAAGATCAAATGGAATGAAACTCCAGATGCAGCTGCAAGAAAAATACATTTGTCACCAAAATAAAAGTGGGGGGGGTGGCAGAAAGTCAGGACAACTACTTATATAAATAATCTAAAATATAATTCTATCCCATGCTGCAAGCAAGATACTTGTATGAATGTGTGACATGTTGCTCCCTCAGCTCCTTTGGGATAAAGCAAAAGGGGGTGGATTGTTCTTCTCTCTCTTTCCATCTTTGTTGCATTTAAACCAAATATTTACTGATTCTGGTAAACTTTTTCATCATGGGCACTTTTCTGGTGTTTCAGATTTGGTTATAAGGGTTCATAACTTTTGAAACCTTTGAAGAGGATTCCTGACAGCAGCTGGAGGGGAAGATATTTCCAAGGGGATTATTTTCCTGCTTAGTCTATTACACAACTGCTGTGGCTGCCCCATCCCTGGAAATGTCCAAGGCCAGGCTGGATGGGGCTCTGAGCAACCTGGGACAGTGGAAGGTGTCCCTGCCTATGGCAGAGGACTGGCCCTGGATGAACTTCGAGGTCCTGTCCAACTCAAGCCATTCTGTGATTCTCATATGGGACAAGTCTTTAAAAATTCAGACATTTCAGTCTCATGGTAGGATGCTTTTCATAGGACAGAACTTCTAACATGTTCCAGTAGTCCTAAACCAGTCCATTAGATGTCTCTGGAGTGGCACTTAGGCACCTGGTGCACTTGGCAGAGTTAGGTCTACAGTTGGACTCGGTGATCTTGAAGGTCTTTTCTAACCCAAATGCTTCTATAGTTCTAAGAAACAGCCCTAAGAATAGGTTACAGATGTGGGTGTGGGATGTCCAGATTCTTTTTCCCCAGGCCTTCATAGGTAATTTCATTTGGTTGCTGATGGGCCAAGGATTTTATGGCACTGTTATCTGTAATTCTGTGAAATCCCCAGTTTAATCTTGTGTACACCAATGAACGATTACACACTTCCTTGTCATTAAACAACCTGGGAAACGTCTTCCAACCCTTCAAATTCAAATGGAGGATGAGCTTTTGTTTCTTCTGAAAGCTGAGTTTCACTGAGAATGCAGACCAGAATTTACAGGATTTTTAGTATGTCCCAAGTGGGCTTTAACATTGTAGTTGATTTATACTAACAAAAATTGAGTGCAAACTTGACCCCACTGCAGTCTGTGAGAATCTCTGCCTTCAGCGTGGCCAAGGTCAATATTAAGAATAATTGCAAGGTAGCTGTTAAAACTGAAGTTCAAGGTAGAAAAATGGGCTGGGTATAAATCCTCTCTGCAGACAGGCTGTATTTTTTCCCTTGTTGTTCCTCTGCAGTTATCATTGCACAGATTTATAGGCATTTAGATATATAAATCAATATCTATTTAATTCACACAGGCTGCAGATGAGATCATTGTAACAGAACTTGCTTTGTCACTTGTAGGCACAGTAATGCATCTCTTAATAATCTGAACTTTCTAAATGTTGAGCTTCTGAGGAACTGAGAGATTAAAGTCATGTACAGCTGTTAATAATGAAGAAGCAAAAAAAAAAAAATGCAGCAATGCTCGCACACTGCACTCATGGTTAGTGCCCCAGGTAATGGCCCAGAGAAGAAGTCAGATTCAAAACCAGCATTTGGACAAGAAGTTTGTGTCAAAACAATGAAATTAGTTCGCATTTCACATGGTTTATTTCATAGAGCTGGAAATGGTAAACCCAGTATTTTTTATAAACAAGTGCTTAAAAGTTACCTGCTGTGAATGGAAGGATGCTGTTATTTTTTTTAATGATGGAGCATTTCCTTGCAGAAGGGTCCCTGATGCCACTAATGATGTGATAATGCTGTGCAGCAGTGTCTTGAGAAAGCCCAGGGCTGGTTCAAACCAGGCTGTTTGTGTCTAGCACATTACAGCACCATCAGCACACCAGTGAATCCCGGCAATAATCCAGTTACAGGGGCAAAGCCCACCAGACCAACCTAATTGGCTTCTCTTCCACCACCTACCTCCAGATCCAGTTTAGGATTCTCCACACAGCACTCTCAGGATGGTGTAAACATTGCCTAGAAGCTTAATCTGGCAGATATTTTAACGTAAGTAGCTTTTATTCTGGACTAGCTCTGTTTAGAATTATCCCCATGTTTAAATAAATATTTGCACTTGGAGTGTACAAGGTAGAATTAAACTCCACAGTTAAATTGCTGCTTTAGTTGGTGGTTAAGTGGAAACTCATGGCAGCACAGTAATTCTGCACTGAAAGTAAAAAAAAGATAAAATAAGAAAAAGAGGTGGAGCCACAGGCAAAAATAGTTGATCACTTTTTAGCAAATGTTTACAATGTCTTAACTATATTGAGATATTTGTAAAATTATAGTTAAATAGAAGTGATCTGCACCTCAATTTCAAACCTACTTTGATTTTTAATGCAACAATTTTAGCTGAAATATTTCTCCAAGAAACACACAGAATCATTAACATTAGGAAAATGTTAGTAACCTTTTCTTAAGAATGTGTAAACACTAATAAATTGCTGAGTTCTTTCTGCATCAGAGACAGCACTTGGGAGTTCAAGGGCCTTTTGCTGAAATTCCAGGACAAATATTAATGGTGAGCTGAGCAGAGCTTCTCCTACGGAAATAGGAAACTTGGCTGAAAAGCAAAGCCAGGATAAACTAAACATGTGGATTCAGCCATCGTTTAGCTTAAGCAAAGCCACAGAGAAATAGCTGCAAACTTTACAGAGCAGATGTGACTCCCCTTCTGTAAACTTGGGATACCACTTCCAGATTTTTAACTTGGCCTATTGGTTCTCATTGTCACAGCCATTCCTATGATTGCTGTGCATTTTTAGCGATTAATTTACGTTCCCAAAGCCCACAGACCGAAATGAAAATGTCTTCTAGCCTTGCCTGTTGAAAGTGTCACCAAGTGTAGGAATAAGGGAAAGATTCCTGGGGCCACAAGGAGACTGAGGAAGGGAGCACACTCCTGTTCATGAGGAGGAAGGAGGCTCTCCACAGGATGAAGGTGGATCGCTGGCTGCTGAAGTTGGTGGTTTTTCCCAAATAGGTGAGATCTTTATGTACACTGAATTGTGAGGGAAATCCAGACTAATGGTCTGTGGGGATTTGAGTCGCCCAGCTGGGATTGCTCCACGCATTCCTCAAGCCTCCCTGTGGGAAAGGAGTGAGTTTAGGACTCCCCCTTGGCTTGTGTTTTCAGTGTTTAATGGAGGGAGGTGCTGCCTCTGGCCACAATTCCACGAGAAGTGAGGGCCTGACCCTCTCACACTTGAGAAATATCCGCTCTCTAATTGCTTGCACGTACCTGTGTTACTCCATACGCAGCAAGTCTTGGTGTAAAGATGAGTCCAAATTAAAGCAGACACAAACTCAACAAGACTGCCACTCATGCCTGAGTGTTGTGCTACCCCCAGCCTCACTGCATGGTGTCTCACCTCATCTGCCTTCTGAAATAAGGAGGGTTCCAATAGGTTTCTACTTAGTCTTCATAATGAGAAACTTGGAGTGGGACTGACTTAATCTGCAAGATCTCATTATCTGGCTTTTTGTTTGGGGTGATTTGTCAGTGCTGTGGCAGAATTACATCACTTAAATGAATTTAATGCTGAGAATAGGAATTAGGCCATCAAATCTGAAACCCTGCTAAGGTAGCATGGGTGTTTGGAGCTCATGGAATGCCAGTGATGTGGGGTTTACCTAGAGTTTGGGAAAAGGAGGTCTTTGCTTCTTAATCTGATACTAATGCTGAAATAACCTGGTTTGGATCCTCACTTGTGCAGCAGGTTGGTAGCCAAAGGGTGCTGTGCCGAGGACTAATTTGTAATTCTTGGTTCTGAGACTCTCCAGGTAAAGGGTGATCCCTGCCACCCATGCTTCTGAGAGCAGGCAGGAAAGAAACATGCTGAGCTGAGACAAAACAAGCTAGGAAAACTCTTCGGACTGGGACTCCTCAGATTTTTGTTTGAAAGCCGGTCAGGACCCTGGAGCTAACATCAAAAACCTATTTGCTCTTTTCATTGGCATGGTAAGGCTGAAACCACCAACCATGCAAAGCTCTATTGCTCATAAAATCCCATGGTTTTGGGTATGGGGTGTGAGTGAACTGTTCTGACCGCAGTAGCTTTGCTTCTTGGCAGTGACTGGGGAGATGGATGAACTTCAGTGCTTTAACATCAGTATCTACAACACCATTTGCCTCACAACGGCTACTGAGAGCTGTTCCTCAGCCTCACAGGGAGCTGGAGCAGGCTCCTTAGGCACACTTTGCATTCAAGGATGGGTGTTGGTGCGGATGCTTTTGTAAACCCACAAAAGAAAAGGAAAATAGGAGGGAGCTCTTTCCACTGCTATTTTTATTCTGCCTTCCATCACATATGCAAGGATACTGAGTTCAGCCATTGTGCATTTTAAATAACGAGCCTGGTGTTGGGATCTCTGTGTTTAATGTTTCAGCTTCGCATCCTGGGTGACCTTTGGACTTCACTTCGTTCCGTTGTCTCTGTTTCCCACCTGTGAAAACACAGCCCAAAGCACTCCACACTTCAAAGGCCTTGAGAAGAATCACTTCAGTGTTACAGTCAGAACAATCATAAAGTTCTCAAAGCTGAGGGAAGGCTTCTCCTACCTGGGAAGGCTGCACAGATGGAGAGTTAATAATTGCCAAATGTAATTACTGTCAAGCTGAGGCTGCATTTCTGAGCAATGTACAGGGCAGACAGTTAATGCCATAAGGAAATCAGCATTACACCTTGTACTGCTGCTCAGATGTGGGATGGAAAGTTCTTGCCAGTTTGTTAATGAATTGGTGTACCCTTAGGATAAAACAATAACGAGGAGTATCAGAGAACATTGGAGTGGCTCGACTTCAAGGCCTGGAGAAGTCAGTTGTCTCCTGCTGCTGGCTCTCCTTGCCTGACAAGGAATGCTGCTGCAGCCTCACAGTGATGATTTTGTTGGAAGTTCTTCCTGAAAAGCGAAATAAGCACGATGAACCAAACTTGGGTCTGAGAAGCTGAACTTGCAGCAGCATGCTTTTTCAGCTTGATTAATTAAAATTTAATCAATAGCTGGGACACAGCTGCTGACTAGAAAACCAGCATATGGAGCTGATCTGTGATCGTCTGAAGAAAATAAGAACTTGTGCACACATTGGCCCTGCACTGCTGTTACATCAATCGCTGTTTATATTTAAATCTCATCAGACTGACAGTGAGTCTGACTTCTTACTGGGACTTGACTTTTGAAGGTTTATGGAGAAAACGGCATGTGGAGATGAGCTTTGTGCTAACTATAGGATTTCCTGTCTCACAATAGCCCACCCAGCTGTCTTCTCTATAGCTGAGTATTCATCCCCAAGTAGTGATGCACAGAAGATGTAATTCTGCAATGCAGCAGAGTGCCAATGGCAGCTATCCCCCCACATTAGTACAGAACACAGAGGCTTTAGTGTCCCACTACACAGAATTGCGTGGCCAAAGTGCCCTTCTTGCAGGTGTACCTGGGGCATTGCTGGGCTTGTACTTGTAAGTGTTCCCTTGGGTGATTTTAGCACGTACCCTGCAGTGTAAAGTGTAAATTGATGTTATTCCCTCAGGCTGAGAGAGGTTTGAAATTTCTAGGAGAAGGTTGTATGTAGAAATACCTGATTCTACACATTTATCTCAGTGGGATGGAGCTAACCTCTATTTTGCTCCTGGCCTTGATGATCACAGAACGGATGGAGCTGGAAGGGACCTCTGGAGACCACCCAGTCCAAGCCCTCTGCCCAAGCAGGTTCACCTGGAGCAGGTTACACAGGATCACATCCAGGTGAGTTTTGAATCTCTAGAGAAGGAGATTCCACACCCTCTCTGGGCCACCTTTTCCAGTGCTCCATCACCCTCACAGTAAAGAATTTCTCCTCATGTTCAAATGGAACTTTCTGTGTTCCCATTGCCCCTTGTCTTGTCACTGAGCACCACTGAAAAGAGCCTGTTCCCCTCTTCTTGACACACATCCTTAAAATATTTTGACATACTGGTAATATCCCATCTCAGTTGTCTCTTCTCCATTCTTTCTCATCAGCTATTACTGTCCAGACAGCTACTGCAAGATATATCTCGGATTACACGAGTCTTTAAAATAATCCCAGTTTTTATTAAATGAGATTCCTGAAGTCAGGACTTCCAGTGCCTTGTTTACAGCCAGTCACTGAGCTGAGCAGTGCTGCCCTTGAAAGAGTCCTCCAGAACATTCCCACTGGGCAGAGCTCAGATTAGGCTAGATGGTGGTCCTGAATACCAAAAGGTTGGTGGGAGCAGAAGATTCACCATGGTGCGTGTAGCAGAGGCTGGGAATGTGCAAGGAACCCAAATGTCTCAGAGGGAGATCGTCCCTGGGTGCTGCACCTGCTCCCCAGCTTGCAGAGCCACAGAGAATCACAGCAGTGGCATTGTCTTCCTCAGCACCTGGCCTGGTATTGTCACCACAGGGAATCTCTGGTTTAACTGACAGGCAGGGATGGCCACAGAGACAGGTAAACCCCCAGTGAGGGCACCGGTGCACATGCAGGGAAATGTTATTCCAGAGTTTGTCCTAGCTCCGGTTCAGAAACATCCCCTGCAGACCTGCCTGCTCTGCCGGGTAATGCTTCTCTTTAAATATCGTTCTGTGCTAGTTTGACATTTCCCCCTCCTGCCAGCTACAGAGCTGGTCTAGAGAGCTGGAGGGGCTTTTTTTGTGAAGTGGGAGCATTCAAGCAGAGAGGCAGATCTGCTGCAGGGCACCAACAAATAAATGATACCAGCCCTCACCGAACAGAGTGCAGATGGAAATTTCAGCTGAGATGTTCTTGTTCCTTCTGCACCAGCACAGTAGTTACCTCACCAAGACAGAGGCACTCTGGTGTCCTGCAGCTGGAGGCTCTTGCCTTCAGAAGCTGCTTGTGTAGGTTTCAAACCTAAGACAAATACCTACAACAGGTTACAACAAGGGATGGAGGGGAAAGACAAGCATAATATGACTGGAGGTTGCCATTTTGTCTCATGGCATCTCTTCTTCCTGAGATTTGTTTCTGGGTTTTGTTCAAAGTCACATTATCTTTGTGTGCTCAATCCCTCTCCTTATCCTGCCCTACTGGAGGAGCTGCTGCCCCTGGCCAGGCATTGTGAGGGACATCAGGACATGTAAACCAACTTTTCCCACAGTGCTGGAGTCCCTAGAAAGGGCGTGTGTCCATCTGAGGTGCGTGTGAGCACAACGCCTCCCAGTCTGGAAGTGTGCTGTGCTTGTCCCTGCTGCTGGCTTCCCTCCCAGGCTCCCTCCTCTCATTCCCATCCTCCCCACAGGAATAGCCTGTGGAGTCTCGTTCAGCCATTTCACTATAACACTGTATTGATGCTGGAAGCTCAGATCATTATTTACAGAGACTGCTTCCCCCTGTGACATTCCAAAAGCTGCTGGCAGGCCTGCACAGCACTTGTGCCAGCTGCCTTCCCAAGGAAAGTAAATTCCAGGTTGAATCAGTCTTGAGACCTGGGGTAGAGAAGAGGATGTGAGCTCTGAGCAGAGCAAGAACTCACTTCTGACACCCTCTGTTTGGGAATGCCATGGCTACCTTTGGGTTGGATGAGACAAATGTTTTGAAACTGCCTGAAACTCATTTTGGTTGTAATCACTGGGGGCTGTGCCAGTCTCCCAGCTCTTCTTTGATGTGTGTCTCCCAGCTTGTTAATGCAGGAGCAATCAGCTGCATAATTTCCATGGGAAGTAGGAGGGCAGCTTGCCTTAATGTCTTCCAACATGCAAAATATGACACGTTGAATTTAAAAATACCCCCACACACACTTAATGCAGCTTTGGTAGCTCACTGGGGGCCGACACTGAGTGCTGCAGCCCGGGGGGATTCTGTGGGCTGAGTGACAATGGGGGACAGGAAAGGCCTGTGGCTTTTAAATCCTTTTTCCGTCATACTTTATCATAAGAAATGCCACATAGTTTGTCCTGTGTTAGTGGAACATTCCCATGATCTCCTGTGTTTGCAGGAGAGGGGAAGCTCAGTTTATCCCCTGCAGGGACATGCCCATGTATCACATGTTTATTTATTTACTACATCTAACTAACCTGGCAGTCCATTACAGGTGTGCTGTCCACAGAAGAACCCATGCAAATCTCATCACTGTATATTTTTTCATAAAACTGATTTAGATCATTTACAGCTGGTGAATCAAAGTGCTTGCTGCTGGTCAGTATCCTTCAAAATGTAATCCTGAAGAGAAGTGGCACTTCCATTCCCTGCTTTTATTCACAGTTCAGCCAGGAACACAAGCTTTTGGTGGGTAGTCCCCAGTTTCTCAGCTTTTAACTTATTGCTATTTCTGTTTCAGATTATTCAGCTTGTTCAGCTCCAATATCCTTTCTGCACATGTAGAAAAATGCCTTTTATCAAAAGCTGGTTCACTTCAGCCAATTCTTGTTCCAGATGTTCAGATTCCATCTGCTGGGTTGATTTTATATTCTTTAAAACTTTAGTAGCAAATGTTTGTGATTTTCACCTTGAATTTTATTTAATTTTAAAAATATATATTAAACTTGTTTTAATACTCAGAGTAAGAATGTCACACTTTATTTAAAATAAGCTTACATCTTAAATAGGCTACTGAATTATTAATGAATCCAGCTTAAGTGTTTACTTATGTATATGTAAAAGTATAGATACAAACTTTTAAAGAAAACAAGATTTTTAAAGACCATCCAGTCTAAAGCCCTGATTCCCAAACATTAAGGGGGACTTTTGTGTTTGAAAAACACTTGCCAGAAGATAATGGTTACTTCTGACTTCTGTTTTATCTTAAATGTGAAAACATCATTCCTCGGATGCCTGAGATGGACTGAAACATCTTTTAATGTCCACTGCAGGTGTTTTGTGTATAAATTAAAGGCCTCATATCTGAATTTCCTGCCTTTTATTTTTTTTAGTTTTCAGGTGGTTTGGATACAAATATAGCAGTGCTGTATGTAAGTACACAAAAAGTAATCTGAGAAAGGGGAAGTGGTGACTAAATTATTTGGAAATGCTGAAATAGTTCTTTCCAGAACCCAGGATTAGAAAAAATATCCGCAGCAATGACTTTGATCACTTACACTTGAAACTTCTTTAAAGAACCTTTGTAAGAGAAAACAACTCTTTTAGGAACCAAAGACGCTTTTCTAGGAGATGGACACAGCTGTTCTCTGAAACTGAAGCAGACCTTCTGCTCCTGGAGGCCTTGGTGAAACCTGCTTGGTGCACTCTTACCTGAGTTAGAGAAGAGCTGGCTCTTTAAAGATGTTCTCAGGAGTTTTTGGCACGAAGACAAAACACGACAGGACTGCTGGTGCAGGATCCCTCGTGCCTGTGCATTAGCAAATTGGGCATTAATGAGCTGATAGGGCTTGTAAAAGGCAGGAGGCATTTAGCCAAGCAGACATGACCGCCGCAGGTATTGCCGTGAAGCCGAGCTGCCAGAGGAGGTGTGGCTCCCATCCTCAGCAAGGTCAGACTCGGGATGTCATTAATCTCATCTGAGATGCACGTTTGATTATCTGCCCTTATGCTGTGCTCACCTGCTTTCTGTGCCTTGTTTTATCTGCTGCACGTGTTTGACCTTTTATCACTCACAGCCCTGCTCCCTCCTGCAACGTGTGTTGCATACGGGCTGTTCTTGGCCCTATGCAGGAACTGCAGTGGCAGCAGGACACATAAAATGGATGCAGAAGGTACAGCTGAACCAGACAGAGCAACCCTGCAGCCTGGCAGAACTCCTGTGCTCTTTGTCCCAGCCTTCACCTCCTCCCTTGGTCTCCACCACCTTTTCCAGGCTAATCCGTGGATGAACACATGAACATTGCCATGGAATAGCTTGATGTTTACATTGTGATTTTCATATTATTTTGCTTAGCTGCTGTTCTTGGAATATTTGCTTTCATGAAAATCCTAAATATCCATCTCTTCAATCCCAAATGCATTGCTCTGTTTCTCTCAAAATGTTAAAATCAACACTTTGTCAGGGATGGAAGTTAAAATGCTTGACCAGCTTTAAAAGGGACATTGTTGAATAAGTACAATCTGAGAAGGTTGAAGAGATTGTTCCCTGTGAGGGTGGGGAGGCCCTGGCACAGGTTGCCCAGAGAAGCTGTGGCTGCCCCATCCCTGGCAGTGTCCAAGGCCAGGCTGGATGGGGCTCTGAGCAAGCTGGGATAGTGGAAGGTGTCCCTGCCCATGGCAGGGGGTTGGAAGTGGAAGGGCTTTGAGGTCTCTTCCAACCCAAACCAGTCTGTGACATCCAGATTTCAATTGTGTAATGACTTCAGTGAGATATTCAGGCACTTTTGCAATGGGAAGAGGCAACTATTCCTCCAATTCACCAGCAGACAACTGAAATTCAGTCCATTCTGCACACCTTCTGGCAGGAATGCTGAAGGGTGATTATAGTTTTTATCCCCTTGTTTGTCTCATGGATGGTCCTCAAATCGTTTGTTTTAGGTATATAATGTAAATATTTTAATTTTATAGGTTTAGTGAAGTTCTATTTATAAACTATTCCTGTCAGCCACACTTACTCAGACATTACTTACTCCCCACTTAAACAAAATCCCTTTGTTTCTTCTTCTACTTATCCTTAACACAAAAAGACAGGGCTCGCAAGTGAAGTGGAGAATAAAGATCATTTTGATGTCTTTCCTAACCTAAAAAATAGGTATCTTTCATGAATGAAAGCTTTATTCTCCACATTCCTAAGGCATAAAATCCATGGAGAGGGAGAAGAGAGAGGGAGATCAAAACCAATAGTACCTAAATTGATGATCAACGTCTCTTTGACTATCTTGGAGCTGTATTTTCCATGTTTCTCCCTTCTTTCAGGACAAAATAATCTCTGATTTCTGGCTGTCTGTCACTTTGCTTGGAGCAGGACAAGTACTGTGCTGATACAGTGAGACAGCTCAGTGACTACTCCAGTCAGCCCCTAAGACTTTCCTTATCACTTCTTGTCTCTCCAGAGCAGAAGACTGCAGTAATCTCAAGTGATTAACTTGCTTGGGTCCTGCCACCTGATTGACTCAGCCGGTGGGAGCCTGCTCTGGCTTCCCACCTCGGTGAGTCACCAGCAAAAGGCATTTCCAGAGAGGTCAGTCCAGGAACAAACGCTGTGAACGCATCTCTTGGAGATGGGAAGCAAACGCAGTTCCTGCTCCCGTCTGGGCAGGATGCTGTCGCCTTCCTCGGCGGCCTCTCAGCCCGAATATTTCAGGAATGTCTGAAGCGCGTTGTTTTCCGCTCCCGAAGGCCACTTAAAGGCTGAGCCCAGGGCCCGACTGGCCGAGCCGGCTCTGACACTGCCTCATTGTGCCGGCTGCGCTGAGAGGCTGCGGTTGTGTCGCAGCGTGCCGGGCAGCGACATCCGCGCTCAGCGAGCGGGGCTGGCACCGCTGCACGGCTGCTCCTGCAGGGGATGCACGGCGGGGGTGAACCCTTCGGCTGCTCTGCGGCATCACAGCCCCGCCCTGGTATTCGCACTGTTTGAGATTCTCTCCGGAAAGGTGCTTTATAGCTGTCCCAGTGCTGGAGGGATCTGGGGAGCGCCTGTCAGCCTGGCTCTGTCAGGACTGTGAAAAGACTGCCTTGAGCAGCACTTCGGGTGGTTCTTCATGAGCAGCTACAACTTGATGCCAAGAACAAACCAGGAGATGTGCTTGGGTATCTGAGAAACTTGAGGAAAATTTAAGGAAAGTATTCACGCAATTCCCCAGGCAATTGGGATGTGAAAGTCATTTTGGAAGGAATGAAAGCAATATGTGCTCAGAATTAGTGGGAAGTGGAAAGTGAGAGCCTGGTGGTTGAGGAGCAAAGCTTAGGTGTAGGATGCCATCAGCAGCCAGGCATGGATGAAGGGTGGCAGTGAGGTCAGCCATGATTAACAGTGTGAGTTGTGCAAGGGATGAGTTTGGCTGTGGCTAGAAGGAAAGCGTCCTCCAGATTAGGCAGATGCTACAAAGGGAGTTTCTGGTAGGGTTGTTATGTCCTGCTGCCTCCAGCACGCCTGCTTTGCTCTGATAACACTTTGCACTGCTTCACAGACTCGGGTATGTGCCTTGCTGTGCCAGCCACGTGTGTGCATTTCAGTAGAGAGGTGCTTATCTGGGACATTCCAGTGCGGGGGCTACCAGGAAAAGTTATTGCTGGCACCTCTATGCCAGTTCCTGACTCCTCTGGTGAACATTTTGTCCCATGTTTGAAGTTAAACACTTTGAGTACCCAAAAGGCTTCTCTTCAGCTCCATCAAGCTCTGACTATATCAGAAAGCCTCTCCTGAGTGTAAGCAACAATTATCTGCTGATACTGAAATTGAGAGAATGCTGTAACAAGTACATGAACGTGAACCTAATGAGGATTTCAGCCCAGTTAAGGTGCACTTATATCTAAATTAGTGAGTGTGAAACCTCCAGGGAGAGGGAAAAAAAAAAGGTTGGTAGGCCTGCAGAAATTTAAGAATGTAAAACTTTCTCGAAGTTTAACCTTTCCTTTCCTGCTTTTAATGACAGCAGTGATTCAGAGCAATGGGAAGACAATGGTCTGGAACACCCAATCTTTTCAAGCAGCTGTGCTACTGCCATGGTATGGATTCCCCCGGGTGAGCCTGAGGTGATTCCTGCTCACATCAGGAGGTTTTCTCTTGCTCACATTTTACATAAAATACACAGCATCTTCTGATTTGTAATACTGCTCTCTGTGATTTCTAGGTCCACGCTGACACATCTCTGAGGTTCACCTCAGTATTCATGCTGGACAGGTTTCTGCAGCTAATTCCTTTTTCCCCCTCTTGGGTATGTGAAATTTTATGGAAAGCTTCCTTGTCCACTCGAAAAGGAAGTAGAGTTTGCTTTTTCTTGATTTTCAGGGGCCAATTACACAAGGTTCCAGATGAAACACACAAGACTGATCACCTGAAACCGGGCACCTGAAAGAATCCCAAGCGCTGGGGCAGATTGGTCATTTCTTAAACAGCCTTGTGCTTTTTGGGGGCTTTAAACCAGAAACTCCAGGACAGAGAAACTTTAGACCAGAAACTTTGCAGCAGAGCCAAGACAGGACAGCATCTCTTCCATCAGTTCAGCAGCAGGTTCAGTGTGCTTTTCTTGGTGTTCTCAAACACTGTGGGAAGAGCCAGCCATGGGACAGCCAAGGTCAGGAGTTTGACTGTTTGGGGGGTACGGTTTGGGAGCATTTTGTACTTCAGCTGCTGTGGATTACGAATCCTTTGGGCACTGAATCTCTCCTCTCCTTTTTAGGAAGGGATTGGAGGGGAATTTAAACATGAGGAGAAAGGTTCAGTTATGGATTTGACAGATAGAAATTGCTTGTGCAGTGCGTTGTTCCAGGACTGAACATGGTGTCATGCCAAAGCTCAAGGCTAAAACAGTTTGCTCTGTTGAGTATTTAACAATCAGGATACTTCAGGTAGAAAGCCAGGACAGCTTTGACAGCCCAGCTACAATAGTTGGTCAGAAGAGCAAACATTTCAAAGATAATGGCTTCTAGCAGTAAAACTGTGCTGCTGCTGCTGCTGCTGCTGCTGCTGCTGCTGCTGCTGCTGCTGCTGAGAGAGCGGATTCCAGCTCCCTCACGTGAAAGAAGCTCCCAGGACAAAAGCGCTGTTTTCTCTGCTTATACCTCCATCTGCACAAGGTGCTTTTGCTGGCACAGCTCTGCTTTCAGAGGATCCTTATCTCATCACAGCCCTGACTGACACAACTGTGCCAGGAGCGTCGGTGGTGGAGCCCTGACCTGAGAACACCCTGCTTCAGCTGCGGGGTTAATACCCGGCTGGGAATAAAAAGAGGGACTCACTGAATCCACTTTCTGAGCTGTCCTGAAGTGAAAGCCATACACAGCCCGGGTGGGAAACCATTGTTCTTTGGGAAGGAGATCCCTCAGCTCTCTCAGATGTTGTATTTTGGGGAATGGGTTTGGTCTAAGGGAAAACCTTTGGGGTGCAACAAAGTACTGAATTTATTTACCAAAAATCATTAAAAATTGGCTGTGATGTACATGGCTTGTTATTGTTGTTTCAGCGCCCTCCCCATGAGCTAGCACTGACAGAATCATAGAATTATAGCATAGGTTGGGTTGGAAGGCACCTCAAGGATCATCCAGTTCCACCCCCTGCCATGGGCAGGGACACCTTCCACTATCCCAGCTTGCTCAGAGCCCCATCTGGCCTGGCCTTGGACACTGCCAGGGATGGGGCAGCCACAGCTTCTCTGGGCAGCCTGTGCCAGGGCCTCCCCACCCTCACAGGGAAGAATTTTTTCTTACTATCACCTGCTTTGTGCCAGGGATTTTGGAGGTCGTCTGCTCACCCCACTGATCCAGCTGAAAATTACCTGCACTAGGACAATACTCCTGGCTGTACGACGCTGTGAGTGTGTGGGAGATGGGAAGTACTACCCAAAGAAAATCCTGTCAGAAAGTGCACACTGCTCCTTCACAATGCCTCTGACAGCTCTTGAAATACTGGGCTTAATGCCATTTATTGATTTGTAACCACGGAGACGGTGCGTGTTCCCAGAGCAAAGTGAGGGAAAAGCTCTTTTCCTTCACCTCCTCGAGGAGTGAACAATGCTGGAAAATGCTCTTACCCCTCATAACCTCCCCAAGCCTTCACAGGAGCGACGAGCAAGTTGTTTGCCTTCTCAGAGGCTGCTGCATTTTCACAAAGGTGAAGAAAATCAACCATTTCTTGCAAACCAGCCTGGAGCAAAAAGAGCTAAGCTATTCTGGGAGATGAGAGATAAGCACACCAGAAGGCCTTATCAGAGATTTGTCTTAACTTGCAAAGGTATTTTCTTTGATGAAAGAATCCAAACAGTTGTTTGAAATGTTCTGTCTGCTCAGATTTGTTTTCAGAGATCTCTCTCACGCCATCCTGACAAATGAAGGCCTTCTGCATTAGGTTTTTAAATAAAGATCTTTGCTTTCTGAATTGAAATTTCAAAGTGCAAAAAAAGCAATCAACAGAAAACTCAATTCAAAAAACAAAGGCTGAAGAATAGTGGATCCATATTTGTTCCAAGTGCTTGTTACTGGGCAAGCCCAAGTCCAGCCATTTCAGGAAGGATGGAGTGCTGGAGTGGGATCCCCGTGATTCAGCCTGGTGTGACCTGGAGTGTGATCAGCACTTACCCATCAGCTGACAGCACACTGGTAACATTTGCTGGAAAACTGATGAAGATTTGAGAAAAATGGACAAAAAGACCAACTGCAGAGCATCAGAATCATAGGTAGGCACCAAAGTTTTGAAACAGAGGTACTAGAAGATACCAAAGAAACCTAGGTATTTTTTAAACTGCCTTTCTTTTCTCATAGCCTAAAACTCAGTCCTGCTGTTTAACCTGAGACACCCTGGAGCTGTGTGGCCAACATGACAGTCTCGTAACTTGCCAGAAAAAAAAGTGGTTTGGATTGACTTGTGCTCTTTGCAAATTGTGCTTAAAAAGCAAATTATACATTCCCATTTTTGTTGGGAATTCAAAATGTTTGCTTTCAACATGTCACCAATACTTTCCATTTTGAATGGAAACTTCCACTTTTTTGCATGTTATGGTCAGAAACAGAGTACAACCGAATTGTCTTTTCCATGTACAGAACATCAAAAGTGTTCTCTAACCCAGCCCTTGGAGAAGAGATGGAAGGAAGAGCTTTGAGTTCACTCCAAACAAGAGTTAGCTGGCTGAACCTGCCTGAACCCCTTGGTCTGTTATTTGTGTGGCTTCGCTCCTGAAAGAGCAGCATCTCAGGCCTCTGAAGACCTTTCTGCCATGGAGCTGGTAAAGCTAAGGTTATTTTTTGGCGTGGCTGCGAGTGGAGTGCACTGAGTCCCTTACTCTGTATAAATGAGAGAGTAATGCTCGTGCGAATATAGCAATGATCGCTGCATTAAAACCTGCACGATGTTTATCCTCAGCACTGAGGCAAACGCCTGGCATGGGTGCACTGCAGATTTAAGCAGGGTGTCACTCCCTGCTGCGGTGCTCGGCGGTAGGGGTGATGCCTCCTGCCAGCTGCAGCCCCGGGCTCGCTGCTCGGGGGCCGCGGCCAGACCCGACCCCTTCCCTTCCCGAGCAGCGATTCGGGGAGATCTCGGGCTGCTTCAGCCCAGCGCAGACCTGGGACACTCGTCGGGATCCCGAGGTGGGCAGGGAAGGCCCGGGGAGAGCACCCCGGGCTGTTCCCAGGGAGGTGGCAGAGCCACCGTCCCTGGCGGTGTTTTAAGCCTGGACGTGTCCCTCGGTACCAGGGTGAGGCCGGCGCGGTGGCGCTCGGTCACAGGCTGCACTCCATGATCTCTGAGGTCTCTTCCAGCCTCAGCGATGCTGGGATTCCCCGTGAGGGGCACTGGGAACTCGGGGGCTCGCAGACCCACGCCGGCTCCCCCACGGCCGGCCCCGGGAGCGGCGGCGGGCGGTGCCTCGGCCGGGCGGGGCAGAGCGGTGGCTCGGGGCCGGTCCCGGGGCCGCGGGCGGGGCGGGGCGGAGCGGGGCCGGTCCCGGGGCGGAGCGGGGCGGGCCCCGAGCGGAGCGGCGCGGGCGGGACGGCGGCGGGGGCTGCCCGGAGCCGGCGGAGGCGCTGCCGCCCCGGGAGGGCTCTGCGCGGTTCGGCCGCAGGTAAGCCAAGTTCCCGGGACGTGCTCCGAGACCGCTCGGAGCCGACTGCGGCAACTTCGTGTCCCGGCGGGATGAGCCCCGCCGTGCCCTGCCCCGGCGGCTCCTCCTCTGCCGCCGCCATGGCCCGGGCCCCCCGGCAGCGGGGCCGGGAGCCGCCCCGAGCCCGGGCCCGGGAACGGGAGCGCCGCGTGTGCCCGGAGCCGGGGGCAGCGGGGAGCCTGCCGCGCCACATCCCGCCAGCCTCTGTCCCCGCTTGGTGTCCTTGTTCCCGTGCCGTGTCCCAGCCCGCCAGCCTCTGTCCCCCCTGCTTGCCCGTGTTCCCCGCTGCGTGTCCCTGTTCCCGTGCCGCCTCGCAGTGCTTTCGGCACTCCCGATCTTCTGTGCCTTGTTTCTGTACTGGACCCGACATAACTTTTCGGGAAGTTTTGGGGAGAGGTTGGCGGTCTCCGGTTTAATCTTTTCAGGCTCTAGTAGGACGCTTCAGGCACTGATGCTGTGAAACTGCAGTTATGGGTTTTATCTGGAGCTGACAAATGTGGTTTGATTTAAGGCCTGGGGTTCTTACATCCTGTAATTACTTTTTCGAGGTCTGTTTCTGTTCGAGCCGCGACTTCTAAAAGCTGGAATAGCTGTGCTTGCTCACACCGTGGCTGGGGTGCAGCTGGAGCTGTAAAAAGGTGCTTTACACCTCCGTGGCTGTTTCTGGGGGGAAGGGAAGCTTTGGCATTAAACGCTTGGCTGTGGTGTAACACGTGTGTGCTCCCTCGTGTGAGTGAGGAACACAGAGGAAGAGTTTCAGGCTGGGGCTTGGCTGTGCCTGAGCCTTCAGAGACTCTGCTGGCTCTCCTTATTCTGGCCCGAGCACAGCCACTACAGCAGCACCGCGTGTAGGCTCTGTGTGGATTGCACTGGCAGCATATTGAGCAATACAAGTGTCGCTGCATTCCAAAAAGTAAACAGCAGAAATGGGGCACGGAGTGGGAATATTCTCCGTGATTACACCGTGGAGCTTCGAAGAGGAAGATGTCCCAGTGTGTCAGCTTGGGATTTATTGCCTCTATTAAAGGTAGCAGCTGTATCCTGAGGATTTACATTTCTGAAGGCATGTAAGTAGAGGTTTCAGTCAAACTGGTGCTCTCAGTGAGGCAGCATGACAGGTTGGTTTGAGAGGCATTCAGGAAAGTAGGAAAGCAGAAATCTGCTTAAACTCTCTGTTTCAGGTGCAGCAAAGATTTTGGCCTCTTAACTTCTTTGCATCGGTAAGAAACAAAGAGCCAGGGCACTCCCTACTTCAGCTTAGTACTCACCCGGTGGAGTTTGGATTTAGCACAGCTTCTTGAAAAGCTGTATTGGAGAGATCATCTCCTGGCAGTGACAGTGACTGTCAGTGGCTGTTGTGTTGCTCACACATTAAGATCAATGTTCCCATGCCAGGAGAGTGAAGTTGGTGTTTCTCTCCTCCCCAAAGGCAGCGGGAGCCCCACCTCTTTGCCTGGCTGTGAGGGGGCCCTGAGGAGCAGGTTCCCTCTTTGGCAGCCCATGTCTTGCTTTGAGCCCTGGGATTTCATCCATTTGCTGCATCTGGGTGTAAGAGTTGTGCTGAGGAAGGTTTAAGTTGGTTTGTCCTGTGCACATGTGTCTGCAGCAGATCCGGGCTCTGGAAGAAACTCGGTGAGTAACATTTCTGCTTGTCCCTGAAATGTAGGGTGGAGTGCCTTGAAACCAGGGATGTCACATGGGGCAGGGAACCGTGGTGAAAATCATCTTTTTTCCTACTTAGATGTGAGTCCTGTTTCCTTTCTGGGCTGTGCTGACACACCTTGCAGGAAGGAGAGAGGTGCCCGTGAAGATATCTGTGGAGGTGTATGGGGAGGCTTTACCTGTGACCCGTGGCAACACGAGGATAATTGTTAACATTCCTGAAATGACAGCCATTCCCAGGAGACTGAGGTTCCCAGGTGGTGTTGCCGGCCTGTCTGGTCCCATTGCTCCTTGGTGATGAGCAGGACAAAGTCTGGTCACTGCTCACTGGCCGGGTCAGGGTGGCCTGAGGACAGGCAGTGCTGTGTGTTATGAGGTGCTGGGTGCAGTGTCCTTCAGGAGGTTTTGTCTCTTTAATCCATCCGAGTGGGGGTTCTCTGATGTTTCTTTCACCACTTAAAGGAACACTTTCAGTGAAGTGGAAATCCTTCCCCTGAAGAGCTTTGAAACCAACGAAGGTTTAGTCACTTTCTTGTCAGTGGTGCGATTGCATCAAACCCGGCCTTTGGCTTACTGAGCACAAGGGAGTGTTGCTGTCAACTGCTTTGAGGAGCTGCCTGATTTTCTGTGTTGTGCTTTGCATTATGTGTTTTTCTGTGAAGGTGGAGGGAGCACAGAGAGGGTGCCAGATCCTAAATCTGGTACAGATGGTCCAAAAACATATCCCTGGCTCCTGAGGTGGTTCAAAAGGAGTGCAAAAACCCCAGAGTGCCTCTGATGGGGGAGTCTGTTGTTTTGCAGTAGTTTTCAACAGAGAAAGTAGGAGCCCAAATATTAGGCAGGATTTAGGGGGCTGATAAAACATCCTGTGGTGTTAGGGGTGGTCAGTAAAGCCCCTGTCCCACTGCTGAATTTGCATGCCCTTAAGGAGGTGCTGGTAACTTCTGCCTCAGATACTGAATGGTGATGTACAAGTTAGGTTGGTATATCTGAGACAGCTTCTTCTCATACTTTCCTTGGTTACTGTCAGGGCTTCAAAGCAAAACTGAAGTGATGTGGCTGCTTTAAAGCGTACAATTATGATCTGACTTATTTCTGCCTGGCCAAACCACATCTGTAAACTTACAAAAGCAAGGAACAGGTTTATTGGAAGGTTCAGGCAGGTTTTGTTGTTCACTCCTCTTGTGTGGAACGTGTGCATACAGCTGTGCATTGAGGATACATAAAAACACTTAATGCCTTCATAACTAAAGCCACTTAATACCTTCCTGTACTTAGGCTGAATAGTGAACCCCTTCCCCCATTAGTAATTGTGAGATCCCATTAGTCATCCCATTAGTCATCCCATTAGTGACTTTGCGTTTGGATCCAGCCCAGCAGAGGTGAACTACATTGCCTTGCCTCATGCTTACTGCTGGTGTTTATGCCCACATGTTTCTTTAGCATTTACTATAAACTCCTGCCCTGGCTTGAGTGAAGACAGAGTGGTCATTTAATGACAGCTTCAGAAATCACAGGCAGCTCCTCAGAGATGTCTGGTTTGCAAGCATTAACCTTTGCATCACACAGAAAAGGCTCCATGCTATTCCCCAGAGATTACATCTCTTGCCCTGTGTTTGGAAAAGTCAGCATCTAATCCAGAATGAAACCTTGGTCCTCTTGGAGGTCAGTGTTTCTCTTGCCGTGGGTTTGTTACCTGCACTTGTTGTATGTTTCCAATTTGAGGCAACTTCAGCAGGAGATCGCGGTAAATCCTGACATCTCTCGGTGGGTTTCTGGTGGGATCTTTGCTTTGGATCTCCCTTCCCTAGGGAGGGTGCTCAGCTGGGAACATACCTTGAGATGTAGGGAATGATGCATTTTTCTTTTCTCTCCTTTTTATTCCCCCACCTCTTTCTCACAATTTGACCTGTGTGTTGGCTCAGCTCATACTGAAGACAGTGGCTGTTTGTTACTTTTCTAGTAGTGTTTGCTGCCAAAATAGTACTTTATTTGTGCTTAAAGGATGGAATTTTCCATTAATAATTCAGTCATCACATTGAATTCACAGTTGGTTGCCCATGCTGTGTATTGCCCTTGCTATGGGCACATAAAATTTCCTGGTGTCCTTTAGCTTCCAGAGCACTTTGTTCCTCTGTGACTTCTGCTGTACACGAGGAAAGTGTGCTGGGTTAAAGCTTTCTCCTTTTTCCATTGGCCATACTTCTGTTTCTGTTAAAAGGCCAAGATAAACCAATTGTGTTAAAATCTGATTTCTTTCCTCAGTGGAACTATATTTAGACACAGGTTTTGCAGCCCATTGTAGGTAAAGCCTTTCTGTTCCCTGCCCCTGCCTGGGTCATGTTTGTCATTAATCATAGAATCACAGCATCTGTTAGGTTGGAAAAGTCCTCTAAGGTCAATGAGCCCAACCTTTGACCAATCCCCACCTTGACAACCAGCCCAGAGCACTGAGTGCCACGTCCAGGCCTTCCTTGGACACCTCCAGGGATGGGGGCTCCAAACCTCCCTGGGCAGCCCCTGCCAAGGCCTGACCACCTTTTCCATGAAGAAATTCCTCCTGATGTCCAACCTGACCTTCCCCTGGCACAACTCCAGGCCGTTCCCTCTCCTCCTGTCCCTTGTTCCCTGGGAGCAGAGCCTGAGTTCCCCTGGCTGCCCCCTCCTGTCAGGGAGTTGGGCAGAGCCAGAAGGTCCCGTCTGAGCCTCCTTTGCTCCAGGCTGAGCCCCCCTAGTTCCCTCAGCCACTTGCTGCTCCAGCCCCTTCCCCAGCTCCGTTCCCTTCCCCAGACTCACTCCAGCCCCTCAGTGTCCATCTTGCAGTGACAGGCCCAGAACAGGACACAGCACTTGGGGTGAGGCCTCACCAGTGCCCATGACAGGGGACAGCCACTGCCCTGGTCCTGCTGGCCACACTGTTGCTGACCCAGCCCAGGAGCCATTGACCTTCTTGCCCACCTGAGCAGGTGTTGGCTCATGTTCAGCTGCTGTTGATCAGCACCTCCAGGTCCTTTTCTGCTGGGCACTTTCCAGACACTCTGCCCTAGCCTTGAGCGATGCAATGGGGGAAGCAGGTGGAGAACTTGGGAGAGGTTGGGCTGTGTAGTCCAGCCTTGCCAAACCAACATATCTGCTGGCTGTGAGTCCTGTGAGCTCTTGCCATGGAATGCTTGGTCCCTTTGTGCTGACAGAGCTGATACTTTGGGAGAGTGCTCCTCACTAGAGGTGCTGGCTGGGAGGAATTGTTTGTGGTAAGGTGAAGATGCTTCTGTTCCTTTCTGTGGCTCTGCATCATTAAGCAGAGCAAGTTGTGTTAAGGAACAGGACCAGAGGCCACTTCAGCAGTTTCTGGCTTGTGGTGTTTGAGGGGAGATAAAAATAACAAAACCAGTGACTTTAAGCAGCCCTCTGCATACATTTTGATGGTAATCCCTGTTCCAGCAGGCACAGTGTTGTAACTCTTGCATGAATAAAATCCCCTTGCCAAATGGTACCTGTGCATAAAAGGCTCCAAGGTCAGGTATGCTGATCCAAAAGTTAGTTTGCACTTGCATTTTTCTTTATAGGCTTTTTCCCTAAATATGAGGGGAGAACTGAAGGCTGAGACTTGAGCCGGCTGTTGCAGCATCTGAACTCCAAAGTGGAGACTCTCTTTGCTGCCAGACAGCTGTCAAATTGTGTCACAGATGGGAAAAATCTGATAACCACTAGCATGAATCAGCATCTTTTAAATCCAACAGTTCTCACGGCTCCAAATGTGATGGATTTGGGAGAATAGCTTTACTTTCTTGCTCCGTTACAGACACATCAAAATAAGAGGAAATGATAATGGTCTGGTCTTCCCTGCCTTGTCTCAGACTGATCAGCTCTGAAGCAAAAACATAGGGTAAAACAGGGTATGTTTTATATGTCAGTGTAGAATATAACCCCAGATAGTTCACAGGCACTGCAATGGTTGCAAAGGGATGTACAACACACACAATTCGTAGTTGGTAACAGAAAAATAACTGTGAAAGCAAACAAACTGCCAAACAAACAACCCCCCAATCTCCTCATTCTCAAATCTTCCCTTGTTGTGCTCTGTTATGTAGGACAGAAACAAGAACACATATGCATTTACCCAATCAGCACCAGGATGTGTTTTGAGGACAAGGAAGGGTAGTTCCTTTCCTTGGTGCTGTGACAGCTGTGCACACAGCTGCCCATCTTCTGTCAGCAGGTGTGGCCATTGGGGTCTGGTTCTCTCCCAGCTTTGTGGTTGCTGGACTGAGTCTGTTCAAAGAGTCCATAGTTATCCAGAAAGGCTGTTTTACTGAATCTTGGCTTGATATTTTCTCTCTAAAGTGTTTGTACTCACTAGCTACAGCTGCGTAAGAAGTTTTGACAGAAATACAGCCCTTGTGAAACATGAGAAAGGTCTGAGCACTGTTGAAGGAAATTAGCTACTTAGACTAGCCCAGGTCTTGCAGAGTGTGAGGGATGGGGAGAAGAACCCACAGCCCATTTGAAGGCTGGCCTTCATGTTTTTGGGTGTCGTGAGGTTGGCATGTGAAGATGTCTGTAGGATCAAATTAAGGAAGTGTAATGCTGCTAATTAATGTCTCTCTTGAAGAACAGGTGAGAAGAGTATCTTTTTTGCGAAAACACCCTGAGCTGTTGGTGTGTTTCTGAAAATAGTTATGATCTCACATTGTTGTAGTCCTTGTGATCCTGGGTTCTGTACAGCTTTGCTGTGTTCTTACACACTGGCCATGGGTTGGTAGAAATCCCTCTGGCCGTATGGAGACTGGCAGAGTCTGTTCTCTGTTAGGCTTGGATCAGGTGGACTACTCCTATAGAAGGAGTGCTGTGGAGACAGGGAAAGGGAGCAAATACCTTGGGATCTTCTCAGCATGAGCGGGTATTCATAGATGTCAGCTGTGCAGTTGTGTTTTGCATGATTTTGGAAGGTTCTCTTGTGGCTTTGAAGCATCTCCTCTACTCTCCTGGTTTAGGTTTTAGACTTGTGCTAAAAGTAGGATGGATTCATCTTTGTCCATCCCCAGCCTCGGGGGGGAGTGTGCTGTCTCTGAGAGCTGCTGTGTGCAGGATGCAGGGGCAGGCAGGGGCTGAATTGTGGGTGAGGCTGTGGCTATGTGGGATCAGGGAACATTCCTGGTGCTGGAACCTGCATTCCAAGCTGGAAAACACGTGGGAGGTGGTGGTTTGATGGCCATGATGCTCAACCTTTTTGCTCTTCTTGTGCACTGGAAGCATTTCTGGTAGACTTTGTTAAATGGTTGGGGAAGGATGGTACCCAGAGCTCCCTTTGGAAGAACCAGACAGAAATTTCATCCTCCCCAGGAAAAGCAAGGTGCTCCATCCCACAGCTGACAAATACTTTGTGTGATCTACACCCTGGGGACCTCTGTGCTGCGAGGGGAACCTCCACATTGCAGCTGGAGGCTGAAGTAGCTGTCCCTGGTGGCTTTCCTCAAGATCCAAGTTGAAATGTCTGTTCTCCTGGACCTGGGTGTGCATCACAGGCAGTGTCATTGGGTTGGTGGCCTACAGAGAGTGAGGGGAGGATGTGCTGAGTGTTCCCCATTCCTGCCCACAGCTGTTGGCACAGTGGAGCAGGGGTCTTGCTGAGGAAGAGGTGGGTGTGTTGAGCAGCTAATCTCCAGGAAAGACTTGTGGCAGCTGGATGGCTCCTGGTGGGTTCAGGTGCTGGCTTTGTTGTAGTATCCTCTGTCCTGCTTCCAAACCAGGATTAAGCCAAGGAAAATATTTCTTTACTCTTAATTTAAATCCCTGGGAAGTTGGTTTTGCATCAGAGCAGACTTGAAAAGGCTTGTCAGTTGGATCTCAGAGCCATCAGCATTTTTTTCCCCTCCACTTAACCAAAGCTCGTTTAATTTGTGACAGCACTTTTAATTTGTTACGTTTGTAAAGGAAACATCACAGGGGAAAGTTCAGAAATGCATATTTATATTTCTTGCTTGCCTAAGCTTAAATTGGCTCTAAGAATTTGTTTTTGTATTTTTATAAAGAAAGGTTGAATTTTTTTTTTTTCTATATCACACGATTTTTTATTTGGTTTATTGTTTGTTTTCTTCTCTTCCAGAAGAAGCATATAGTGGCTTACCTTGGTGTACACCTTCTCTTGGATGTGAAACATGTAACTAGCAGGTCCTAACCAAAAGCATCTTCTCAGAGGTTTCCACACTCGTGGTGGAGCTGGTGTTGGACCTCCTGTGCTGGGCAGGGCCACTGCAATCTCTGGTGGTGCTGAGCAGAACTGTATTTTCTGGAATATTTTTAGGATGTGCAGCAGGAATTTGGATGCTGTGGGGGAGTTGCACCATGCCCTGCCTCCCTTCTTGGTGAGGGGTCCCAGGGAGGCGTGTGCCCTGCTCTGGGTGAGTGGGAGGACTGCTGCTGGGTTTGGGGTGCAGATGTGCCCCCTTCCCTCCCCAGTCCCCTGTTGTGGCATGTAGCCATCCAGCAGCAGTAGCTGAGTCTGGCCTGTGCCCCTGTGACACTGCAATCCCATGGCTTGCCTCTGGCAGCTGGTGGGTAGTGCAACCTGATTTGTGGTACTGCTCTAAAGCTGGGATGCTGCTGGCAGTGTTGGGGTGGTGGAAACATCTGGGAGCACCTGGCTGCGAGATGGGGCGAGTCCAGGGGCTGCCCCATGGCATTGCCTGTCCTCAGCCAGTTTCTTGGGGAGCTTAGAGGATGATTAATTATTCTCCCCTTTCAAGCCTTCCCACAGGTTAAAATAGCAGCATTGAAGATGTGGCTGCATATCTGGATGGACATTAGGTGGACAGAACAGACATGGATTTGTTCTGCAGCAGCAACATCTCACTCACTTTCCATTTGCAGTAGACCTTGAGAGTGTCCTTTTGGTGAGCAGTCATGAGGCTGTAAACACAGCATGGAGATGAGAAGATTGAGATTTGCTTTCAGGGTGGTGCCGGTAAACTTCCTGCAGTTTGTGGTAGAGATAATTCTGCGGGTTCTGGCTCCATTGTTGTGACTGGGTCTAAGGTGAATTTAAGAAAAATGTTTTGGTTGAACAGGCTTTCCTTTCTATTTTATCCAAAGGGAAGTATCTGTTCAGAGCCTGTCTGTTGTTCTCATTACCAAGGGAGTTTCTGAATGAGGCCTAAATCCATGATCATTTGTATGTCCTTATCTGTGTGACACAGAGTTTTCCAGGTCGGTATCTCATGTTTCAG
The DNA here is from genome assembly GCF_000738735.6 of Corvus cornix cornix. Classification (NCBI taxonomy): domain Eukaryota; kingdom Metazoa; phylum Chordata; class Aves; order Passeriformes; family Corvidae; genus Corvus; species Corvus cornix. Next base: position 60,681,897 of record NC_047057.1, on the reverse strand, counting down.
ACTCTCTTGTCGTTGTGATCGGTCTTAAATCTGCATATGCAGGAATGATTTATCTTAAAGGGTCAATAAGGTGAAAGGCATTTCTCTCAGCATCGTTTTTGGCAGAATCAGCTGCTGAGGACCAGCAGTGCTGAGCTCACAGCAAGCTCTTGGGCTATTGTTGGAAGGAGAGTGAAATGCAGAGTTGTCCATCACAAAGCTGTAATGCCTGGTGGGGGTGCAGAGGAGGCACTGATTACCTGCAAGGCCTGTCCGGGATGAGACTTCCATGTAACCTGCTTAGAGGGAGAGGGAAACATCTTGCAGCCCAGCATGACTGCAAGGACAGAGTCCTACCATGCCTCCAGAGAGAGTGTTGGAGCAAAACCACAGCCTGGCCTTGGGGAGGGCCTCCTTTTGTGCGGGGTGATGGCAGTGGGAGCTGGAAATGTTTTTCCTTTTGGAGCTTGTTGGAAGACAATCCCTGTTACATGTGTGTATGTTTACCTTCTTTCTTGCAGAAGTACCAAAGCAGGACCAGGTTCAAGGCTATCTTTTGCAAGGAGCCTCCGTGCTGACTCTCCATCTGAAATCTGTTCCCATTTTCTTCAGCTTGTTGCTCTCAGACCTCACGGTGCTTGAAACTCCCCCTCCCTTCCCCACTCTTCCAAGGAATTTTGCAAAGAAATCAATAGCTGTCTAGTTATGACAGCAAAATGAAAAAGGCTGTAACATCTCCATAGCTACCTAAGAAGTACTTGTAAAATGCCGGTGGAAGAGAGTGCCCTGGAATTATCCCATGCATTCCTTGCACGCAGACTGAAAATCGTTTGCATTAGTTAAGTAATCGCTGCACGCTTGTCCGGTGAGCAATGTTTGGTTACTGCAATAAATTTTTGTTCCTTAAACCCTGTAAAGCTGAAAACAGGAATTTGTTTTACAGAGAAAACGAACTGACCTGAACTCTCAGTAGATGAACTGATTGTAAACGGACCAGCTTAATCCAGCTTGGTTTTTTTCTTGTGTTTCATGTAGCATCTGAAAAGAGACAGCTTGTGGCAAATTAGCCAGGGTGAGACTACAAAAAGATTGAATTATTCCTGTTTGAACAGTTCCCAGCATGCAAGCACTTGCTGCTTGGCTTGTGCATCATCTAGCTTGCCAGGGCTGCTGTGATTGAGGTGAAAGTAAATAACCTCCAACTGGAAATCTCGCTTTTGCTGTAAATGATATTTTATTCATTCACCAGTGAAAATACCACAGAGAGATGATGAACAAAAACTGTAATTGCTGTGTGTTTGGCTTTCTTGCAACAAATGTCTCTCCCTGTTGCGTTTCTGTGCAGAGAAGCTGTTTGACACTGTCTTGTGCTGTCCTAGGAAGTCATTTTGCTCCTGGTGGAACCTGGTGCTGGTGTGGAAATGCAGCTGTCAGAACACAGGTGTTGTGCTTGGTGTGTATGCATGCCTCACTCTGTAGCATGGCAGCAGAAAAACAGGCAGCAGAGTTGGGCCTTGTTTAGGCAGGGCTGAGCTGACTGTGGGCCACCTGGAAATGCAGAAGGAGTTGTAACAAGGGGATGTTTCTGTAGGGGCTTGCCTTTATACGCTGGTGTATCTCCATGCCTCTTTCAGAGGGGAAGGACTCTGCAGTTTTGAGAGCCGCAATGTAAGAAGGATGTAAAGCTCTCAGAGAATGTCCAAAGGAGAGACATGAAGATGGTGAAGGGCCTGGAGGGGAAGCCACACGAGGAGCAGCTGAGGGCACTGGGTCTGTTCAGCTGGAGAGGAGGAGGCTGAGGTCAGAGCTCACAGTAGTTCTGCAGCTTCCTCACCTGGGGAAGAGGAGGGGCAGGCCCTGATCTCTGCTCTGTGTGACCAGGGACAGGACCTGAGGGAACGGCTGGAGCTGTGTCAGGGGAGGGTTAGGCTGGGTATCAGGAAAAGGTTCTTCCCCCAGAGGCACTGAACAGGCTCTCCAGGGAACGGTCACAGCCCCAAGGCTGCCAGAGCTCCAGGAGCATTTGGACAACAAGCTCAGGTGTGGGGGGGATTCTTGGGGCTGTCCTGTGCAGGCCAGGAATTGGACTTTAATGGTCCTTGTGGGTCCCTTCCTACTCAGCTCATTCTATGACTAAAAAGGGTAAGGAAGCTACAGCACACATGGCAGTAGTTTGGGATCGGCTTCCCACTTGTTTAGGACAGTGTATCCAGCTGGACTGCTGATGATAAATTGGAATTTGGCTGTGATATTGCAGTTAATTTCTCTTCTTACTAAAAATGTTCCATATAATTTTCCTATGGCTGTGGTAATTAGGCCTGGCTTTACTGTTGCACATGGTGAGGAACAACATTTCCGTTCCTCAGATCCAGCTGTGTTCATGTAGTTCCTGCAGAGTGTGCATTTAGGAGCAAAACAGGGCGTCTGTCTCTCTTTGTGTTAAAAGGAAGGAATGGGGAAGGAACCACATTCCCTCTGAGCCTTACTTTGTTCTCTCTTTGCCCTAAGACTTGGAGCCCTTTGTGGGAGAGGTGTTATTTGCTGTAAGCAGAGTGAGAAGTAAGAGTGCTGTCCATAAAATACCTGCTAGACCCAATGAAAGTACCACTTCTGCTTCTAGTGAGAGTTCCACTTTGCATTGTTTGACCTGCCATGTGGTTTTGGAAGAGAGAGGTTGTTGGGGATGGAGACCTAGTGATGGTCTAAATGGAGATGCCTTTGCTCATGTCCTTTTTGTTGGGGCAAGCTGTTAGGGTCATGGTTGGGAAGGGAGGAGGACACCCTGGTACTGAAAGGGCGGTGGGGTCTCTGCTGCTGAAGTCCTTGGGTGTGGAAGTGAGGGGCAAGGAACAGGTCCCCCAGGGAACGTAGGGGGTCTGGGCTGGGCTTGTTGGGTGGTGAGAGCGCAACCTGAGCTGCTGCAGAGCAGGGGACCCTGCTGGCTTTTGGAGTTGGCAGTGCCACCTGCCATGGGGTCCATCCTCCCAGTGCGTGTCCCTACCCTCCCATGGGCACACAGGGAAATTCAGAGTGCTGTAATTTGCAGTGTCCTTCCTTCAATCCTTCCTGTCTTGCCTGTGCTGCAAAGTTTTGAGGCAGACATTTTCCTCCGGTATCTAGATCCTCATGCCTGGATTTTGTTGATGTTTATACAGAAGCGTGAGGGCAGCCAGAGGTTCTGCCAGGTCTGATAGAAGCCATACGTGAAATTAATCCAAATTAAACTGTTAGTCGTTCCCTGATAAACAGGAGGTTACAGCACAGACTCAACATGTTGCATAGCTTTGAGACTATGAAAAATGAAATGTGAATCCTCCTCTAAAAGTTGGCCGTCCCTGTTTGGGGCCTGATGAGGTTTTGAGACAAGCCAGTACGCCAAGCTCGCCGTGTAGGCGTTTGTGGGAAATGAGGCAGATTTCTGGGAGAGGACTGTGTGTATAGGGAGGCAGAGGAGTACTGGAGATGAACTAAAGTAACTAAAAACCCATGGGGCTGCTCAGGGTGAATCTGCGGACCTGCACACTCCTCCCTGTGGAGGAGGGAGAGGTCAGGTTGTGTGTCCTGCTGGTGTGGGCCAAACTGGAGCTGCTTTGCCTATCTGGTGGTATTTTGCATGCCAGTGTGTATGCCAGCTTCCTCGTGGTGCTCCAGAGCAGTGGAGCATGTGGCAGGGATGTGGAAGGCAGGGGAGAACAGTCTGGTCAGGGCAGCTTTCCGGGGGGTGGGTGAGAGCACTGTTCTTGTTGCAGAGCCTCTGGTCAGGCTCAGGAAATGCTGGAGGTTGGTTGATGGCCAGACTCTCAGCGGGAAGCTTGGCATTCCCCAGGACAGTGGGAAAGTGCGTTGCTGGGACTGGCTCTGGCTGTTGCCTCCTTTTCCAAGCACTGTGGTGAGGGTGTATTGGGCTTCCCAGCAGTGGTGGCATTAAGGAGCCATTGTAGGCTGGAATGGTTTTCCCTGGATGGAGTCAGAGACAGCTCCCAGAAGCATGGGGCTTTGCTGGTTCATGTTTTTGGAGTGGGCAGATTTCTCCCAATGAGGTTTTTAGGCTTCTCCAGGAGCAAAAAGTGTACAAAAATGTGCATGTTCAGGAAGGTGTGCTGGGAGCAGTGGAGGCAAGAGATGGAGCAGTGTAATTTTGCAGATGAGTTCATTCTGGCCTTGAACTGTGCTGCTCTGGAAGGTTTGCAATGCCACCTGCTTCTTGTAGGGCTGGGAGTGGGGAGGGCTGGATGCTGCCGAGGAGTCTGAAACTGCAGGCCAGCCCAGGAATGCAGCAGTGCTTCTCCAAGGGAAGGAGCTGTCTCTCCTGCCCACATGGAGCTTGTGTTGGTCTGGTGGCTGTAAACAGACCTGCAGCCTTTCTGCAGAGCTGTGATGGCCAAGGAGAGGCAGCTTCTGAGTGGGACACTGATTCCTAGCTGTGCTCCTGTGTGCAAATGGAGCCTGGAGAAAAGGAGCTATTCTGTATTTCAGTCTTTAAGCCATGCATATTGATCTTTTTTAACACTGCTTAGTAATAAAGGATCGAGGGGATACTGCTGGTGGCAAGGAAGGAACTTTCTAACTCTGCACTCATGGGTCCCTCCTTCCCATGGGCTGTATGCTTGGCACTTGGACCATGTTAACTACATGTGTTTGGAATTCCAGAGAAGAGGCTTCCCCTCCTCAAGACTTCCTATTGTAATTCACATCTGTGAAGCTGAATGCAGATGCTGCTGGCCAGGCTGTGGGGATTCATGTCCAGCTGTGTATGTACAGAGGGGGAGAGATGTTCTTTTGGCATCTGCAAAGGCAGCTTACTAAAAATAGGCTAAAACTCACGAACCCGGGAGTGAAAGTATTTGTCCCATAAATCTCACTTGATGCATCTTTGGTTTTTTTTCTCCCCTAAGGAATATTTGTTTGGAATATGTTCCATGTCTCAGCGTTTGCAGAAAAGCCAGTTATGCTCATGCTGGAGCTGCTGCTGTGTGGACGAGGCCAGACTGAGCTCTTAGCTTCACCACTCATTCCCTTTGAGGCTGGGATAAGTTGCCTTCCTTGTTTTCACTGCTTCCCTGCTATCAGGGCTTTTGTCTGGCTTCCTGAAGCCCTTGTGCTGTATGAGGGCAGACAGAACTCCTGTCAGAGCAGGAGCAACACTTTTTGGGAAGGCACTTCCAGTCAAGTGGCATGTGAAGAGGTCGGTGTGTCACAGCAAGGCCTTTCCTGTGGCTTGGGCTGCTGGCCCTGGCCATGTTTTATGGGGTTGGTAGGGGCAATTCCTCACACACACATAGTAGTACCCTTTGTCCCTGAGCTACTTTGTGGTTTCGAGTCCTTTCCCTACCTTGATGCTGTCTTTCCCTGCATCTCTTCCTCTTGTGTGTGTATCCTGTGAGCTGACCTGTGCTGAGGAGTCCCTGCCAAGACCTCGTGCAGGTTTTGGGAGTGGAACTGCCAGGCTCCCTCCTACGCGAGGCTGGGGCCTCTGGCAGCGCAGAGCTGGCTTCATTTTCAGGGAAACAGAATGAAGCAGGTCCGTATTAACTTGTCTTCACAGAGCTGACCCTGGCTGCAGCTCAGTTGGGTTGTAGCTGGGAGAGAGACTTCCAGATTTTAATGCTGTGAAGAGAGAGCATGTGCTTGGCTGTGTCTCATAACTGTTTTCTGTCATTGACTGCACGCCTGGAATAGTAGGAGGTAGTGTTACATTTCTGGACAAGGCTTTGAACAAGATCTGCTGTCAGAACAGCTTGATAAACTGCTTACTGTGATGCAGAATGCTGGTCTGTCATTTTGCAAATTGAATTGCTGGAAAGCTTTTATGATTATTAAAAGATACTTTGTGTTAATTTAATTTCCTGTAAAAGACACAAGCTGGGTAATTTAAAGAAACAAAACAAATGCTCAATCAAGGTAAAAGCAAAAATTTCATATCTGTGCATATGCAATGCTTAAATATTGCACACTTCCAATGGCATCCTGTGCAGGGACAAAGTAAAAAATTATACATAAAACCCCTGATACTTTTAAATTTGTCAGTTTTAAAGGAAGCTGGAAAATGAGTAATGAAACCCAGGCAAAGCAGGAATGAAGAAAACATTGGTTTAATATCTTCTCTGAGTGATGAGAAGCAGGAAATTTCCCCCCCTGTTATATTTTAAATGAGTTTAAAACTGTGTTCCAGACAGCTTGTGAACAATCAAGATTCAGGGGTGGTTTTGTGAGCAGAAGGGCTATTATTTGGGCTTTCTGGCTGGGTTCCAGCTCAAGGGATCTCAGTTGGGGTGAAATGCCTCCTTGTTATAAGCAAGCATAACTGTTGCCTCCCCCTCCTGTTCCTCAGGGACCAGCAGCCTCTCCTCCCATTTTTTTCATGCTGATGTCCTTCAGAACTGAGTTAAGCTCGAGTGATCTCGCCCACATATATTGAACTTGACTCCTGCTAGCAGTAAAGGGCTTGTGTGCCCAAAATACTTAATGATTGTCTTGCCACTCTTCCAGTGGTGCGGGGCAGAGGAGACATGTTCCAGCTGTGTGTCCCTCCCAAATGAATCAAACGTGAGCGATCTTGGGCATCCTTTGAAGGAAGGATGCTGCTCTGGATAGCCGTAACTGTGCTTTTAAGGATGCCAAGGGGTCTGAAAGTTCTGCTGTAATTATATATAGCACTAAACTTTTAAAACAAATATATATAAATACGTGTACGTATGTTGTGTTGCTTTCTGAGTTTGTCCACAGGGTATGATGGAGTTGTGTTGAAAATAGTGGGGAATACTTGGAGGGCTTTGGGGTCCCTGAGTGTTGCCTGCCTGCAGCAGTGCTTAGGCACTGCTTAAATGTGCTTAATCAAACATTTGCCTGTGTCTCCTGCCAACTAAAGTTAAGCGCCGTGCTCTAATTCAAGATGTAGATGGGAGGGCAAGTCAGGGACAGTGCTTGAGTTAATTCCTCAGTGTGGACAAACTCTCGGGTAATTGGTCTGTTTATCTAAGTCCTGCAGCAGTTTAGCATTCCTGTTCTGTTGTTCCCTTTGCTTGTACTCTCCCCTCCTGCTGCAGTGCTGTTCAAAGTCTGTGCCGCCTCAGAAGTGGCTCTGCCTATCAATAATACATCAAGCAATGTTCCTGGGCCTGTGTGTGCTTTATAAAGTGTATTGTGTGGATAGCTGCTTGTGTCATTTCGAAATGTTTTTCCTTGCAAGAAGCCTGCTAATGTGGCCTGGTTCATCGTGGGCTGAATTTATCACTTAGTGATATTTCTCTTACAAATACCCAACTTGCCTGACCGTGGGAGTGAGGTTGGTGTGTTGTATCCAGGTGGTGTTTTATTAACTGTGTGTTGTTAGCGAGCTTTGCTGTCTCCTGTTGCTGCTGACTCTGCTCTAAAGGAGTCCTAGAATGGCCTGGGTTAGAAGGGACCTTAAACATCCCCCAGTTCCAACCTTCCTGCCAAGTGGACACCTTCCACTATCCCAGGTTGTTCCAAGCCCCATCCAACCTGGCCTTGGACACTTCCAGGGATGGGGCAGCCACAGCTTCTCTGGGCAGCCTGTGCCAGGGCCTCCCCACCCTCCCAGGGAACAATTTCTTCCTAATTTCTGGTGTAACCCCATACTCTTTCAGTTTAAAGCCATTCTCCCTTGCCCTGTCACTACACGCCTGTGTCAAAAGTCCCTCTCCAGCTCTCTCGTAGCCCATGAAGGTGCTATAAGGTCTCCCTGGAGCCTTCTTTTCTGCAGGGTGAGCAACCCCAGCTCTGAGTCCTGAGAGAATCCTGCTGCCATGTGTGACTTGAGCAGGTCCCCTTTGCAGGCCAGCTCCGAAGCTGTGCGGTTCCCTGCCCCTGCAGCCCAGCATGTCTCAGCTGGTGTGAGGTGTTCCCGTGCTGGGTGCTCTGTGTGTGCAGCGTGGCTGTACCGAGCTGTCCCCAGGCCGTGACCCTCCTTGTGTTCCCAAATGGAACGCTGCAGGTCACAGGAAGTACAGCTGCATTGCTTGGAGTCTCCTCAATTCTTTAAAAGGATTTCCTGGGAACAAAGGCTCTTATTGCTCTTTTTCTTCAATTTGGTTTGGTTTGGGTTTTTTTTTCCTTCTTCTGGCTGCTAATAATCTTGGCTTCTTGTTCACTGTTCTGTCCCTTTTTAAGGAGGCTGGGGAAATAATGATTTCCTTGTTTTTTTTTAATTCTGAACTAAGTTTGCCGTGGTATCTGTAGGGCAAATAAATCTCCTTTTTGCCTCTTCCTGGCATAAGAATACCTTTCATTTAAGAGAAACTATAAATCTAAAATAACAAAAATTACGGTTTGATCTTTATTAGTTAGGAAAATAGTGATGTAATGAAATGACTACTGAGAAGGATCAGTGGGAACAATCATATAGGCCTTTACTTGTTGTTTTCCTGGCTCTGCCTTCCAGAAAGCCCCATGCTTTGCCAAAATGGGTTCTTAACCATTGCAGATGTAATGCCATGTGGGGCTTTAAGTTTGCTTTGACGTCTGTACACACCCAAATGATCAGTTCCATCAAATTTAGATGCAGCAAAGGTGGAGGGGATGACTGGTGAGGGCTTGCAGCAGAGTTCCCTGCTGCCCCATCTGTCCCAGAGCAATCTCACCCTACTGGAGCTAGTGGCTGCCCATGGGAGCTGCCTGCCAGATGTGCCTGCCTGCAGCACAGCCCTTCCTCCCCCTGGCCAGGCACTCTGGAGCATGGATGCCATGCCATGGGGAGAATCTCTCCCTGCAGCCCAGGTCAAGGGCAGCATCCTCAGGGAGGGCTCTCAGATAGCCAAACAGCCACCTTGCTTCCTTTTCCCATCCCACCCTGCCCCTTCACATCATCTTGGGGATAATTGCAGCTGTTTGGGGGAGCAGAGAGCTCCAGCTGCTGAATCAGTGGGCACACACATGTCTGGATCATTCTCCCTCAGGGTTTGGGACGACTGCATCTTCACAACGCTGACTATAAAGGATCTGTGACTGACATGAAAGGACTTGGAAAATATTAAAAATTGGTTTATCCCTGCCCTGGCACCTTCTCCCTCTGCTTTCATGACATGCAAGTGTGAGCATCAGAACTTGGCTTTCTGGGACTAATCCAGCCTTGGCTCGAGGAAATGGATATTTAGGTGGTCCTCCATGAAGTCAGTGCTGTAACTTTGTAAAAAGTGCCCTTTGAATCAAACCTGGTTCCTTTATGCTCAGACAGAGAGAATGGTCGGTGTTGGCCTGGGTTAGCAGACTCCCCTGCTTATCTTGTTCAATGCTCTCTTCCCTCCTTGACTTTACAGTGCTGTTGGGTCTTACCTCACTTGGGTCCTGGGGTTTGCATGGCTGCCATGTGGGAAATCAGCTGCAGTCCTCAAATCTGCTGCAAATCTGATGGAAAACTTTGTTGTTCAGCTTAAACAAGGAGTTGAGGAGACTTGTAGTGGCTCATTGACCCTTTGAAAACATACTGAGGATGGATTGTGCAAAGTTCAGCCTTCAAAACCATATCCTGCACTCTGGTGTGTTTGTTTGGTTATATCTGTACTAACAAAGCTTATTTTAAACTCTGTTTCAGGATCCTTGTATGGAGGCTCCAGTATTACCTCTGGATTTATTAGAGCAAACTTCACAGTGTTGGATTTGCATAGGCTTAACAAGGTTACAACGTACAAGTTTAATTAAAAGTAGTAGAGCCCTTGGATAGGAAGTCAAAACCTCAGTTGTTAATACAGTACAATTAAGTTTCTCAGTACCTAGCTAGTAATTACACAAAATTCGTTGTAGTATGGAAAGACTGTTTGGAAACAGAAGCATAGAGGCATGTAGAAGGAGGCTTTTGCAAATACCAACTGCCTGAATTGTTCTACTCTTAGAAAACCATTTTCTCCCTTTTGTCTTGAGTAGTACTATTTTTGCTGTTTGGAGTTTGTAACTACAGCCTGTTCCTTTGCTCGGTGTGGGTGGTTTTAAGCAGCTAAAGCTTTGAGGTTTGTGTGTCATGAGGTGCTGCAATCCAATCATTCATTTTCTCTTCCTTGGTGAGTGTTTACGGAAATTTTGAGGGCTCAGCAAGGACTCATCCAGAAGCAAAATAATCTGTCGTGAACACTCTTGGATTACAGGGAAGGCTGGATATAAATCTGTATTCCCTGTTTTCAGCTAATTTGTAAGGAGTGGTAGTCAGTGCAAGACAGTGATTATTTCAGCAGTGACCTTTTCAGCATCCGGCATATTTATTGTCCCAAAACTGTTGGAAAAGCTATAGTGAGATGGGCCTTTAAAGTCTGGATTGCATGCACAGGACTGGAGTCTAAGCACAGAAAACCAGCTCTGGGTTTAGACTGTCTTTTGTTGCTTTCCCTGAGGGAAGCCTGGAACAACGAGGTGAAAAGATGTGCTGGAGCCCCCAAATGGGTTGGCAGCAGAGCCCTGAACCCGAAGCCAGACCCTGCTGTAGTGTGATCACCAGACAGTAATTCCGGAGCCACAGCTCTGGGCAGACACACAAGTGCATCGCTCTCGTGCTGCATGTGGTGCAGGTATCTGTCCTGCTCTCCTGTCCTGTGCTCATTCTGCACGGGTACAGCTCCTTCTGAGCGTTAGGTAGACTCCATTTACCCTGCTCTGCGTGGAGAGTTGAATTCTTCAGTGCTGCAGTGGTGGTTGTTTTTTTTTAAGGAAGAAGTTCATGGATTTCTTTTGACAAGCAACTCGAAGTAAACTCGGAGATGTAAAGCTTCCTAAATTACTCATCTTTTCCACACAAAACTGGGTGAAACGTAGGGCTTGTCTCAGACATTTTCTAATGATCAAATGTATCTGGCTTCAGACTGAACATCTGAAAGAAACTTCTGGGAAGGAGAGCCTTGGAATAAACAGCAAATGAAATCACTTTACAGCCCTCTTTTGTATTACCGGAGGAGGAGGAGAGTGATTACTTCTTAGCAAATTAGGCTACATAAACGAACTCTATATAAGGATTATAAGTGCCCTAATGAGTAATAATCAGTGATGCAAGCAGAAAGGGGAAATGCATTATCACCAGCTGCATTGCTGTCATGGCTGTGAGGATTACTGGGGTTTAATGAGGACCTGCGGGAAGCTCTTTTAGTAATTCCATCTTGCAGATGATCTCTCAGCCTGCAGGTCCTCAGCTTGCATGAAGAGCAGGGGGAAATCCTGAATTAAAAAAGAATGTGGTGTGTTGCATGTTGGGAGCCCTGTGCTTGAGATGTCTTCTCTGCAGAAGAGAGCTAGCAGGCATCTCCACATGGCAAGCTGTGCAGTGCTGCACACACAGCTCGTACAGGTCTTCCCAGTTTGTCCTTCTCTTCCCTGCACGTCATTTCTTGTGTTCTCCTGGTTCATCTAGACCACCCTCTGTAGAGCACTGCATTGATGTAGTCCTCTCTTACACTCGTCTTGACCTGCAGAGCCCCAGATTTAGAAGAGGATGCCAGTTCAGTGTCTCCTAGACCTTGTCTTTGCTGGGTTAGAAAGATGCTAGGTACCTAAGGATGGTAAACAAGGAATGTGTGGGAAGTGAAGGTTGTGTTGCAGCTCAGCAGCTAGGGGCTTTCATAGAAATCAAAATTTTTGCAAGTGATGACTTGCCCTCTAGATAGAGCAGGAGCTGTGTTTTACTATTTGGTCAGGTACAGAATGCTGTTTTCTCCCCCCATAATTTTATAGGATTCTTACAGGAAATTTCAGGATAAAAGGAGCTGAGACAGAAGCCCCATCATTGAATCAGTCTCTCATGTTGTGTGTGGAGGGGTCTCTGACAGACTAAATGACTGTACAGTAATGAGGGTGGGTTTGGATTGCAGGAGGTGAGAGATACGGTGGTGACTTTCCCTGAAAAGACCTCTTGGAAAGACCTTCTCCCATCTCCATTGCTTCCACCATCCCCTCCATGGGACAGCAGCACATGCTCCTGGGTACAGCTCAAAGGGACAGACCCTGCAGCCTTCCAGTGAGAGGCTTAGGTTTCGCCCAGCCCTTCTGCACAGGGGATGGATCTCCCTGTGCTTCACTACCTCTCCTGAAGATGGTCCCTTCCCCAGTTTCCCTGGTGGGAAATAATTAATTTAAGTGATATTGAAGTCTTTTTTGCTGTCTCCCAAATTTTACACAGGAGTTAAAAATCTGTTTGGCTGAATTATTGGATTCTAGGAACATCTGTTTGTAGGATGTTTAATAGAAACATCCTTGTTTGGGATGTATCCTGCTTCTAATGTTAGCTCTTCCCTGTGGGAAAGATGGTTATTAGGTGATTTCTAAATGAAGATACAACACAACAAATACTTAATGGTGCACTTGTTGACCCTCAGCATCTTCTAAATAGTTCTTTCACGCCTGACCTTTCATTTTGGAGTCTAAACAAAGTTTGCCTCTTTCCTTAAAAAAAAACAAAACCAACTGCTCTTCCACAAAACAAACCAACCAGTTAAGTATGAAATATTTATTTATCCATATTTCATGTGAAGTATGAAAGTGGCTCTCACTGAGCTGGTTTCTGCCTGGCTGCTATGGTGGCTAGGGCTTGTTCTTCCATGAGAGGGAAAACTGGGTGGGTGAAGTAGGAGAGTTTATTGGACTAAGTTGAGTGGAAAGCTCATAGGTGAAGATGCTGCCTTCTGGGGTCAGATATACAATCACAGACTGGTTTGGGTTGGAAGAGACCTCAAAGCCCATGCAGTTCCAACACCCTGTTGTGGGCAGGGACACTTCTCACTATCCCAGCTTGCTCAGAGCCCCATCCAGCCTGGTCTTGATATCCCCACCTGACTCTGTTTCGGGATGTGGTACAATGAATTTTGTTGGTTGAAATTCATTGTGATTTAAGGCTTATTGTTTTTGTGGGGTAACTTTACTTTTATGCCCAGGCTGTGTCTTCTTGTTCCCAGGTGCAGTGTTGAAAAGCTCTTTTCCATAAACCTCACCACCTTGCTCCTGACACACTGCAGTGCTTGGTTCAGAGCCCTGGGCTGTGGATGCCAGCACCTGCTATTAATAAGTGGAGCCAGACTATCCCAACTGGAAAGAGGTCCTCTCATCACAGGACACATCTGTGCTCCTGGCAGGACCAGCATTTCCTCTATGCTGCCTTCAGGACACATGTTGCTCTTGACCTGGAGTGTTTGCAGGAGCAATGGAACTGTTGTGGCTGTCCTCCTGTCTGGAGGCTGGCTAAAGTGCCCTCTGACAAGTGGCTGACATAGTTTTGCATATTATGACCCTGGAGAGCTTGAGGGGAAGCTGCTGCTGGTGACTTTTTAACTTGCTGTGTAATTGGTCTGCACTTGAAGTGGTGGTCTAGAAGTGGAAAATGATTTTGCATCTTGTTTAGCCCCTGAGTCTTGTACTCTGCCTGCATCTTTTCTGTGTCATGAACTGCCTCCTTACTATTTTCCCTGAGAGAAAAGCTGTTTCTCTGTTGTTACAAGACACTGACCCCTTTAAAAAAGGGCAGACTGAAAGCTAATGAAGTTTTTCCTCTGAGAATAGTGCTAATTGTTAGTGAAAGGGTTTTTAATATTGGTGGCAACATCCTTGTTTGTTCCTTAACTAAAGTGCTGTAACAGGTTAATTATAAAGCAAATTCCTGAATAATATTAGGAAGTGGGACTAACTGTGTTTGCTGCTGGTGGCTGTGGGACTTGCCCTGAGGTTGCTGATGGAGCAGCTGCTGGGCCAGCCAAAGGAGGGAATCGCTGCGTTCCTGCAGCAGAATATGATCCTGTGAGAGGCTGATTTGGATGGGTCTCCTCTACCTGCATAATAATTTCCCCCAAAGGTGCAGGAATGTGACACCTGTTTGGATCTCTTCATTTTCTGCCAAATGTGGTCAAAACTGACAAGCAAGTTGAAAATTTAATAGGGTGAGGACTGACAAACAACACTACCACATAAACTTAATTTCCTTAAGAATCTAGGCCAGAAATATGTGCTGAGGGTTTTGTTCTGCAATCATGTGCTTTAAAACTGTGTGGAACAATGTGATTAGTAGAAATGGTATTTTCAGGATTATTTGCAGTGCATATGAAAGCATGACAGCTGAATCCTGTTGTGTGCATGTGTATTAGCATGTAACCAACTTAAATGGGCTGAAACAACCCAAGTGTCCTCATGGAGAAAAAGCAAAGTACATGTATAAAACTTACTTGTGAAGCTGGCAAGACATCTAATTATCTTGATCCTAATTTCTAGGGTTTTCAACTCTAATCCTTTGGCTGCCTCTTCTTTACAGCTGCAAAAGGATGTTATTTTGTTCCTTTTCCTGGAAAGTGCTTTTGAGTTTTGCTTCTTGCAAAGCTTCCTCCTCACTTCCCAGCTCTGGAAACAGAGTTGGGCTGTGTGTGCTTCAGTAATAGGATTCTGTAAGTTTGTGGTGATTGGAGCGACTTAAGTTCCTTCGAGGAATGTCAAAGTATTGCTGCGAATGAACTTCAATGTGAAGGATGCCTAGAACAATTAAGGGTAATTGAAGGGCAAGCATGTTCCTGGAAAGTGTTATGGGAAACCTTATGTGAGAGCCTGATGCCTTTTTGTCAAGGAATATCTTGTGCTTATTTTGATCAGAGTTGGGAAGGAAGATAGGAAACAGCGTGTGGCAACACCAGTGAGGTTTAGGAGATGAGCACCACTGATAGAGCAGTGCCTTTTGCATTTGATGGAGCGTGCCAGGGTTGAAGGGATGAGGGACAGGGAGGCTTTTCCTGGCTCTTTTGCATATGTAGTAGAATAAAACCAAAGTGGTGCCTGAGAGAAAGCACTTTGATAATCTTCCCGTGTTAATTCAGTGATAGCAGTGCTTCACTGTAGTAGCTTGCCCTAACAAAAAGCAGTCTCCTCTAACAGAACTCTTGCAGCTTCTGTGTGCTTTGGGTTGCTGTCTGATTAACAGGACCCATGGATTTAGTCACTTCAGTGTCAGCAAATGTGACACAGCTATGAAGGGAGAACACTGGCAGCACCAGCACTTGGTGCTCTCAGGTCTGTCATTCTCTCATATCTGATTCCACAGGTTTATCATCACCCTGCTTCAATAACATGGGTTTTGGGGCATGAGCTCTTCAGTTGAATTGATGATGTAGTCATCCATGTCTTTCAGTCACTTCTGCATCTTCCATCGACTGACATCTGCATTTTCACAGATGATGAACTGCATAATCTGTTGCTTTGGCTTTGGCTTGTAGAATTAAAACAAAGCGCTGGCTGACAGAAACTGCATACAGTGGCACTCCAATTCAGAGATGGACACAGTGATTAATATAAAATTAGTCACAGATTAGTCATATTTTTTCTTTGTGTAAATCATGTCTAGTTTCACTCAATATCTGATAAGTTACTGATTTGAAGGCTTTTATTTAAACCTTCTGCAGTTTGTTCTTGCTGCTGGTCTTACAAATACTTCATTGAATGGTCTGTCTCATGTTATTCATCTCTGACTCATGAGATTATTCAGAATATTTTATTATGCTTCCAGAAAGTGTTTCTTTGCTGTGGTGATTGGCTATGTTGTCTGTATCCTCCTGTGCTGTTGTGTTGATTCAGTGACTTCTGTACATGTACATTGTTCAAATGTGCTGTTTTGTGGTAGGAAATGTTGTGTGAGCTATCAGCTGCTTGGGTCACTGGAGTTAATGATGTGGTTAGTTTTGTTCAGGCCCCTTTAGTTGTGCCAGACCTCTAGGTTTGGATTGAAACTTGTTTTTTAAGCTCAAGGCTGGCACTTGCAATGCACAAGTTTTGGGTTTCAGCTGTGGGTGCAGTAAGACCCCAAACCAGACTGACTTGTTACCGTGGATGCTGTGTGATTTTTGTCTGTGTCAAAATGTCTGCAGCCTTCTAGAAACCAAAAATAAAGATAAGGGCTGAAGCATCTGTGTTCTCTGTTCTTGTCTAGTTTGTCTGAGTGTAGCTAGCCTGTCCCAGCATAAATAAGAGGTCTGCTACATGGTCTGCAGCATCCTGAAAAATGCATCCTGGGAAGGGGTGATTTAAAGGTGAAAGCGGCTGTGTTGGCGGCTGGTGCTTGGCATGGATGGATAGTGTATACAGATGTGAGGAAACCATTCAAGCTGCAGTCCTGATTGCTTCCATTCAGATTCAAACCAGCCTTTGCCCAAAGGCCTTTTACAAAAAACTGTGCCATTCGTGTTCCAAAATAAGACATGCATCAATGGCTTTTTCCGTGGAAAACCATTAGCTCTCCAGATCATTGAAACTGTTAGTGTTTCTTCATTGCTTTGCTTCTTGGCTTTAAATCCTCCTCCCAACCTTTCCAAGGCAAGATAGCTGGACACAATCAGTTTGCATCAGTGACTTCCTTGGAAGTGTATATGTGAATAATTTTTCCTTAGTAATTTTGAATCCTGTTGCCTGTGGAAATTTCTTTTAAAAACATAGGAAGAATGTCAAAGTAGCTTTTTAACTGAAACACAAACAGGCACACATGAAGCAAGTGTGTGGGAAGGAGCAGTAATTGGAACTGTGCTGTGACTACCTGGGTCCCATGTTACAGAGTCATTTTTTAGCTTTTAGTAGAGAGGAGGGGCTCTTTCAGATCTTGTGTCTCAAAGTCCTGCTTTTCTTGATCAGAAATTATTAGGCAAAGCAGATCTTTGTTTTTGTCTAGTAAAGAACAGACATGAATCAGACTATTTGCTTGCAGTGCTCTTGCATTCGTCTGAAAATTTTCCTGAAACAAAGCTCGTAGGAGTCAGAAAGCAAAGAAATAGTGCTGCACCTTTCATGTTAAGATGTGCCCCTAAACACGGTGCAACATGTGAATTTTTCAGGTCTTTGAACACAGGGCTGTGTCCTGTTTAAATTCACACAGTGCGTAATTAATTGCATGCAGTTATGCATCTTGAATTTGAAAAAAAAATGGGTGGCTATTGCAGAAAACATTTGATTGGCAAGGTAAAATATTACTGCTGAATGTGCAAGGTTGTGGGATTAGGATTTGCATTTTCTTCCTGGTTAAGAAATTAGAGTCTGGAAAAGAAAAAGAAAATCATATCGTGCACCTTTCTTTCCTGGGGTTACTGGAGAGGTTCTCCCAGGGCATTCATACATGGTGATGTTCTCTCTATGAAAGCAAAAACCCAATTAACTCTCACCTGGTTTGCCTAGTCCTGCTCTTCTTAAATGATCATTCCTAATGACTGGCTCTTGATTATGAGTGTGGTTTTCTGGGAGGTTGTTTTCGTGATACTGAAAGTGAACTTGGATTGAACTCGTTGGAGAGCTCTGCTCTTGCTGTCGAGGCTGGAGAGCCCCTGGCCGCCTGTGTGCCCTCAGGTCGGGGCTGTGTGTGTGACATGGGGGCAGCTATTCCCTCAGCTGTGTTCTTGGATGATAAATTACCCTTCCAGTTAAACCAGAAAAGCCCCACCCTTTCCCAGAAGTCCTGACAAGTCCCATATTTCACTCATCGTCCTGAGCTCCAGACTTTCCCTGGGAGCTGTCAGCCTTCCTGGCATCCCAGTGCAGGGCACGGGGTGAAACCCCCTGATGTCCATGTCCTGTGCCCTGTTCAAGCTGGAGAAATGCTGGGATGAATATCACTGCCAGTCCTATAGGAAATACTTCTGTAACCAGTCTTCAGAGGTGAGGCTGTGCGAGGGAGGTTTCTTTAGCTTAGGGTTAGAGGGTGTCTGGTGGGGGTAGTGTCTGAGTTTAACCCTAGCCAGCAACTAAATCCCAAAAAGTCACTTGTTCACTCCTTTTCCTGGTGGGATTGGGGAGATGATTGGAAGGGTAAAAGTGAGAAAGCTCATGGTTTGGGATAAAGATGGTATAATAGGGAGAGCAAAAGCTGTGCACACAAGCAAAGCAAAACAAGGAATTCATTCCCCACTTTCTATGGGCAGGCAGGGGTTCAGCCATCCCCAGCAGTGCAGGGCCCCATCACAGGTAACAGTGACTTGAAAAGACAAATGCCAGCACTCTGAACATCCTCACCCAGCTTTATATACTGAGCATGATGCCACATACTGTCTGGAATGTCCCTTTGGTCAGTTGGGGTCAGCAGTCCCAGCCGTGTCCCCTCCCAACTCCCTGTGCACCTCCAGCCCCTCACTGGGGTGGGGTGAGAGACAGAGAAGGCCTTGGCTGTGTGCAAGCCCTGCTCAGCAAGAACTAAACCATCCCTGTGTTATCCCCACTGTTCCCAGCACAAATCCAAAATTTAGCCCACACTACCTGCTGTGAAGAAAATTAACTCTATCCCAGCCAAAACCAGCACCGGAAGTTTATTCGTCAAAACTAAATTGAGTTTGAGGATGGAAGGAAGCAGGGGAATGGGAAATGAAGCCCACTTCCCTAGCAGCCTTGGGAACAAACTGAATCCTTGTGTTGCCAGGATGTGAGGCAGTTAATTCCCTTCTGAGGAATGCAGGGACATGTTCCCTTCCTCATCAGCCAGCCAGTGGCCGTACAGCTTGCCCGAGGTGTGGGCTGTGTGTGTGTAACTCTGACTCTGTCGAGAAGGAAATGACTAAACTTGCTGTCAAACCATGGTAACAAAGAACATATTTGATTTACCAAAATAGTGGTGGTGGAGAGGCTTGGGAGTAGCTGTGGTGCTGCCACCCATGCTGGGAATAGCAAATCAGTCTGGAGAATGGCCCTCGTGGGGAGTGTGAGCCTCCCGCAGTGATGGAGGGAGACAGGCCCTGCAGGTTCTGAACAGCTGCTGGGGCTTCCCTGTGCCGCAGAGGACGCTGAGGGAGCTGGGGCAGGATTGGTGGCTGCAGCAGGAGGCCCAGGCCAGCTGAGGCAGGCAGTGGTGGCCAGTCCCACGCAGCAAAGGTGCAGCAGCAGAATCCCGCCGCGTTCCGCGTCTCCTTCCCCCTGCCCGGCTGCTGTCTGTGTGTCCTGGCAGCCCGGGCAATGGGAATCCCAAAGGTCCTGTCAATCTGTGAGCCTCAGTTCCAGTCAGATATTTGTAATGAAGGGGAGAAGCTCCATCTAATTATAGGTTTTCCATTTCGGCCCTTCATATTACTTTAGGCAGGCTTAAAATAACACCGTTAACTAACTTCTTTCCCCTGGCTTTGCAGTTTCATACATGGCATTCTGCAGTGCCCTTTATAGAAACCTCAAATATTTTTTTTTCCCCGCCTACCACATTTTGTGTCTTTTTCCATCTGGCAGATGTTTTTTTCCTGCATTGCACAGGGCTCAGTACATAATTATTCTGTTGCAATAGCCTGGAGCCCCAGTCCTGTGACAGAGTCTGCTTGTACAGGCTCCTGTGTCCTGCTCAGTTCTGTGTCATTTTTTTTCCCCGGTGGTTTTGTTCAACCTATTCTAAAAAGCTGTTCTGAGAAGTAATGAGCTCCCAATCATGTGTTTGCCTTGAGATCATCTATTAGAGCTTTATAGTGTATAGCCCTGAAAATGTATGGGGTTTTTTTCCCTCCCAGTCATACAAGGGCTGGATTCTCTCTCTTCCAGTTTACAACCTCTGGATATTTGCAGTTTGTTGCCACAAGTCAACGACTAGTTAGCCAGTGTGCCTTTATTCCTACATTTTTGAGCTGATTCTTTGCTTTCCAGTCATGTTACTTGCTTGTCTTAAACTCCTGCTCTTGCTCTTGGCATGATTTTTGTTTGGAGAGCAGTGTCTCAGTGTGCCAGTGAAGTGTCCCAGGTGGGGGTGCACTGGGGTGTTCCCAGTTGTTTCCATCCTTCTACCGACCATATTTCACTGAGCACTTGTATTTGAGTCACTGATTCTTAAGCCTCTTCTAAAGGGAGCTCATATAACTGCATAGGTTTGGAAGTTTTTTAGTTATTAGGCTGAAGTTTTATTCCCCAAACTTCCCTTTTGCATTTCAAATTCAAAGCTTACTCAGAACCTTCTCCTGGAACAGTTTTGTCAAACTTCCCATACCAAATAGCTCTTCTTTTGTCCACAGTCTGTAGATGGGAGTATCTGAGACTAAAACTTCCTGTCAAGCCACAGTAACAGAGAACATCTTTGATTTGCCAAAATAGTCATAGTAAAGAGACTCATGAATAGTTGTTGGGAGTTGTGGGGTTGGTTCAGTTCTATGGGCTGCTCTGACTTCCACTGGCTTTACTTCACACACTGATTTTCAGATGTTCAGCAACATTGGGTGCTTGTTTGGGGTTTGTTTAGGTCGCAGTAGTGAGAAGGAAGCCTTGCCAGGCATTATTCACCTTTGTTTTGTGCTGTATGTGTGTGATCAGCTGGGGAGGTCAAGGGCAGGCACAGGCCAACTATGTAATGTAGAGATACTGAGAAATAATGTTGCTGGGAATTATTTGGAATTAACAAGCTCATTTTCTTTTTGTACATCTGTTGTCATCCTTTAATCTCTTGGTATTAGCTTCTTTTAAATGGTATTATGTATCTCATCCACAGTGCTTCCTGTATCCTGTGTCTCTTGATAATAAACTTTTACAAGATATCACTTTTAAGTCATCTCAGACTTCGAGTGATTAATCAAAATCTCTGTTTCTCTTTTTCTCAGTGTTGGAAGTTTATATGGATCAGTGGTACTTGCTCAAGAGTGACAGTGGAGATCAACACTAAGTCTGCTCCTGTGGGTGAGTAATCTAAACCCACTGCATTGCTGATGTGTATTATCTACTATCTGCTGGTTTTTTGCTTTTTGATATCTTACACAACATCTCCTTTGGGCTTTCATTTCAAATGTCATTAA
This sequence comes from Corvus cornix cornix, assembly GCF_000738735.6. Lineage (NCBI taxonomy): Eukaryota > Metazoa > Chordata > Aves > Passeriformes > Corvidae > Corvus > Corvus cornix. The sequence continues at coordinate 60,661,234 of NC_047057.1, read as the reverse complement.
AATGATGCTGTATATGACTTCTAGTAAGAGTTGTAGAAGAATGTCAGTGTGCTCCTGCAGATATCCATTCATTTTGTATCTTTTAAAGGATGGTCCTCACTTAACGCAGTCTAAGCTGTGTTTAGAGTCAGGGAAATGTAAAAACTGTGTTTCCATGTATTAATGACAGTGGATTTAGGGTTTACATGTGGACTGTTGCAGAGTAATGAAGTATATTTGGATTATCCAAGAACCAAAACTGAAATGAGCACTGGAGCTGTTCTCTGGCATATGAAGGGTTCAAGCAGTGCCAGTGCACCCCAGTTTGAAGGGTTCAGCTCCAGCACAAGATCCCCCTGGACATGCTGTGAGTGTGTGATGCAGTTGTGCATGTGCAGTAAATCCGACTCAGCAGGTCTATGGCAACATGCAGAGAAACTGCCAAGAGCTTTCAGATTACCGGGGCAAGTTCATGAGAAAATGCATTCAGCAAAACAGAGTATGTGTTGTGAGATCCTTTGGAAATGGCCCAGTTCTGGTGGCTTCAAGGAGCAGCATTTTGCATTCGGTCTAGACTGATTTGATCCAGGTAGCCTCGTGCATGTCAGAGCTGGCAGTCTTGTTTTGGGAATGGTTATCCCTCATCTACTTTGTTTTGGATGTTATGGTATGATTTAACATCCTAAATTCCAGCTGGAGAGCTGGGTCAGATTGCTGAGCCTGCACTTGATCCATGCACCCTGTGGCTGGGATGTGCTCATCCCATAACTGCACAGCTGGGCTCCCAGTCCCACAGGATGTGAGGACTGGTGTCTCATTTGAAATACCATTTCCCTTCTTTTACTCCCTTACTCTCTCCATAGCCCTTGGAGTGCTTCTTTGTGGCTCTCCGAGCCTTCCCACACTAAATCACTGTGCCTGAGCTCTCTCTGGGATTCACAGCTGCCCAAGGTCTTGCACCAGACCTGGCAAGAAGTGGGTGGGTGTTGCTCCTTGTTTGTCAGAAGCCCTAAATTCCACTGCCAAAAGCTTTTATTCCCTGGGTTTTTAATCAGAGGTCTGATGGCTCCAGGAGTGGTTGTCACCCATTGTCTCCCATCCTGGTCACATTTGTTCAGTTTTATCACTGCTTATCAGGATTGGTGGGATTACACTCCAGCTGGATTTGTGTCCATCGTGGCTGTAAAAACATTGTTGAAAGTCTGATGCTGGCTGGCAGCCACGTTCTGCTGGATGTGTGTTTGGAGACTTTCAAGCTGCTGGCATCACCGTGTGAATGTCTTGCCTTTGCTGGAAGTCTCTCCCTCTTTGCTCCCCAGATTCTGTGCTAATTCCCCATCCCCAGGAGCCGCAGAAGGCCTGGGACATAAATCTGCCTGGTTTTCTCTGTCACTTGTGCTGCTGCTCCCTGGGAGGGGATGTGTGTATCCAAGGCTGTAGTAGCAGGTGCTCAGTCCTCCCTTCTCTGTTCCTGTGGCTCCAGTGCTGGCAGGTCTCTGGCATTTGGAGGAGTCAGACCTGTTGCCCTCAGCAATTGGTCTGAAAAGCCTGATTTCTCCAGCTGCTGCTTGCTTTCCCCATTAAACAGATAAATAAGAGCCTCTCCTAACGAGATGGCAGGAAATTCCTGTGCCTGAGTCAGTGCTGACAGGGGCAAGGGGCTGTTTTGGGCTTCTGGCTGCTTCTCCCACATGGGGAGGAACATGGTCTTCTTTGCTGGGTTACCACAGCAATACCACATGATGTCTGACCTCCAGTCTCACCACACAGAATACTCACATGTGTTCACAGTGGAGTCTCAGTGCCTCTGCCCACGGCCTCTATTTGTCCCTAAAAGCATGGATTTCCATCCCGTTGTTCCCTCCCTGGCTTGCTCCGTGTTAAACATGCTGCTGCCAGTTGAGCCTTGCCCCACAGTAGGGGCAAAAGCTAAATAAGCTAAATAAAAGCTAAATAAGGCTTTTAAAATAAGCCTTAGCAGAGACAGCTGCTTCAGTGTGTTGCCATGAAGCACAGAAACCTGGCTAAGTCCATGTAGCCAGAGTCAGTCCCTGCAGCTCCTGCTCTTTCCTAGCAAAACCCTGCAGGTTTGCAGGTGTGTCTTCACCCTGCTCCACGAGCTCTGAGTTAGGTGCTTGGTGGCAGCAGATTTTTGGTGTGTCTAAAGCTGAGACAGAGCATCACACACAGCACTGAAATAGTGCCCAGCCCGCCCTCTTACAGTGCCTGTGTGCAAAAGGCAAAAATCAGTATTTGTTGGGTTTTCCCCCGTCAGTGTCACATTGAATACAGGAGGGAAAGAAGCACAAGGCTACTTCTATGTATTCCATTTATTGGCACTTGATGACTTGTCCTGCAGGGCCCACCCCACATGCAGCTTTTCTTGGGCTTTTAATAGTTGTGCTAAACCAAATTGTGCTCAAAATAGTAATAATTTCAAACATTTCCCCAGAGCCTGTGGCTGCTCTGCGTGTTTATGGGAGGTGCAGCACTGCCTGTGGTTGGGGCACGGGAGGGTCCCCAGGCAGGCTATGATGGGGATTTTCTGGTGTCTTTTTCCTCCCCCTCTTCTGAGAGGAAATAATGCTGCTTGCAGAAAAGAGGCATGTTATTGTGCTTTTGCTCCTCACATGTTATGTGATGTGGTTTGGGTAACGTTAATGTAACTTAAAATTCTGCTCACCCACAGTTCAGATGGTGGCTCTTGAATACCCATAAGTCTCTGCAGAGAGGGGAAATGTATTTATCTCTAAACAGTGAGCAGCCTGCCCTGTTTATCCAGCATGTGTCCCCTCTGCTGCCCAGGGCATTTTCCTGCCTCCCTCCCATCCAGTTCTTCCTATTTTATTGACTTTCCTAGTCCTGGAAATTGCTTTGTATTCAGAAAACATTAATTCATCCCTCACAAAGCTTGCAAACCTGATTTCAGTTCTTCCCTTTTTCTTTGAAAAACTCTTTTTGCTCTCTTTAAGACCAAAAATGTACATTTCCCCTATTTGTTTAGACAAGCTTATTTTGTCTGCAGAAATCTTGTCAAAAGCTAAGTTTCTTTGCTTGCATTTATAATCCTCTGAGGTTTATGTATTGGGAATAATCTTTGCGAGCTGGAAAAAGATTGTCCAATCTGTTTTAAGATGTCCCACTTTTTGAGTATTGCATCTCATTAGAAATACAGTTGGCTGTTTGCATGGCTTTTTTCTTCCTCTGTGTAGCTTGGGGGAGAAAATACATCATTTCTTCATCCAGTAATAATGCTTGGCACTTTGCATCTTCAAAGAACTCTATGGCTATGGATTGAATAATTCCCATAACCTTGTGTTGTAGTTTCTCATCATTTCCCCCATTTTACAGATGGGCAAAGCGAACAAGAAGTCAAGTGACCTTAGGCCATGGAAAGAGAAACAAGGGCAAGTTGAGTCCTCGCCTTCCTGACTTGTACTAGAGCAAAAGAAAGTTTGATTCAGGTTGACACAAAGGGAAATGTAATGATCTTTCCTAACCTTCTTAACTACTTATTTAGGTGCATTTGCTGGTGGTGTTTTTTGGTGGTTTTATTTTTTTTTCCCCCTAAATAAGTTTTCTCATTGAGGTGGTTGTCCCTTCCCTGTGAGTGGTTGGAGGTGTGCAAGGAATTGTCTGAAGTTTTCTTAAGATGAAGCAGCATGTTAATGGGGTTAGGTTTGTGGGGTGTCATTCACTGCTGTCTGGGGGATCTCTCTGCTCCTTCCCTCCTCTTTCCTCTCAAGCCAGAGGCAGGGGAGACCTTTTCTGTATTATTTGGGAATGTTTTTTTCCCCATCTCGTTTTCCATCTGAGACTAAAATGGGAAAAGTGAGCCATCTCAAAATGTGGAAGCTGATCTTTCTTGCCCTCATCCACCACATGCCATGCTAAGATATTTTTTTTTCCCTCCCTTGGAATGTAGTGGAAGTTGTTAGCTCAGAGTGGTGTCTGGAATGATGTCATTGCAGAAATAATTTCATACAACTGCGCTAGGCTATAGGCCTTGATTTACAGCTACTAAAGGAGCTGACAAGACCCCCAAATGTGTTGCATGGCTTATAGAAAAGGTGAGTGCTCTTGGCAGTGAACAGTGGAATTAGGCACTCTGTTACAGAGGAAGTTGTGGTAACAATTTTGTTGCCTACTTGCTATAATTTAGTTAAAACTTCTTTTTTTTCAGGAATTCTGGCTTCTTACAAAGTTGCTTCGGAGCACTGGGCGGTGTTAGGGCAATTTAGTCCTCCTGGGGAGAACAGATGATCTGCTAGGTGCAGAGGAGCATGGAAATCACATGAGGAATTCTTTCATCTTCCTTAGGAAAATCTCGTGGCTGCTTCTCTGCAGGCTCTCAAAGGTTCCCTGGCCACCTTCTGACTGGCTTCAGATGCCTTGCTTGATAAACTTTCAGGCAAAAAGCCTTGCATGGCTTAACACAACTTTATTCTGGGCATGCCCTGCTAATGAAGGCAGTGGAGAAAGCAGCTGTCTCCAGCCACATGCTCGTTTTGGGCATGCAAAACTTTGCAGAGCCTTTTTTAGGGGCTCAAGATTTAGTTCCAAGACTATATTTAGTTTTCTGTTCCTGATGGGTAGGACAGATATCCTGATGTCTTAGATGAGACCTTCAGCGATGGACAGCAGCACCAAGGTATCAGAGACAGTATTTTTATTTTCATTTTTCTTTGACTTTCTTATATAGCTGATACCTCATTTGTGTGTGCTCCTTCCCAGTGTTGGGCAGAGCTGTCCTGAACTACTCCATACTCCCAGGGCTCTGGTTTCATCCTCTGGTTTTCATGATATCCAAATTGCTCGTTACTTGCCTGCTGACTTTTTAAGGATTCAAATGTGGCTTTTTATGAATCTGGATGTTTTCCTCGCTGGGCTTGGGAAGCCCTCAGGACTGAGCTGGGACCTGGAGTTTGCAGCAGTGAGTGCAGACCAACTTTCATGCCTTGCTTTTGCAGGGTGTGAGTACTTGTGGTGGGGTCTTGGTGTCTCTCCTTTGTCATCTGACAGCTTCTCTCACTAGGTTTTGATTTCAGCTACTTAGGAAAAATGTCAGCAGCTCAATGTGTGGGGAACTGCATGCGCATCTTGGGCTCTTCTGTTGTGTTTGTTTTAATTTTGTGTTCTGGATTTTTTTTGAGGCATTGCATCCAAAAGTGGTGAGTGGCTCCAAGAATGTGTCCAGGGTGAATTGCTCGGATCATGCTGATACCAAAGGAATTTTGTTGAGATCCTTTAGGATCTCTGAGTGCTACTTAGATATTTGAGATTGAGAGGAAGGGACCAATTGGGGCATCCCTGGGCTGGAAGGTGATTGCACAGGAAGGGTTGGATGGGGCTTTTTTTTTTTCCTGGGGCATCAAACCACTGTCAGAAAGCACTGAGGTCTTCAGTGGAAAACCAGCTGTTGTTATCTTTTCAGCTCTCCTCACAGCAAATTGGCGAGCTCCCCATTTCTCCTGTGTTTGAAAGGCTGAGGTGGCGTGGCCCAAGTCTGACAAGTGATACCCAGGGAGCCTGGCTGTGTTCTCTGGGGGGATTCCAGTTGTAAGCTGGCTCTCTGAAATGAGCAAGGAAGTGGCTTCCAGGCTGAGGTATCTGGAAAATATCAAGGGGTAGGTGATGAGGTGTGAAAGGCAAGGGCTGCTCTGAGCAGTGAGAGCGCTCCAGAAACCTGGCAGTGAAGGCAGTAGGAGCGGTGCTGGATGCAGCTGGAGATGGGCTGGAGCAGGAGCTCTGTGTCCAATCCTTCCCCTCTTTCTAAAGGAGGCTCAGACCCACTCTGCATTAAAATGGTGTTTGTCTGAGCCTGCTTATCTGCTGGCCAGCCCATACACTCACTCCAGATGTTCTGTTATCTCAAAACTGGAGATGCACCTGAAATTGTCCTTCCAGGATTTGGAAGGTTTTTTGATAAAGCTGTCTGCCTGCCAGTGTTTTCAAGGACATGTCACACTTTGAAATCATGGTATTAAAATAATTGCCTTTGAAATGAAGGGGGGGTCATGTGCCCTACATCAGAAATTCCTTTTAGTGCTTATTAATCCGGTATATAAATGTCATGGCTTACATCCACAGGGTGTTTATATTGAATTTTTAGCTGCATCAGTATCTCTTGCTCCTCAGAATAAATGCCATATAATCTGGTAATGAGCAATATTCTTAATTTAGAAACCAAAAATAGGACATAGACAAATCTGAGTTACTGGAAGAAAGTAGGAAATAGCCTTACCTCATGAGGGGAGAGCAAATTCAGTTGAATCATCTAGTGTTTAGTGTAATGGTAAGGCCAGAGATTTCCATCTGTTTCCGTAGGATGGCACAATGATTGCCATATTCCAAAGGCCTGGTCCTCCTCTGGTACACCTGTTCTGAGGCGTGTAACAAGGGGTAGTTGGGAAACACCCTTCTTTCCTCACCCTGAGTAGGTCAGTGCCCACCAATTGGAGGTACATTAAGCAGTAGGGATTTAGGCTTATGCCCTCCAACACCCTGTTTGAGGGATATGAAGTTGTTCTTCTGAGACCTACAGTGAGCAGCACTGGCCAGGACAAGATGAGAATTTGGGAGTAGAATCATTCTTGCTGTGGCAGGTGGGCATCATCCAAGATCTCTAATGTCTGGAGCACCTTCCAAGCCAATAGTCCTACACCTGGAGGAGGTGCTTTTTCTCATGCTCTTAGCAACTGTTCTTAAGGAACAGCAGTGGGACCAATAGCTGTATAAGCATCAGTGGCTAATAACAGTCAGTGCCTGATACACTGAGCATAGTAATACTGCAGGCTGTCCCCATGGGGTGATGACTCAATGGACAGTGTTTGTTTTCTCCTCACCATGAGGGGCACAGGCTGTTAACTTTTAGCTCAGGTGCTGTCTGTGTGCTGGGCAGATGGCTGAACTTTGTTCGGTGGAGGCTTGCCCTGACTCATTCCCTTTCCCAGACACAGCCTGCTCTCCCACCCTGTGAACTCTCTCAGTGCAACAGAGCAGCACTTGTTTTCCCTGATTCACTGAGTGATTTTTGGTTTGTGTTCTGTATGCAGTAACAGTGTCTCTATGTCACCCTATGTAAATTTTGCCTTGAAACGTCTTTGTGAAGAAGTTACTTTCTGTGTGATGGTGGTGTCATATTGAACCAGAGTGATGTGGAGCAAGATCCATTTTGGAAGTGAACATGTCTTTGTTGCAGACTTGATGTGAGTTTTGTAGCTTCAGTGTTTCCCTTGGTCCCAACCAAACGCACACAGACCTGTGCTCTGGTGGTGCCTCTAAGTGGAGAAGGAAGGCAGATTGTGGCCACAATGATCAGGATGTTTGTGGCAGAGGCCACATCTGGCAGCAGACGGTCTAAAGTCAGTCAAGGTGAGGAGAGCTGGTGTTTTAGTGGGGGACCTTACATAGAGGGCTGCTGTTTATTACTGATAGCAGCCACAGGTTGCACAAAGCTGCCAGGAACTATATTTTGAGGTCCTGTTTTGGTCACTTGGTCAAACAGGCAGCCAGCATTAAGCACGTTCTCAGTACCATTGACTTCAGTGGCATTAGAAACATGCTTGACATCAAGTGTGGGCTTTTGCAACTTGCTGATCTCAGGCTGGGTGGGTCTTGCTGAAAAGCTCCTGTGCCAACAGAGAGACTGTCACTATTTCAGGCTGTGGTTCTGCTCGGTTGTCAATCCAATTTAAGGGGACCAGATTATAAACACTCTGAAATGCTGAGCTGGTGGAAAGCTGCTTTGCTGATAAGGAGCTGTTCAAAATATTTGGGAAGTTCAACTCTGCTGCGGGACTGGGCAAACATTCCTGGCTCCACTCCCAGGGCTCAGTGCCAGCAGTGTTTTGGCTGGTTTGCCCGCTTGGCTGGATGCCGAGTGGCCGAGGCTTGATGTGCCCTGGGTGTCACTGTGCCTGAGGGACACTGGGGGATGGCAGTGGTAAAGCAGCCATCCTGCTTCTGCCATCTGCACAGTGAACAGCTGTCTGTCCCTGTGGGGACAGAAAACAGAGTGGTGCATCCCATCAGGTGATGCAGCATTGCTGGGAATACCAAAACGGAACTGACGGCAGCTCTGGTCCCCTTGTATCTGTTCCCGGCTCCTAACAGGAGATGAAAATCTGATAGGTGGGAATGCCACATCTCTGTCTGGGGAAGAGCTTTTTTGACTGTCAGTATTTCAGCCCCAGAACAGTCTGGCAACAGAGCAAATTGCCAGCTTGCAACTGCTTGCAGGAGCCTCTTTGTGGATTTGATTGCCTTTTGCTCCAAGACCTCAGCAGAGATTTCCATGGTTCCTCCCTTGCCCTGGCCCTGGCCCTTGCCCTTTCCCCCCCTGTCCTTCGCAGTGCAACAATGTGCTAGTGTTTATTGCTTCCCTTGCAGATTTGGGCACTGATGGAATTCACAGAATCATAGAATGGTTTGGGTTAGAAAGGGCTTCAAAGATCATTTCATTCCAACCCTCTGCCATGGGCAGGGACACCTTCCACTATCCCAGCTTGCTCAGAGCCCCATCCAACCTGGCCTTGGACACTGCCAGGGCTGCGGCAGCCACAGCTTCTCTGGGCAACCTGTGCCTCAACACCCTCACAGGGAAAAATTTCTTCATATCCAATCTAAACCTGCTCTCTGTCAGTATGAAGCCATTCCCCCTTGTGTCTCACTCCAGTTCCTAATGAAGACTCCCTCTCCAGTTTTCTTGTAGGTCCCCTTCAGATACTGGAAGGCTGCTATGAGATCTGTATGAAACCTTCTCTTCTCATATTTTTGTTATCAAAGGGTTGTGTCATGCATAAACTTAACACCTTTGCATCCTGTTAGTATCTAGAGTAGCTACACTTGCATTTTCCCACTCCTCTGTAGCCTATCTCAGTAATTTCCCTTAGGGACCTTCTTTGCAGCTGTGCTGCTGTTCACAGAATCTCTGCCAGCTGTGCTGCAGTGCTCTGGGCAGGGAATTAGGAGGAGTGATGTGCACAGTCCAGCATGAACGTGGTATTGCATGCTCTGGTTAGTTCATGCAAGCGCTCACCTGGATCAGATGCCTGGAGCCAAGGGGTTTCTTGGTGTCTGGGTGTGATATTAAGGTGTGTTTTCCTGTTGAGCAGGGTGTTGTCAGCCAGTGATAATCCTCCTGTCACTAAAGGTAGGGGCAGTGCTGCTTTGAGCAACTGAAATAGCTGCCTGTTGGGAGGATGGGAAAGGGAAGCCCAACAACATTGCTGCATCAGGAGAAACCATGAGTGCAGTCTGACAGCAGGAAACTGTGTAGGTACACAACAAACAGTAGTAATGGGCTGCGTCTGTCTCCTCTAATGCTTCCCCTATCTGATCAGTTGTCAACATCTGTTAATCTCTGCTGCCACAGAACAAGGAGACAGCTCTGAGGTTTGTGTTGTTAAGGGTGTGGGCTGTGTATAATTTACAGTGTTGTGACAGCCGTAGTGAATGCCGTGATCCATGCCGGGGAGCGCTGAGATATGGCTGCGTTATCTCCTGTTATCCAGGAGGAGTTTGGAGCCTTGCTGGTGTTACAGCAGGAGAGGGAACGTGTGTGGTCATGTTACCCTCATTAGACATTTGCATGTGGCTCCTTGGAGCACCAGGTTGCTGGCCCGCAGCCACACCAGCATCTTGAGATCTTGTCAGATCTTGCAAGCAAAGGAGCACCAGGCTGGGTCACAGTTCTTGGACAAGAAGCTTCCAAGGAACAGGCTGCTGATGCAGAGATACCACCAATGTCTTTGTGGTGCCCTGTGTGTTCTGACATGCATGCTGGGTGTGTTTCTCTTTTTCTGTTGTTACTTGGTATTTTCTGACTTCAGAAGAACACTACAAATTCTAGTGTCAGTGAGAAATAAGTTGATTCTCCTCTCCCCCATACTGTGGCCAGTTGTAAAGGATTTGAAATGAGTGTTTTGAAATCTGCAGAGGGGTATAGCGGTGGTTGTTTATGAGATAAAAATTGCTCCGGCAAAAATTGAATATCCACTTGCACTGAGCTTGGTTTTAGCAGCACTGTGGAGCCGTGCTTCAGATTCCTGGATGCTATTGCCCTGTGGAGTGCTCTTTTTTTCACACTGGTGCAAAGCTCCCACGAGTGACAAGTTCCCGTTGGTGAGAATTTTGCACTAAGTTGAATGTGTGTTCTACCTGCATAGGCTCACCCCTTAAAATAGCCATGAGGACCAGAGTAACAGGAACCCCAGCTCAGGTGAGCAACTTTTAACCTAAGCCCTTCAGGGTGACTTGTTTAGGTAAGCTGGTTTTTTTTGATTTAATGCTCAGTTTACTTTACCTTCATGTCTGTCTTCAGTCAGGTTAGCTCTCTTGAGTTTGGCAGCTGGACTTAGGAAAAGAATGGCTGTTTTACAGCATATTATTGGCACACTGCTGTGTACGAGTTCAAAATTGTTGACCCCACCTAAGATGGAAGTTTCCTACCTTGGCCCACAGTGCTGCAGTGCCAGGAGAGCCTCTTGGGCAGGGTTGCCACAGGTTGAGGTGTTGTGTGAGTACAGAGCAGGTGGTGTCAGCTGCCAGAACCACTGCTGAGTACAAACTGAGGAGTGCCTGTGGCATGGGAACTCACCAGCAACCATGTGGAATTGTTTCCTGTGGCTGGAAGGAAGATTGCAGCTGTCTGGCCGTGGCCTGGCTTCTCAGTATTGGTTTCAGGCCTGAAGAAGTCCTCTATCCCACAATCTGTTGGGTTTCCTCCTTCCCCCTGCAGGCTCCCTGAGCATCCCAGGTAGCCAGAGCGCTGCCCTCTGGGCACTAGTCACTGGTCACTCACTGTAAGGCCGGTAGTAAATATCTCCTCCTGAAACCCTCAGATGCATGGTCGGATCAGGTTGGCTGTTTAGTCAGCAGGCTGCCTTTGGAGACATCCCAGGTACCTTACTCACACCTCTTTCTTCCTTGACAAATGCACACTTGTGCTAAATCGCTTCCTTCCACTCCTCATCAATGGTTAGGAGTGTGACTGGACATCAGCTCTTGTTTCGTTGATACTGAGACTTAGTTTAGAAAAACAGGATGCCATGGAAGTAATTGTTTTGTTCATGTTATTTTCCTAAGTCTTGATTTTTTAGACACAATAGTGTGACAGGGAATTAAACCCTTACTTTCTGGAAGGTTTTTAATCAGCTGACAGTATTAATTAAGATCTTGCAATCTGTAAAATACAGCACATCATGCTACTATCTCTTGGCCAACATTCCATTTTCTTTTTAAAGACAATTTAAATAGAATATTAGAGGAGAGGAAAAAAAACCCCCACCCCTAGCCAGAACACAGAAATGGCAATTTAGTATTCTTGGCATTTCTCAGAAAGCTGCTTAAGATTATCTCCTTAAAATGGCAGATTTTGCCTGCAAGTCAAGTAGAGGAGCAGGAACTGGTATTTCATTAAAATACTAGGAGAGGCCTGAATGCATTTATGATCTTTGAGACATTTGCAGGAAACACAAACTTGCTCTTTAGAACTGCCGAAAGTTTTAATAAAGGGCAAAACACAAATCCCAAAATCCAACGGCATGATTCGGATACTTCCTCTGCCAGAGAGCTCTGCTTGTTACCACACAGAGATACCTGTTCTGGCTTTTTTTCCCCTTCTTTTTCTGTGTATACTTGTAAAATTTCCCAGCCTAAACTTCCCAACACAGGTCCGTGCTGCTCCCTCAGGTCCTGTCCCTGGTCACCAGAGAAGAGATCAGTGTCTGAAACACACAAAATAGCATTTCAGTAGCCCAGGATTTCGAAGGTAATTCAGTACTTGCAAAGCTGTAGTGAATACCAGGAGTGAGCACACTCATGTTGAGGGATGCATCCTGGGCAGAGCCCAGAGCCCCAGCGTGGGCAGCAGGGGAGGGGGGAATTCTGCCCCTCTGCCTTGCTCTGCTGAGACCCCCCTGCAGGGCTGCATCCAGCCCTGGGATCCCAGCACAGGAAGGACAGGGAGCTGCTGGAGCCAGTCCAGAGCAGGGACACCAAGGGGAGCAGAGGGATGGAGCAGCTCTGCTGGGAGGAAAGGCTGAGGGAACTGGGATTGTTCAGCCTGGAGAAGAGAAGGCTTTGGGGTGACCTCAGTGTGGCCTTGCAGTGCCTGAAGGGAGCCCACAGGAAAGATGGAGAGAGACTCCTGACAAGGGCCTGCAGTGACAGGACAAGGGGGAATGGCTTCACACTGACAGAGGGCAGGTTTAGATTGGATATGAGGCAGAAATTTTTCCCAGTGAGGGTGGGGAGGCCCTGGCACAGGTTGCCCAGAGAAGCTGTGGCTGCCCCATCCCTGGCAGTGTCCAAGGCCAGGTTGGATGGGGCTCTGAGACACCTGGGGTAGCGGAAGGTGTCCCTGCCCATGGCAGGGGGTTGGAACTGAATGGGCTTTCATGTCCCTTCTAACCCAAACCATTCCCTGATTCTGTGATAGGAGTTTATTTGGAATAATAACAGAGTTTATCAACAAGACCTGAACCTCTCTGAGGTAAATCACCATGGTAGCTGTGTCTTACCAGCAAAACCTTGAAGTGGATGAATCCATGTAGGCAAGTGGCGGCTTGGTGCTGTAAGGAGGGTGGTGGCCGAAGGGGTTTTGTAGCACTGCTGGAGGGGTGGGTGCAGCAATGGAAACTTGTGAGCAGTTCTATGTGCTTGTGATGTAGAGCTGTCCCCATTTCTGTCCAGTGACTGAAGTGGCAGCTGTGCAGAGCTGCCAAAATGCCCTTGCTGCAGCCTGTTTCCATGGAGTGGTGAACAAACATTGAGCTGTCCCCGAGGGGAGCTGTACTTTGCCACCAGCTCTGCGTGAAGATGTGACAATTTCCAACCTGAAATAAGTGATGTTTCTTTTCCTAAATAGGGATGAAATTGTAGTTCTATTGTATATGTAAAGCAAACATTCGTGCCAGTTTTGGATTTACTTTTCCCATTTTAAGCAACAGGATCATCATGGCTGAGGCCTTGGCATCACCGGTGCCTTCTGCAAGCCCAGACTAGAATTGTTTCAGTGCTTTTTTATGTGCAGCAGAGTTAGTGTAAGATCCTCCTCTAAGGGAGGATCCCTTCCTAACTTTAGCCAGGGAAAAAACATCTTTAGTCCTTCCGAGCTAAATATAATGTCCCAGAAACCATCCCTCCAATGGATGGCTCAGTAAAGACATGGAAAAATACTCAGCCCGAAAAAGGGAAGCACAGGAGGCAATAGTTAGAAATAGTTTTTTGTATAGATCTGTTATATATGAGGCAAGAACCAACATTTTAAAACTTATTTAGTGCTTGAGAACATGCAAGATTATCTCCAGTGTCTCCTTGTATACCACAAAGGATGTTCACATGGTTGCTGAGGAAGCTGCTAGTTCATAATGACAAAATGCAATGATTTGTTTACTTCTTTTATTTGAGGTGGGGTTTTGCATACTTCTGGTTGGTTTGTTTTCTGTGGGTTCTTCTGGTATGGTAGTAGAGGACAGTTCTAGGATCATCCTTTTTGTTCAATCCTTCCAAAAAGGTCTTCAATTGAAGCACAGAACCTGGTACATCTTGCCAGCCACCCCGTGTCCCTTTCCCTGGCAACTTTTGCAGTGTTTGGGAGTCGGGTTGAGTTTTTCCCTTTGCCTCTTAAGAAAACCATTAAAGATGAGCAGCTCACCCCAATTAAACCACTTTTTTTTTTTTTTTTTTTGCCAATGCTGGTGTACCTTGGTTTTGTCCCTGGCACAGCCTCTTCCCTCCTGTTGCCTTCATGCACTGGGCACTTCTATTAGTCACAAATTCCCACCTGATGGCAGCAAATCAGTTTGCATTCTACAGCTTAACACAGGTTACTACATCCTGTGTTGTTCTTTGGGATCAGGATCTTCAGCCACAGTTGGGGACTGGAGGTGTACCCTGGTTCTGTTTGACCTTTAATACATGAAGAACTCCTCTTTGGCCAGCTACTATAGTGAAAATCAACCTATGGTTAGTATATACCTTTCTTTCTATGAGACTGAGTCTTGCCCCACCACCCCCAAAGGTTGGGAAAGTGAGAAGCAGCTTTTAGTGTCTGCTTCTTTTAGCAGCAGATGTCTTATTTGATTTGTATGTAAGTAGGAAAACTTTGAAGCGTGGTCAAAATACAAAGGGAAAAGTACTTCAAAGAAATGTAACACTGTAAGTGTATCTGATCCCTCGAGGTTTTTGAAGTTTTATTGTGAGATTATGTATTCAGAGGAAGATTTGTATGGAAATACTGAAGGTCATTAATGCATTGAAGCCTTTATGAGTGTTGGCCTTGAACTATTCTGTGCTAGTTTTGCTTTCACATGGTGGCAGGCGAGTGGTCCTTCACCCGTCTGTCTGCACTGCCAGTGTGCCCAACACAACAAAAGTTAGCGTGGTCACTGAGGGGGAAACCAAAGCAAAAGGCTCTTACAGAGTGAGACGTGTTCAGCAAAGTTATCCCATGATCAGCAGAGATCTGTGGTATGGCTGAACAAAACCACAGTGAGTTAAACTCCCCAAACTTCTGATTTGCATCTCTCGCTCTGCTGGAGTGGAGTCCAAGGTGGTCCTTGGTGCTGGATTACAGGTTTCTAATAAATACCTTGAACTTTGGGAGAGTTCACATCTTGGAGCTGAGCTTTGTTTTAGGGTTGGGCATCCACTCCTGTACAAACATGCCCAGCTGTGCTGGAGGAGAGTGGTTGTTGTTTTTCCTTTTGGCAGACAAGGATTCTGGCATTGAAGTTTTTAATTGCAGGAATTATATTAGCAGTTCCCAGTGCTCAAGGCGGGGTGTGTGTGTGTGTGTATTTGTGTGCCGGAGGAGCTAATTAGATGTGTATAAATAATGGGCTTGGGAGCTTTTAATCCTAGATGTATTGTTTCATCCTTGCTATCATCTCTTCCAGTGGAACGGTGGAAAGTCAGAAAACTATGAAGTTACACAAGAGCCACTTTTTCCCAATATAACTTTGAAACAGCAGTGAGGTTACTTTTGGTCTTTTTATGTCATAAAAACATCTTTGAATTTATTCAGTGTTTTAATAAAAACATCTTAAAATATTATTACATTTTTTATATTTTTGAAGGTTTATTTTAATTAGAGCTGTAGGTCGAGGGAGGGGAAACAGTTAAGCAGTCTAGGATTTCTTTGCTCTATTACAGACTTAAAAAAAAAAGTCAGGTGATCCTGCTTCCCCATGTCTTCCTTCCTTCCTTTCTATGCCTTACTGTATTTCATGTCAAATAAGGGCCTTTCTGTGTTCAAACCTTCAGGATATTTGTAGATCACGAAACTTCCTGCAGCAACTATGTGCCTCAATAATGCTGTTCTTTCTTAATGAAAACTAATATCCTAGTGAAGTTACTTCTGTGGAAGACCTCGAGTTTTGAGAGATTATGTGGGGTAAAACTGGCTTTGCAGAAGAGTCTGTAAACCTGACTGGCTTAAACATGTGGCAGATACTTAATAATGGAGAGGGGCAGTTCAGCTCTTGCATGTGATGATATTTCTACATTATTGTTGTTGTCGTGTGATTTAGCCACACCTAAGTTTGCTTCAGACTTGTTGACTTGGATCGTGGCTCCACTGGTGGTGTGTGCTAACCCATCCACTGCTGATCCTTGCCTACAAAGAAAGTTTTGTAGCCCCTTGTTTCAATTAGACTGCTATGGATACCCAAACGAGGTGATTTATAGGTGTATTCACACTGAACTGCTGCAATTGGGCTGTAAACTGCCTTGCAAACTGCTCTTAAAAGTTATCTTCTTCTCCATTTTAATGTGTTATAGCCCTGTCTGATAAAGGCAGCCCACTATTGGTAAGGTCAGTAATAAACCAGTTCATTGCTGTATCTAAAGAAACAGGCATTTTTCATTGTTCTGTGTAATAAAAAAAATTGTTTCACGCTTACAATATCTGTAGTGAGTAACCTCAGTCTCAGTGCCTTGTTATCCCACAGAAATCCAGGTGGATTTGCAGCAGCTGCAGTTCTGCCCCAGCTGGGCATCAGACATGTCTTGATGCAAGCATGTCTTAGTTTTCTGAGTGCTAAGATTTGTCTTCGTCTCCTGGGCTGCATCTTCCTCACTTGCAAAGCCAGCACTTTCTGCTCATCTTGCTGATGGGGCGAGGGGGTGAGATATTCCGCACTCCTGCACATGCCCAGAGGCTTGGCCATGGCAGGGAGAGTGGCTGCTCCCTTCCATCCCTAGACCTTTCTCTCTTACAGGGGAAGTGGCAGAAAGAAGACAGTCTCTTCTCTTCTGCCCCTTCCCCCCCTGCCAGTTTCTCTCCTCTTCCTGCTGCAGAAGAAAGGAGAGAGTGTAGGGCTGGGACCTTGTGTTGTGTTTAAAGCTCTGTTCCTGCAGAGGCCACAGCTCTGGCTTGCTGCTGATCTGCTGCCTCCCTCTGCCTTGCTGGTGAAGCCATCCTACCCTTCAATATCAACCAAGAACATTTTATCCTTACCCATGTAGCCCTCCAGCCCACCCCAGCATTGTTTCCATTCCTCTAGCACTGATGTCTTTGTCTTGTGAGCTCCTCTGAGCCCCAGGTACAGCTCAGCCACTGCTCTGCCTGAGTTTTTTAGCCTTGGGTGATGCTAGAAGCTGCAGGGCACCAGGACTGAAACCATCTTTCTGCAAAGGATGGTGAGGAGGTGTCAGTTGTGCAAGAGGAGGAGGGGTTGAGATGGGATGGAGAGGACAACATCTTTACCCCGAAGAACCATCTGTAGGCTTTCAGGAGAAAGGAATGAGCAGCGAAAGAGCTGTGTCCTGGCTGCTAAGTTGTCTCTGTGCTGAGGAGCAAAGCTGGCACAAGGGTAGGCAGGACACACGGCTCCCCAGCCAAGCAATGGTGTGGGCAGCATATGGTTCCTTAAAGCTGCACTGTAGTAGTATTGGGGCTTTTGGGATTTGTTTGCTTGCTACTCACCAGTGCAGCATTCAGAAGAGAAAGGCCCTCTCTTGGAGCTGAGAGCACATAGCTTTTGTCCTTCATCTCTTAGCACTGGGACTTTGGTGTTGAAAAAGCAAGACAAAATCAACAGCACTCTGCTCCCTGGCTGAAAATAAAAAAGAATAAAATCTTTGCTTACTCCAGCGTTACTGAAATCCCTGGGGCTGTGCTTTCCCTAGGGATTGGAGAAAGGGTGTGGGGAAGAGAAGTGGATGAGAGAAAGTGTGGGAAGGGCAGCGCTGGGAAAACACCCTGTGTGTGCCTCTTCTTCACCCTGACATCAACGAGTGACTCTGGAGTTGAGCAGTCAGCACAGGCTGTGTCCCAGAGCAAGGAGAGGATGGTCCTGAGGGGATGAGGGAGAGCATCCCAGCAGAGCCACGCTGCCTGGGCAAGAGAAATCCCCTCGTTCTGCAGCCGGGCAGTGCCTTGCTTTGCAGGGCCTGTGGCAGCTCTGGCTGGCTATGGGATAGTGCACTCCACAGTTATCAAACATCAGAGCTCACTGTTTGAGGAGAACAAGCACACATTTCAGAGTGTTTTGCCCATGAACCACTTGTACCTTTTCAAAGCTGAGAACTAATGCAAAATTTGAACTCTGCATTTTGAACTCACATCTACTATTTCAGGAATGTCAAAGGTCGAGCGTCCATTTTCAATAGTGATTCAAGTCCATGTGCTGCCTAAAGCAGCTTGTCTTGATGTGGACTCTCTCAGATTCCCAGTTGTGCTACCTAAACAAAGGCTGTTGGCAAAACTCCAGTGTGAGTTATTGGCAAAGGGCTTTAGTTTAGGAGAAGATGAAGAGGTCCACAAGCTTTTGAGGAGAAAAAGAGAAAATCAGAGGGAAAGCTGGCTTACAATTTGTGGTTTTTCACTTTTCCCGTACTTTTTATTCATTGAAATTCAGTCCCGCTCTATTACATGGCAAAAAAAAGATTCCTTAACCAAGTTGAATTTACCCTGCTTCATTTTTAAAACGCCAGGAGAGTTGAGATGGCAAATCTTGTGTCAGTGGTGCAGTGGTGGTACTGGCAGCCTCACATTCTGAGAGATCATGAGTCTTTGAGAAACAAAAGTATCCTCACACACAAATGTGTGCTTCAGATGTCGCACTCTTGTTTTACATATTGCTCCTGAAAGGTAAATCTTAACACAGCAAATTCAGAGGCAGATAGAAGGGGAAGGATGCAGTATATACACAGATTTTCCATATGTAACAGTTGGTGCTGCAAAATTACAAGGCATAGGATTTTTTGTTGTTTTCTGCAGACACTTACTAAGACACTGTTCAGGCTAAATATATTTTATTTATTTATGGACTTTTTATGGGTGGTGCCCTCTACTTCTGCTCTATGCGGTGTCAGCACTGAAGGTGTGCATCTGGAAACTCTTAGACCTGAAGGTGCAAAATCTAGAGCCAAATCCTTTTTGGTTCTGGAGGGTTGTGAACCTTTGGATCCAGCTCATTGAAAGACAGTGGCACGAGCTATGAAATGGTATCTAAATGTGGGTCAGTGCTCAGGACTCGGTGGGTTTTAAGGTATTTTTAAGAACTACCTTTTGGCCTGTCACCCAACAGTGCCCCTTTTGTTTTGTAGCCTGTGTGGCCACAGCGTGTCAGTAACATGTTGCTGGGGAATGTGAGGCATTTCCTTGCTTGCATTAGCAGTCTTGGAGTCAGGGATGAATATCTCATTTGTTTTTCTAATCAGTGGACCCAAGCAAAACAAGTGAGAAAACAATGTATTGGTTCTCAGGCTCTCTGAGGTGAGAAGTTGAATACTATTAAATGGTTAACCAGTAAAACAGGAACAGCCTGAAGGGGTCTGTAGGGGTTTTTTTTGTTTTGTTTTGTTTTTTTTTTTTTTTTTTACAAGACTTCATTTGTCCTTGGATTGCTTGTGAGAAAAGAGTGAAAGTGAGTCTGAGTCTGAACAGGGTGTGCAGACAGGTATTAGCATCACACAGCTGCTGGGCAGGTAAGGAGCTGCCTCCCTGTCACCCAGCACTCACAGAGCCCACAAAACAACATCACCTGTCAGCGTCAAACCCGGGTTTTTAAATTTCCTTTCGGTTGCAACAACAACAACAAAAGAGCTGCTGGAGAGCAGGGTAGCAGAGATAAGCAGCCAGAGTGATTTCAGTGCTAGAGACCCAAATAAAGGGTTTGTTTAGTAACTGGATATGAATCTAAGCCATAAACCTTGACTCAGAGACTTTGGGTGTTTAGATAAGCTGTTTGCTGTGTATGCATCTCTGTCAAAGGATCTCAAGGATGCTTATCTTGTCGAGGCTTAGCTTTTGATTTACGACCAGAGTGTTTAACAAATTTTAAGGCAAAGTGCGGAATGCGACTCAGCTGGTTGGTAGTAAAGGTTGTGTGAATTGAGGTAAGTTTTTCCCAGGTATAAACATTTATATTTTGGAAGGACTTCTGTGTTTTGTGCTCTTAAAGTACTTTAAAGCAATTTCTACAGCTTGAAACCTTTGATCTCGAGATGTTTCTTACGTTCTGTGGGATTGGCTTTTATCCTCAGTGTGCTTCCATTCATTTTTATCAGTTAAAGGAAATAAGTAGTGCTTGTTGTATAATAAAGAAATAATGAAATTCAGGGAACAAAGAAAGGATCTAGACTTAGGGAACAAAGGGACATTTGTTGATTTTTTTGTATTCCTGCGTAATAGGAGAGCAGTATTGCTTTGATGTCATTGACTAGAGCTCAGCAAATTCAAAAAGAATTTTATTTATAGATACAAAAATAAATAGACATTATGAGTTTAAAGTAAGCCTTTGCCAACATTTGGGTTGTTTTTATCCGTAATAATGTTATGGATACACCTGGTTCCACATGGTGACATCAGATAAGGGGGGCAATGTCTGAATTACTTGGCCAAAAGCATATCTGGGACCTTACTAGATGGCCATCCCTGCCTCAAACTAAGATATTTCACTATATTATTCTCATTAAGGTATTTCTGGCATTTCCTAATTTGACTTTTTAAATTTAATTTGTTGTTTTCTTGCAAAACACCAGAGCAATATATTCAACTAGGATCCATTTTCTTTTTTAGTTTCTTCTTCCAGGCCTGGAAGGAATGAAATGGAGTCGTCATTTACATTAGAAGAAATGTTAATGACTCCAAGTGTAAATTACCCGAATATATTCATTAGTATGTGTAAAACTGCTACTGACTGGTGGCACTGTAGTTGAGCATCTTCAAAACATCCCATGAGAAACTGTGCCAGGGATTTGGATTGAATTCATTTGAAACTGTTTGTAATTGTGATTGAAATGTATTTTGTAAATAAGTCTCTGTGTGTTTGTGTTTCTCTTCTGGCCTGCCAGAAAAAGCAGAAATAGATGTGTCTGAAATGACATTTGTCTTCATGAAATAGAGCTTCATTTTGTAAAAATTAATTGCTAAGGATGTGGTGTTTTAGTGTAGTGAGGCAAGAGAGATGAATTCAGAAGCTGCTTTAGACCTCTCATGCAGTCATCTGGTACATGCAGGACTGAGAATGCAGGACATGGATTTTGACAGCATTTAGGGTCTTACTTTTGCTGTGGAACAGGTTCTTTCCCTCCACCCTCCCCGGAAAAGATGACTGCAACTTCTTTTTCATTTTACTTTCATGGTAGGCTGCTCTGGGGTGACAGCCAGCTCTTCGGGGTCCTTTTTTACTCTCAACAGCTCTCAGAAACAAGCCCTAATCAAGGTTTTTAATTTCTGTGTATCAAAATTTCCTGGCTTAAGGAGTGTTACATGTGAATGGGAGAGCTGGGAAACCTAAGTCATCCATCTTATTGCATCATGTTATAAAAATAATCTGTAGCTGATGCTTTATTTCCCAGAACTGAGCATTTGCAGCCCATGTGCACAAAGGGGAAGGTGAGTGGGACAAAAGGCCAGCCCTCCCTTCCTCAGAGCGGTGACATCCAGGGCACGGTGTGTCCTCTGGGCCTCCAGACCTGCC
Source organism: Corvus cornix cornix (assembly GCF_000738735.6). Classification (NCBI taxonomy): domain Eukaryota; kingdom Metazoa; phylum Chordata; class Aves; order Passeriformes; family Corvidae; genus Corvus; species Corvus cornix. The sequence goes on along the minus strand of NC_047057.1, from coordinate 60,640,319 downwards.
AGCAGGCAGCTGATTCCCTTTAACTCTGCAAACCTCTGGGCTTTAAAGCGTGGTGTGTTTTACAGGTGGAGATCCAAAATGAGACCACCCCCAAAACAACAAAAAAATGGGCTCAAAGATGTTGCCCCTCGATGCCTCTGTGTGTGCTGTTTGATCTAGGAAAGAGGCAGCCTCTGGGTGGGAAAACTATCACTTCCTACATATGTAAAATGCTTAAGCACTTTTTTTTCCCCCTTCTTTTTTGAAGTCTGCCATCTTAATTAAATATCAGATTTTGAAATCTATATCCAGGCAGCTTTCCTGTTTGTATCCAACAGACTACAGTTCCGTTCACAGAGCCCCTTGTTGGGGTTTTTTTTCCAGCTTTCCTTGTGTTTGTTTGCAGGGCAGCGTTTTGTTTTCTCTGTAAGCCGTTCGGAATACGTCTTCACCAGCGCTGTAGCCAGAGGGTTTGTATGTCATTCAAAAATAAAAATAAAAAATCTCCACCTACTGAAAAGTGAACAGCACAGCCCTAGCAACCGGCTGGTGCGTTCCAACCAGAGGAAGGGACATTAAACAAGTAAGACCAAATTATGTCTTCTCTGTTATAGCCAGGGATGTGGTAGAAATGACAGCTAGTGATAAGATTAATCATAAATTATAGTGGAGAGAGCTGCATTTGTATTTTATTTTTGTTTTGTTTAATGGTGGGCTGTAAACACGGGCTTGATGAAGCAATGCTTGTTCTTGTCGGCATGAGCAAGGTATTCAGCTGGGAGCTCTAAAAGGGGGATCTGCCTCTGTAAAAACAGCCCCCCACGCCCCACCTGGCACTGGTTGTGCACACAGGAAGGTAAGTGTTGTCATTTTCTTGGAGAGCAAGAGAAAACTTATTTTAAATAGTCTGTCAGGCAGGGCACTGCCAGTGCTTTCCTCTCAGGTGTGTTGTCGGTGACGTTATGCCAGGGGTGGATTTCATTCATCTGCCTCTCTGTCTCCTGTGTGCACGTTGATATCTCATTTATCTGCCATGCCATAGATCCATCTGTGTTAAAATGATGATTTTTCCCCTTCCTGTTTCTGTGGATGAAGGGAATTTAAACTGCTTGTCATCATTAGCTATGCATTCTTTTCCTAAGGAGCTCCATTGCACCCCTCCAAGATGGATTTCTGTTCATGTTACCTGCATGGTTTTCCTTAATCACTGCCAAGAAACAAAACCCAAAGCCTTGAGTTTTCCCTTAGGTTTTATTTGTATTAGACAAAAGCCATAAAGAGGAAAGAGTGGAACATACATATTGGAAAAGCTCTGCTGCGTCAGTGGCCCACTGAGCTTCTCTCAAAGTTTGTGAAGTCAGAGGGTGCCCTTCAGGAGGCACAGGGATTAATCTGCTGGTGCCTTATTGTTGTCCCCTTTCCTTTAGTCCAGAGAGAGCTGTTGATTGCTGATTCGTGTTTCTTTGGCTCCCTCTGCACCTCCCTTTTCCATCCTCTTCCTCCTGGGGTTTGTTGTCTTTTCTGGTTCCATGGTTCCATGCAGTTTGGTCCTTTGCTCCCCTGGCATATGAGGTCCTCTTTGCCCTCTTCCCACCTCTTTCCCGCATGCTGGTGATGGTTGTGCAAAGCCCAAACCAATTCTACTCCTTTGCTAGGGAAGGATACTTCCAATATTATTTTTCTATCACAGCAATTTTACTTCCTGACTGCTGGATGTGCTGCACTGTGCTGGGAAGGTGGCCAGAGCAGGATGTGCTGTTCCAGGCAAGTTTTCAATGACCACTTTTAGGACCAAATAACCAGGGAAGTGGGATTTTGTTGCATCATCCCCAGCTGTTCGGCTCAGGGGCTTTTTGTTCTTTTTGATTTCACCTCTTCCAAGTTTCTCAGCTGTGGGCTTGGTGAGGCTGCTAACAGATGCTCCATGAGTGGTGGAAGGGTTTTTGGAGGTCTGTGTGTTTGCGGAGTCTTGCTTCAGTAAGTTTTATCTTAAAATTTCTCCCTGCTGCTCTCATCAGCACAGCTCCTTTGAGAGTAGCAGTGGAGGAAGCTCTGTGCAAACCTGCGTGTCTTTCCTTGGAGGCAGAGCCAGGTAACCTGGATGCTGTTGGTAGCACTGTCTGCTCCTATCAGCAGACCTGTCTTAGGGATTTCTGACAACCACGGACAAGCCCCTTGTTTAGGGAAAGCAAGGAGTGCTTTTTGGAAACATGAGGGGTGGTTGTGCCTGGATGAAGCGCAAGGATGGTGATTTTTCTGTGCCTATGAGCCATGGCTATATTGCACAAGTACAAATTAGCAGTTCCTTGTACCTATTTCATGCATTTCCTAGCCACAAGGTGAGAATCAAGGGGTGCACTGTAAACAAATGTGGTTAGGGAGCACTCTGCTCCTTTGTGTATTTTTAGCCTACATAGACTTTTCCTACCAGCCTCCAGTACTGTGTTTAATGCTGGATCGTGAGCTGCACTGAGCTCGCTGATGGTGAGGTGGGAGGGCACCACTGGAGGTCTCCAGCCCAACCCCTGCCCAAAGCAGGGATGCCCAGGACAGGCTGTGCCATGTAGGGTCCAGTTGGGCTGTGAGTAGCTCCAAGGTTGGTGACCCCAAAAGGGCAATCCTTTCTATTGCTTGCCGTCCTCATAGCAAAAAAGCTTTTAAAAATTATTTCTTTTTATTTAGGCTTTTTTTTCTCCCCCTTTTTTAATTCTAAAGTGAACTTCCCTGTGTTTTTATGTGTGCCCAATGCCTCTTGCCATGTCACTGGGCACCACTGAGAAGAGCCTGGCTCTGTCTTCTTTACTTGCCCCGTGAGGTGTTTATGCGCTTTGAAAAGCTCATGTGCACTTCTGATTCCCAAACATTGATTGGCTGCTGTGGGTTTGTGGTTGCTTTGAGCTGTTGGTCTTTTTCCACTTAGAGCTGTGAGGAATCAGTGTTTTGCCTGGGGCTACAGAAGCCCCGGGCTTTCTCGTGTGTTCTTTGCCCTTTGAGGGAAATCCACAGCAGATTGTTCACACTCTGCCTTCATAGACACCCATATTTGAGCAGGACCTGATATCAGAGCCAGGAAATCTTAAGCAGAAAAAAAAAAAGGAGACTGTCTTCAGTGTTGTCCAAGTGAATGTGTATGCAAAAGCTGCATTATCTGCTCATTTTTATCAGATGTGAAGGCACCAAACCAATTGTCTTGTAGTGTCTGCATATTCTGGCAGGTCTTATACTGATTGAAGCTGAATATTTGTGTTGTGTTTAAAACTGCGGTCTTTCTCCTTGAAGGCTGAAAGTCTTCAGTTATGATGCTACTGCATTTTTTAAGATTTGCAGCATCTTCACTTACAGGTATTTTGACTGTTTAAAGTTCTCTTGGTTTTTCTGACTCCGATAACCATGTAATAAAACCAGGCATTTGCCAAAAACGCAGCAGTCTTTGTGCTGTCGTTAAGAGGTTACCTTAGGGTTTGGACCTACTTCATAAATAAAACTGTTGTTGTGGAAGATGAAATGTTTATTGGCATTTAAAGGATAACATTTCAGCAAAGCTGGCTGGCAGCCTCCAATAAGAGCTACTTCCCAGCTAGGTCAGACCAATAAGGTGACTCGTAGGAGGGAAAAATCAGTTTATAATGGGGATTTTTGTTTAGGTTTGTTTTTTAGTAGAGTCTCTTCCAGGACTTATGCCAGAGATACTGTGAACTACTTTCTTAATTGGTCTTGTCGGGGCAAATGTCAGCAGTGGTGCAGCCTAATACAAAACCCAAATGGCAGGGTATGCAAAGGTTAAAGCGAGTTTTCCTTCCTGGTGTTTGTTTAGTTCTGTTCGCTAGCTGTATTTATAACAGAGGCAGTCTCATGTGTATTAGATTAAAGCCAAGGCAATCTGGGCTGTGTAGGTGGTTTGTGTGTCCACTGTGCTGGGCTGGAGGGATTGGGAATGCCTCTGACCCCTGCAGCTCCACTTCAGCCAAGTTCCTAAGCACCTGCTTAAATTAACTTGTAGCCTATCAGGATTTCTGGTCTGCTAGTTCACCTATGGGCAGCATGTTGGGCAGGCTTACTTTTCCAGCCTGGTGGAAATACTCCTTTGGGAATCACTTCTGGTTTGTAGAAGTTTGAAAGTGAGATCAGATTGCATTGTTACCATGTGAATCTGCTAAACTCAGAGCAGGGATAGTCCATGCATGCACACTACATCCAGTGAGTTGTGGGCATCTGAGAGATCCTGCCTGTAGGCAGAAAGTTCCATGCCTGAAACTTCTGGATTGTCAGACATCCAAAATCTCAGCAAGTGAGTCAGACTTCTCTTTTTCTATTTCTTGGGGAGAAAATTACAGCAGACACACACATGGTTTATTGCTGAATTGCAGCTCCCTTTAAGTGGTAGAAGGCCTATGTCTTCCCTGTGAGCTTCCTGGAAGTGCCATGTGGGATTTCTGAGGTGTTCTGTGGGATGCCCTGTCAGTAGCATGGACCTGTGGGCAGAGCAGGCCATGGGCCACTAGAAACTGGGTCATCAGGCTGGTGCTTTGATTCCTTGATCCCAGTCCATGCCTGGTGGTGAGCACCTCTGAGTTTTGTTGTGGCCAGCAAATGGCCCCAGTCTTCTTGCTGATCTGACAACAGTGATGCCTGAATTCAGAGAACACACAGTGAAATTAAATTCTCTTTTGCAGATTAAATTGCAGAATTGAGACTCTGGACCAACTCACACCGTCAGCGTTTTACTGCTCCTTATGGTGTAGCTGGTGATTGTTCCTGAGAAGAGAGAAGATGATGAGTGATGCAAGTGACATGCTCGCTGCAGCCCTGGAGCAGATGGATGGCATTATAGCAGGTAAACACCTGGGGCAGGGGTTTATTTTGCTTTTTGGGTCCTCCTTTCTCGCACTGGGAGGACAGAGTTCCAGGCGGAGAAGGGAGTATGCTGAGAATTGCTTTTGGTGCCTTCCATTATAGCTTAGAGTTAACAAATAACCATAGTGGAGGGATTGCACAGACTCTCACAGGCTCCATGGATTGGGTTTTCTCCTGCCCTCTCTCAAAGGGCTGATGGAAGTGGCTGAGTGGTGCAGTTCAGCTTCTGCATGGAGCACCAGGAGAGTCAAGGACAATAGTGGCTACTCTGAACTTCCCTCAACTTGGAAGAGTTATAACATGAACTTTCTTTTCTTTTTTCTTTTCTTTTCTTTTCTTTTCTTTTCTTTTCTTTTCTTTTCTTTCTTTTCTTTTTCTTTTTCTTTTTCTTTTTCTTTTTCTTTTTCTTTTCAAAATTGGAATGCTTTGGGTCCAAACACTTGGTTTGGAGCTGCCTTGAACATCTGGATTTTTTATAAGTACCTGTAAATTGTAAGTTGCCCAGGGAGAGGCATCACAAAGAATACAACCTCTGCTTTTAAGCAGAGGCTAGTAAGTTAGAAAATAATGTAAATAGCCAACACATAGGAGGGAAAGAGCAAGAAGTCAATAGTCAAAAACACCCTTGCAAGTATAGCAACACAGTTATAAAGTTTTTAGTAGTTCCACTTAAACAATTTTCCTTAGAGAAATATACAGTGTGTGCTTTGTTTGAACAATGACTCTTCTCTGCTTAAAGATATTAAGGACACATAGCAGGAACACATGTAAAGGGGATTCAGTTTGATCATGATGATCTCTAAAAATACATGTAAGCTGTGACTTCAGTAATTTCCATAAGTAGACACTGGTATTTGGATCCGATCATGTATTTGTGTTTCCAAGAGCCCAAGCTGGTTATGGCAGGATGAGGTTTAATATAAAAACAAAATGCGATGTTGGAAGATTTAAATCACCACAGACTTCATTTACCCCTGTCTGTGAATGGATCTATAAAGGAATATAACAAAGGGATATCAGCTCCTGTGCTGTTGAGGTTATTTTTCTCTTTATTGTTTTCAGTGGGAATTTAGCAGAATACTTGGATTTTTGTGGCTTTCCAGATGGGGTGAATGAAAGTTCATGGAAGTGCATATATATGGCATATCCTTATGGTTTCTAAAAGTTGACAGCACAAATGAAGGTCTGTCATGAACACATCTCATTGTGCCAAGGTATTACAGAATTAAGGTCAAAAATCAGTGTACTGGAATTACAGTTGGAATTAGCTAGGTTGACTTAAATCAACCTTAATCCTAAATTGATAGTTTCCTTTCTTAATATATAGCAACTTCTAATGTAGGTCAAATATGCATCCTGTGAGTTTATGCAAATGAGAGATTTTTCTCTTTATTAACATGCAAATGTCAGTGCTACCGTGTCAGATTGCTGGGTTTAAAATTTATTCCCTTGCAGAAGCGATTTGGTCTTTTAATTTATCTTCATCTTTTTCTTTATTATTTTAAAAAATTTCCAGTACCTTGGAGCAGCATAACATATTCCTGCATGGAAAACTCAGGGCATGCTTTTCTCTGGACGCCATCACTGGAATGTGACTTGGATCATTCAGTGCCTGCAGGGTGACTCAGGGCCTTGGCAGAGGATGTTCCATCCCTGGCAGCACCTTCTGCCTTGGGAATTCATCCCGGGGAGCAGAAGCCCAGCCCACGCCTCGACCCCATGGGCAGGTTGTGGCATTCCCATTCCCTGTGGACCAGCCCACCTCCTCCCTGCTGGAGCTTCCCTCCCCGAGCACCAGCGCTGAGTCTGGCTGGGATAAATCCTGCCAGGAACAACCCTTGCCCTTTCCCAGCCTCGGGGTGCGCCCGACCTACAGCCCGTGCCTCACCCCGTGCGGTTTTGCTCCCTGCAGGTTCCAAGGCACTGGAATACTCCAATGGCATCTTTGACTGCCAGTCCCCCACCTCCCCCTTCATGGGGGGCCTGCGGGCACTGCACCTCGTGGAGGACTTGCGGGGCCTGCTGGAGATGATGGAAGCGGACGAGAGGGAGGGGCTGCGCTGCCAGGTCCCGGACTCCACGGCGGAGGCTCTCATCGAATGGCTCCAAAGTCAAATGGTACAGTCTCACCTTGTTTTACCTGCACCAGGCTCATTTTGGATGTTGGCTAGACTGGCTCCGTTTTACACAGCTATTTATAAAGCTTGGATTGGGTATCAGGGAAGAGATTTTGGTTTGGAGATACTGCTGTGGAGTCTTGGAAAGGCTGTTGCTCAAATGCCTCGTGCAGTGGGTTGGCCTCTGCTGTCTTTGATGTATCACTGTGCCTCAATCTAGGGAGCAAACAATACTTGGTAACTGCAGTTTCATCTCAGAAAAAGATGGGCAGAGACTTTCTTTTAAGAATCAGATGCTTAGGTGGGGGGAAAATAGTTGGTTTGAATACTTTTCAGTAAAAAGTGGTTTTGGCAGCGTTTTTTCTATGGGGACCACTGTTACTGCTGAGCTTCCTTACCTGATTTATAACATAAATGAGTGGTGTAAGCTCTGCATCCCTTTAATCTGGATACCAAACCAAACTTTTATTTTCTGTGTTTGAGAATTGGCCAGTTTTTGTCACCTTACTTTAAAAATACACAGAAATATAAATGACAAGGCAGTTCTTTCCCCAAGACTTGGTTTTCCCAAAAAATCAGTTATATGAGTGTAGGTTACCCAAAGACTGCCCTGGGAAATAAAATGTTGTACTCACCAAAAGGTGAGTTAAAACAGCATCATTTTTGAAGGAGCTGCTGATTTTGCCTCCAGGTGCCCTGTGACTGGTGAGTTCCAAGCAGGGCCAAGGAAGAGTCCTTGTGCATATGGTGTGTGGCGGGGTAGTGTGGTGGAGGTCCAGGTATGTGCAGGTTTTGGGGAAGCTCCAGCAGTGGAATTCAAGACTTGCTCCCAGAGGCCAAGCTTTGGGTTTTAAGCCAGCCTTGCAGCAGCTGTCACAGCAACAGCGGCGGGTGGGCACTTCTGCATATTCTGTCAAATCCATCCTGCAGCCATGGCCAGGTCCTGCTGTCTCACACACTGGGTGTTGGCCAGGGTGACACCGTGCTGCTGAAATTGGGGTGCCAGCCCTGGTGAAGGCCGGGGCTGCTGCAGGACTGTCGTGGCTCTGTGTTCCATGTGCCCCGTGTGCTGCTGCCGTTGGGACAGATGGCCACCATCGCCTGCTCCCTTCCCAGGATGGGCACTGCATCCCCTGGGAAGGACTCAATCTCCCTGGAGCCATGGCTGATCTTGCAGAAAGTGTTCTTATCTCGACGAATGGATTTGTCTCAGTGCTCAGTTGCAGCCCGGAGGACTGCTGTGTGCAGGGCTGTGTTTGCTGTGGCTGGCGCTGGGCAGCCCTTTGTGCCATCTGCTGTCGTGGGGGCTGAGCACAGCAATGCAGGGACAGATGGGCATCTTGGACTTGCTACTGTAGCCCTTGCAGAAAGATCTGAAGGGAGAGACTTCTTTTTTCCTTTTTCTTAATCTTTGCTTTGAACTACTCATTTGGAAATGCCTGAAACTTAATGAAGCACGTGGGAGCTCTCCCACTGCCTCCAGTGGGATTTGGATCTCGCCCCCACTGTCAAAGTGTGGCAGCCAACGCTGAGATCAGGAGGAGGAGACAGGAGTGACATTGAAGTCAGATCTTTAAAACAGGCAGGGTTCCTGCTAACATCAGCATTCCCTGCCTGTGTAACATACAGCCGTGAACATCGCTGTAACTACTCACTGCTCTCTGGACATAACAGGTTTCATGCAACTATGGCCTTTATAAACAAAAAAAATATGCCAAGTAAACAGTCTTGGAAACTGCACTCTCCCATGGTGTTCACAGTCATCTGTAGTCCATGTTTAGTGGTGCTGATCCCCTGCAGGTTATTGTGGAGTAAAGGGGCCCAGCAGCATGGCTGAGGCTGCAGTGCCTACTCAGATGCATGAGGTAGAGACCAGTCATTGCCCCTTATGATGGCAAATGTGTGATTTAGGGGTACCTGGCTGGCGGGGTCTGGAGTGGGGTCCTTCAGACGTGCACGCTGTGGATCACCTAATGGCAGTGAGGCAGCAGTGGGTTTTTATTGCATCCATGGGCTCAGTGGGAGAGGAGGGGCTGTGTTGTGCCATTCAGTTTAGTGCCTCCCAACCACTGGAAAAGATGTGCAGGGGTTGTGAGTACCAAAGATTGCAGAAAATAGCTACTCCACCTATGCCTCAATTACTCCTTGTTCTGCTTCAAATTACTCCCCTGTACCCTCTGTCATCCTTGAAGCCCCTCGTAGGAAAGACTTAACATTCCACTTAGAGTGTGCTACAGCCACGGGATTTGCAGGTGTCACCAGTGTCACCAGTCCCTGTCTGAGCAGGGAGGTGTCACATTAAGTGCCCGGATGATTTGCAGGAAGGTTTTTTGCAACTTTGCCCCTCCTTGCAGGGGAGGCGCATACACCTTCTTTGTTTGAAACTGGTTTAATCCTCTGTGTGTGAAGTTGGGTCCAGCAGGATGCTGGATCTGGTGTGTGACATCCCATGCGGGGCTGTAAGGAAGCCTCTTGTGTCTCAGAGGAAAACAAAAATAGTGTTTGCTGCTGCCAGACAGTGTGTCACAGGAGAAAAATCCTCCCCTGGCTCCTGCAGCCAAACCACTGGTGCCCACATTGGGAAAAGGGGATGACAGCAGTCTCCCAAAGTTTCTGTAAAATAGGGCAGAGCATTCAGTCCTGCCATGCCAGAATGGGCTGCCACACGTCCTTGATCCTCTTCCTTTCTGCTCCTCTCAATGGGTCTGTGCAAGCACTCAAAAAGGGCCAGTGGGTTAAAACACCTCGTGCTGTTGTTTTTTTAACGGGTGGGTGCCAGATGGCCGCGTGACACCAGAGCGCACGTACGGTGCCCGGACATCTGGCACAGCTCTTCCAAGAGAATCCATCGTGTGGTCCCCATGGGGAGCTGGGAAAACTTGTACATGCAGCTCTGCTGCACAAGGAAGTCAATTTAACTATAACATGTCATTGCAGCTCAAAGCTGATCTCTGCTGCTGAAACCCTGCTCATGTCTCCTTGTGCAAATGGAGGGCAGGTGAATGTCATGGGTGAAATTACAAATGAGGACATTTGTTCCAAGTCTGGAAAAGGACTGAGACCTTTCTGAGCTCAAACATGTTTGGATTCCGTGCTTTCACTGGGAACCAGGCCTGAAATCCATAACCAGGTCAGAACTATTCCAAAGTTCTGGAGTTTTTTCGGAATACTCTTGATCAGCAGAGATATTTAGTGTATTCCAGTGTGTGCCTTAATAAAGCATGTGCTGTACTCTGTGAAAATGGAGCTTCTGGCTTCGGTACAGGCAGTCTGTGAGTAATCTCTAATATCAGCACCGGTAGCAAAACCATTTTAAATGAAACTCCACATTTTGCAAGTCCAAGGCATCCCCGTTGTGTCCAGCTGGAAGCTGATAGATCCATGTCTTGAAGAGTAGTTCTCGTAAACCTTGCTCCCAGCCATGAGCACTGCTCCAATTTTTCTTCAGTTGAAACAAACAAGAGACAGTTTTCCTTCTGGTTATTACTTTTCTTGAAAGTGGTTGGGAGTTTTTTTGCATTTTTTTAAAAATACATCTTATGCAACAACTTTCCCAGAAAAAAGAAACCAACTGTGTCTTGTTAAAAAGAGGAGTGAAGGGTAGGAGTGGGTGGACAGTGCCTTCCCACACCTCAGAGCCATTTTCCCCATGCTCCTGATCTGAACTTGTGTATATGGGTCCTGGTGTGTGCCTTCTCCTCTTTAAAGGGTGTGCCCCTGAAGTGAAAAATCCAGGATAATACAATATTTTTTCTTTAAAACCCTCAGCAAGTGCAGCTGTGGCTTTGGCTTTGGAAGTGACTTTCCCTCCATAAGTGAATTTCTGAAACTGACTTTCAGATCAAGCAAAACTTTATGGCCTCCAAAGGTTTCTTGAATCATATAGAAAAATAGAATCATTAAGGTTGGAAAAGACCTTTAAGATCATCATCAGGTCCAACCACAGAACATTTTCAGCTCATCTGAGAATGATGGTTGAGCTGTGATATCCATAGTGGCTTGTGCAATCCAGTGTGTTGCTGCTGTCTCACAGACCAGCTTCAGATTTTGACATTTTTTCTTTAAGTTGGTTCTTCCAGAGAGTAGCTGGGAGTAAAGAGCGATAATATGAGGGGATATTAGCTTTCAGAGAGAAATTTTCCTTGCTGGATAGACATAGCTTGTAATCTTACAGAGATATATGCTGACCTATTTGGACAAGAGCGTGATTCCCAAGTGGGGGAAGCGGTTTGGTTAGCTAGAAATCATCTCTTATTCATGGGAAAAAAAAAAATCTTGTCTTCAAACCCAAGTTTGTTGTTTGATTATCCTGGTGTGGGTGTACAGTGCAGTCATTTGATTCAGCTTCTGCTTATGTTGAGTTTAGGTATCAAAAGGTCCTATGCTAATGTGTGGCACCAGGGTGTTACCACCAAGCAGTTTGAGATCTCTCCTCAAGTTGCAATGTGAAAGGAGTCTTGTGATACCGTGTCAGCCTGTCATCATCCACTCCCTGCTGGCAATGCTTTTGTCCCTGAGAGATCCGCCTCCCAAAGTTCTGGAAACACAGGACCCTGCTTCTTGCTAAAGGTGATCATCCAGATTGCTGTGTTTTTAACACTGGGAGATAATACGGGCTTGTTTATGGTACGCCTTGGCGTGGCATCCTCATGTATCTGGGATGAGTTCTTTGGCAGTAAGAACAACCCATCAAAAATCCCCATTCTCAATGCAAAATGAATCAGTTTGGCTTTAAAAGCCCAGCTTCTGCTCATCCTTTGCTCTCATGATGTCTCCTGGGTTATTCAGCATTCATGGTTTTGAGATTTTTCTCTATCAGTTTTAGTTGTAGATAATCACAGGACTCTCGGAGCTGGGCTCTGTGGTCAAAAATACTAAGAATTTGTCATGCTATTGCTGGTAGTGGGTCAATTAAAACTTGAACCCGAGGACAGAGGTTGGTTGTTAATGTTGCTTGTTGCATCATTTTGAAGTATGACGTAAACTTGGGACAAGCCACTTGAGAGACCTGGGACAGCTGAGTCAACTTTTTCTTCCATTTTCTCTTGGTGTCTGCAAGTGAATTAATTACTTGTGTTCCTGCAGCTTTTACAATTAATAGGAAAGACCCTCCTGTTTACTTTGTGGTCAGGTGAAGGGGTGGGAGTTGCTTTTTTCTCCTGTGTTGTTGGGTCAGATGCTTTCTGGGAGGGTCCAGAGGAGGGGGCTGCGCTAGTGACAAGAGGGAGGGTGGAGATGCCCGGGCGCCACCTGCGTGGGGCTGTCCTTGCTCCCGGTCAGGTTTATGCTGCTCTGCACCTCCCTGCCTGCATCCTTCTCCTGTGTGTGCTGGGTTGGAGGAGTTTCTTGCCGGGCTTTGATGTGTTAATTCCCCAGAGCTGCTTGCTCCGCCTGAGGAGCGCTGCTGCTCCACGGGCTCCGCTTCCCACATCTCCCACTCTGCTCGCCTCCATCCTGGCTGGGTGAGGGGACCTGCTGTCACTTAACCTCGGCTCAGAGGAGCCCGGAGCACTCAGCCTCGGCTTCTGGCATCCGTGAATGCATGAAAATAGTCATGACCAGCATGGAGTATAGCTGGGACATTCACGGGCACTGCGTCTGGCTAAATAAGGTAAGGAGATCTCTGCTTGTGCTGGCTCCTGCGTTTCTCCCAGTGACAAGCCATAGCTGGGCAACGCTGGGAACGAGCCTCTCATCCTTCTCTTGTACCAGGCACCAGCTGGGCTGCTGTTAGGAAACGGAATATTGTGGAAAGGTTGCATCTTCCCTGTTCAGCAGTGTGTTATTTATGATTACAAAATGCTTCAGGTAAATGCCTCAGAGTGAAGGGCTGTGTTCAGCTGCTTTTTTTTCAGAATTCACTTTTATTGTAGTGAAGCCTTTAAAATACAATGTGGGGGCTTGGAGTGGGTTTGTGGTTGGGGTTTTTTTTCCCCCTTCTCATTCTGTGAGGAGGAAGTAACCTGTAAACTTTAGGAAAAGCTTAGCAGCAGGTCTGCTGCTGGAGTGTGTGGAGCAGGCTGCAAATATTCCGAGCAGGGAAGCGGGAAATGCAGGAGAGGCTGGTTTGAGAGGGCAGAGGGGAGCTGCCACACAAACTGGTTACACACCAGCTCAGACAGTATGACCAGTAGGAATTTGGAATGGGATTGATGCTGACAGAGGGTAAAGCTGTCATGGGTCTGTATCACAGGTGGTGGATACTTGGCTTGGGAAACCCGGAGGCTCTGCCCAAAGCACACCAAATGATGCTGAGGTAGCTGAGGCTGGAGGAACCCTCTTGCAAGGGACTCTAAAGCTGAGGGAACAAGCAGAACAGCAGCAGCTTTGTTTAACTGAGCATAGGTAATGTGTATTGTAATGATCTGAACCACGTAAGCATGTTGATGAGCTCTAATTTAACTCCAGATGGTCAGGAAAGAGGTGTTGGGAAAGGCTCACTTGCCCAACTGTTGACTTGACTGTGGTGGTCAAAACAGTCAATGTTTCCCTGCTGTACAGGGAGATGATGCTGTGGAGTGGCAGCTCCTTCTATACAAACCAAACTGCACATACAGCAAGAGCAGTGTGATTTGTGCTGCTTATTTCATCTCCAAAGCAGAAGAGAAAATGAAGGAAAATGAGGGTATCAGCTGTGGTAGGCTAAAAATGAGGTTTATTTTTGAAAGGAGAATTCAGCAACTGAGAGGAAACAGATTTTTTAAATAATTTTTTTTTATTATTAGGAGGTTTAAACCAGCAGCTATTAGAAACTTTCCTGCTGTTTGGAATGCTAACTCACTTCCAGGGAAAAGGGATTAAAGACTGAAGGCAGGCAAGCGGTGAAAGTTTGGTGATGCATCTACTTACTACAGGAATAATTCCCTCCAGAGCAGCATGGATTTTTACACTTAGATGATTGCAGACAAAGCTATACACATGTGTTTAACAGATTAGCTGTGGATTGATCTTGCAGAGTTTATAAGTGCACTGGGTCTGATCTTACAAGGCGTTTTAAGTAAATGCTTGACCTCAAACTTTTGTGAAGCCTCAGTGGCATTGTGACAGTTGTTCTTTTGTTTTTAGGATTAAAATCGGTGTTGGAAAATCTGCACTCTCTTCCCATAGAGCGTTTCGCAATTAATCCCTAAAATTGAAAACACATATAAAATCTAATTAATTGAAGATAGATTTTAAGTTGCTGATGAAAAGGGCCTTCACTGGAAAATGGAAAGCCTTTCTTTCACAGCTAGTAAAATACGTTAATCCTTTATTGGCTTAAATCATACAAATTTGATCCAGAACTACCAAGTGCTCTTAATATGCTTGCAGTTGTTGTTCAGTCAAGTATTTGCTTTTCTTTTTTGCTCCTCTATTTGTTTTATTTCTTTCCTTTTCCCCCCAAAGAGCAGCTGTTGCTCTGCAGGGTGAGTAGTTGTTGGGCTCAGTCTCAGGGGAGGTTGCAGGTTCCGAGGTGGAGAGATGCTCCTGAGGAACACACCGAGTGTTGCTCACCCAGGTTTTGCACACACCAGGTCTGCTGGCATTTTTCAGACCTCCCTGCAGCCCATTCCTTCCCGTTGGGGCTCCCTCCACCCTGGGTCCTGATGCACTGCTTTCCTTAATCCGGTGTTTGAGCATATTCCCTCTCCATTTCTCTCTCTTCAGTCCTGCCCACTACCATCATTGCTCTGTTCTTTTCATATGTTTCACCTCCCCTCTTCCTTCCTTATCTCTCTGGGAAGAATATCATGCCCAGAATGAACTTTTTACCTTTGAAGACAGTCCAGAGCAAAGATCTGGGAAGGTGGTGTGTGTCCAGTGCCTGCGCATCCTGCGTCTCTGCACCACTGTAAGCAGTGCTTAGGCTGCTGCTCTTGGAAATAGCTGCCATGGTCTTTCTCTATCATCCATTCTCCAACTATCATCATTTTTTCCACTGAAACCAAAGTCAGGGGCTTTCTTGCCTTTTTGTGCCTCAAATTAAGAGTCCGTCCCAGGTATTATACAGAAGTTACAACACTTCAGGCAAAAAAGTAAACAATTCTTGTGTTGCACACAGAATTTTCTGGGTTTGGTGGGCTACAGGAGGTCTGGTTTTATGCAGATTTTAGAAAATATTTCTGGCAATAGCCAGAAAAGAGATCTTTGCACCCCAGTACACACAGCTTGAAAAACTAAGACGTCTCTGCAAGGTTTCTCCCAAAGAATAGATGGACTGCCCTAAGCGTTTGACAGGATGAGAGGAAAGGGCCTCAGGTTGTGCCAGGGGTGGGATTAGGTCAGATATTATGAAAACTTTCTTTCCTAAAGGGGTTATTAAACATTGGAACAGGCTGTCTAGGGATGTGGTGGAGTCACCCTCCCTGGAGGGATTTAGAAATGTGTGGATATGGCACTTGAGGACATGGTTTAGTGATGAACATGGTGGTGGTGCTGAGTTGATGGTTGGGCTTGATGATTTTAGAGGTGTTTTCCAACCTTAACCAGTCTGTGATTCTGTTTGCACTAATTTTTGTTTTGTGGGAGAGCAGGCTTTGCCCTTGTCCTGTCTGGGGTTCCCATCACCTCTTTGTGATGGCAGTGTGCAGCTGCAGCCTGAGCTCTCCCTCTCTAAATGCTCCTATTTTAAAGCCAAGGCTGACGTGCTGAGCCAAGTGCATTTTTCCTGAGAAATGTGAACGGAGTTTAACAGCAAAGGTGCCTTGGCAAGATGCTGGGCACAATGACTAACGTTCTGCTTTCACACCTCGTTGGTTTTCACAGCATCCTAAAGACATTTTCATCATGCTGTGAAACCAAGACTTCCCTCCCCACATTTTCTTCCTGCAGTCTTTGGTTTTAGTTAGTTTGTGTCTGGTTTCGCTGACCGGAGCTATCAGGATGGTCAGTGGTTCGGGTGTTGATGAGGTGGCCAGGAGGCAGGGAGTGGAGTCTGTGCTTTGGCAAGGAATTCCATGTTAGCCCCAGCAGCATGGAGGGGTGTCTTTGCAGCTCTGGTGCCTGTAGTGAGGGATGGATACCACTTTCCTACATCAGACACATGCACTGGATTGATAAATGTGTTGTATATTACAAAATATGGATGCTGTTCTTATGGAGGCTGAGAAAGTGCTTGAGATGTGCTGGAGGACTTAAAGGACAAGGGAGCTGCAGAGCAGCAAAAGTAGACAAAACCCTCAGTTCTGTTTTCACATACAACTCAGGTCACAAAATCTGAGGCATAATCCAGTAGTTGAACTGCTAAAAGGTTTATTTCATTTTGAATTCTTTCACCTAAATTAAAGTGTTACAAAATGGAAGATCTCACTAATCTTGAGTGGCATGAGCTAAATTCTGGTAGAGGTCAAGGGGAAGATAGGGCAAACTCAGAAGTTTAGAAGAATTTTGCCCTGGGGCTTAGTGTCTGGTGGTCAGGGGCTTAGTGCTGTGCTGCTAAATAGTTCAGATACAGGGTTGTAATTCAGATCATTGTGATGAGGTACTGGTACAAATTATGGGAGAGCATCCTTTCTTAGTCTGCTGGAGCAAATTTTGGGGGAGATACTATGGTCACCAAGTGAAATTTAATGCTTGGGAGACACTTCTGGTACTGCTTAGTGATTCAAGACTTGCCAGGACACAGCCTGATTTTGAGAGCACTGAGGTGAGGTCAAACACTTTTACCTCCTCCTGTTTGCTTTAGGTTGGATCTTTAAGTGATGCTGGAGGGAGTTTTATTCTTTCAGGCTCAAACAAGGCAGCTTCTCCCACCACCCAAGGTCAGACATGTAACTTAGAAAAGGAGGTTTAGCCAGGAGGTTTCCTGAAGTATGCTCTGTAATAAGGGGAGATTCAAAGCAGGAGCTGGAGCCTTGGAGCTCCTGAGTGGTGGTGGCCTCTCAAGGCAGGGTTGTGCTGCAAGCTCACAGGGGCACGAGGATCAGTCACCCAGTTTCTTTTCATCACATATTCAGGAGGAAATCAGGCCCCCTCAACCTTGTTGGGTGTCTCTGCTGAGCACCCTGGATTTCAGAGCAGCTTCTCAGACTCCTCTAAGTGATTTATGCCATGATTGGAACAAGACTTGCTTTTCTGAGCCGAGATCTGATTGTGGCATGGATCACGAAGTGCTTTGAGACAGCTTTGAATATGGATAGAATAAAATCCTTCCTGCTGCTCAAGAGCATTGAAGTTATTATGAGGAAAGTTGCTGATTCCTCTGAACTCTCCGATAGCATTAACATGTATTCTTGTTTCTCTTTAGCCTCAGGCAGCTTTACAAAGAGATGTGTTTAGAGTGCAGACGTTCACCCATACCCAGTAAAATGTGCCTGATGTTAAAGGATGTCTCTGACTGTGTGTATGACTTGCATGAGGCATAATACACATTTTGTAGATTGTATGTTTGGCTTTTTTCACTTGCTGAATGTCTCAGGGTATTTGTCTCTTTGCAAGTATGGCTTAGTGTTGTATAGCAATGAGTCCAAGTTTTGTTAGCAAAATGCTGAATGCACAGTAAGTGAATTTTGCAGAACTGGGTCACCAGAAGGTTCTTCCTTTCTCATCTTTAAGCCCCTGAACAATCGTCTCCTGAATGGTGGTCGTGTGTCCTTTGTTGACAGTTTATTTGATTTGTAACCCTTAGGGGGCTGGAGAATACATTGAATCTGTTCTTAAACAGTGCAGACTGAAAATGCTCATTAAGGGTGTTGATAACGTTTCATGACACTGTGGTACAATAGCTGACTATGCAATATTTGTTGTCTTTTCCAGACTAATGGGCACATATCTGGGAATGGAGATGTTTATCAAGAAAGGCTGGCTCGTCTGGAAAATGATAAGGAATCTCTTGTTCTGCAAGTGAGTTGTCACCCAAATTATTTTTTTCTACTCTTGCATTCACAAGACTTTCTGATAGTATGTGATAAGACCTCTGAGAATTTGTTTGCAGTTGTGATGTGTTGGACAGTGTTCAGAAGACTTGCTGGTACCTGAGAACTAACCCACATTAGGGAGAGGTGTGAATTTAGATTGCAGGGAAAATCTAAAGGCCCTTCTGTCTGTGTATCTGTTCTCTTTGAATTTTGTTAGCGGAGCAGGTCTGTTGAGCAGCCACCTACTTACATCCATGTGTATCCTTAAGATCACCATTTCCCAGAACCATTCACATGATGTCTGCATCAGGACACAGTTGTCCTGTCCTTAGGAAAGGTGACAAAAGCTGCAGGACTGGCCAGCGGGCAGAAGGAGACAAGCGGCTCCCTGGCAGTCCTGCTTATGTGCTGCTGGGCTGGACGGGGTCGGCCCTGGCTGTTCTGGCAGCTGGTTTCCTCTTGCTGTTGGAGCTGGGAATACCTGGCACCCCTTGAACTGCACAGGGGGCATTCTGTATGTGGAGCCAGCCTACGGGCTGTGACAGCACTGAGCTCTGCTTCAGGCAGCTCACCCTCCTCCCCAGCAGTACTGCAGGAAGAGCCTGTTGACAACGAAAAAATGCATTCAGAAAAGGCAGAATGGGAATCTGTCTGCAGTCTCAAAGGTGTTGTCTTGGTCTTGCCCAGCCTCTGGCTGTGTGTTTTAACCACCTTTGCTTTTGTTGTTCTGAAAAGGGGAAAGTGTTTGTTATGGTACACTGTGTGCAATCACTTGGGAAGGAGAATAAATTACAAGCAGCGAGGTTTATGTGGTGGTTAAGGTAGGAGCTAATGGGTTGAGTTAATGTATTGTCACAGCAAAGGCATAATAATTGGTAGTAAAATGCAGCAGCAACCCCTTGTGAAAACTTCCAGGCAGGAGGGGAGCTGCAGAATTGCAATGTATCTGCCAGAAGTTTGGCTGAAATTCTGGTGTGAGGGGAGAGCTTTCCCTTCTCTCCTGTTTCCTTTGCCAAGTGTTGTGTCCACTGCAGAGCTCTGCTCCTCCTCCTCCTCCTCCCTGCACAGTCCCAGCTAATCTTTGGCCTGAGCAGCACTGTTGCTCACCTACAGTTCTTCAGCTGACACATATGGCACAGGGGCAAGGTGCTAAACGTGCATCCCTTTTTCCCTGCTGTCCAGGTAAGTGTGCTTACGGACCAGGTGGAGGCCCAAGGAGAAAAGATCCGGGATCTGGAGTTCTGCCTGGAGGAGCACAGGGAGAAGCTGAATGCCACGGAGGAGATGCTGCAGCAGGTATTTCACAGCTCCACGTCTGTCTTGCTGTCTTGTCTTCCTTCTGTCTTAAACTTTGGTGAGAGCAGTGCCCTTCCAGGTGTTGCAGCCCTTGATGTCTCTTCACTAAGGGGTAATTTTCTACCGTATTGGCTTTAAAGCCTTTGTACGTAGTAATGTCAGTGCTGCTTTATGCTGCAGGAATCCCGTTCTGCTCTCCTTTGAGTCCTTCCCCACTGAACTTCAAAGAGCCTTAGATTAAAGCCTCTGGCAGGATGGGTGGATTCCCCTCACAGCTCCATGCTGCCCAGAGCAACTGTGATGACAGACAGGCTTTTTTCTCATCCTGGCAGCCAGCCCGAGATAGTGCCCCTGTGATCCCAGATGCATCCTAGGTGCCTGGAATCTGTCAGGTGGATAATAGCTGTGTCTCAGGGCTTCAGATAGTGCAAGGAAAAGGGTGATGCTATTCCCCGTGAAGGAGACCTTTAGCTGTCAAAATAAATTACTGATTTCTTCCCCTTGGGTAAATAATTCCGTTCTCTTCCTCTTTATCTTGAATCAGGAGCTTTTAAGCAGAACAACCCTTGAAACTCAGAAACTGGATCTTATGGCAGAGATTTCCACTCTGAAATTAAAGCTTACATCTGTAGAGAAGGATCGATTGGACTATGAGGACAGGTTCAGAGACACAGAGGTGAGTAAACCCCAAGAGAATAAATTGTGAAAGCTATGTGTGTCTTCACATTACCTGAACATTTTTTGGGATTTTTTTTTGTCGGGCAAGAAGAGGACTCCTCTTTAAGGTTAGAACATGTGCCTTTTAAAGCAGAAAGTATCCTCTTTGTTAAACTCTGGTTTTACAAAGGAAGATTTCCAAAGGCAGTTTTTGATTCTGGCTGCCAGGTCTGGGGAGGGATGGATTTAGGTTGGAGTTAAATAAAATCATGAACATACTGCATTCTCCTGACCCCACATGAAACTGTCACCTTCTGAGTAAGGCATGTCTGAGGCAAGTGTTTCAGCCCAGTGCAGGTGCAAAAAGCATCCGTGTGCAGAGACACAGCACCGTAAAAGACAGAACTTTTGGAGCTGGTAACAGAGAATGAGGTGACTCGGTGTGGGGCTGTTGTGAAGCCTGACTTCAGAGCACAGCCTTCAGGGAGCCCAGGACCAGAGGCCAGGGGGGAACACTGCCAGGCGGAGCTGCCATCATCCCTGGCAGTGCTCTCCCGAGGCATTTCCCTCTGTGCTGTAGGTCTGTGTAGATGAACCTTGGTCATGTTGGAAGCCAGAAAGCCTCAAAGCAGATGGGCAAACCCAGGAAACCCCAAGTATCAGCTGAGCTGTGCTGACAGGATGATAGAGCCCCTATGAGAAATACCTTGGAGTCTGCCTATGAAGCAGAACGAAATTTCCAGTTCTGGATTTGTAAATGAGCTGAAATGTCAGGTGTTTGTATGATTGTGGATGTTCCAGATGTCATTTCCTAGAAGGAAAGAAGCCATATTGCCATGACAGGAAACAAAATTGCCCTTTCTACTTCTGTTAGTGGTTTCCCAACTCCTCAGTTTCCAGTGAAGCACCATTCCTCACTTGTATTGCAAGCACAGGAACAAAAGTCAGTCTTCCTTTTGAATTGCTCTTTGGGCCTGTTTGAAGTAATCGGCAGACCCAAAGAAGTCCACAGGTTGAAAACTAATGACTTGGATCATTTTCAGATTTGAAAGTGGTTCTTTAGGTAGTGACAGTAGTGTTTATTCCCTCAGTGCTGCACATTTCCTTGGGTGCTGCCAAGCTGTGGGATGGACTCATGTTGCTTCCTGTTACTTTTCCCTCTAGTTTGGTAACAGGTGTTATGTGAAGGATCACAGCACGGCCTTCAAGGCAGCTGATTTTGCAGTGCAGACGAGCTCTGTGCTTGGCATTGCTGCAGAAATTGGCAGGGGAAGGGGTGGAGGGAATCACTGGAGGTCTCCTGCATCCGTGGGAGGTGTGTGAAAGAGCTGGCTGCTCTCACAGCTCCCCTGGGACTCTGCCCACACGGAGCTCGGCTCTTTCATGAATTACAGCACACAGCAGGCAGGTCTCTGTGGACTGACACTCCAAGCAGCCCAAATGAGGGATAAACGAGCTGGCACCAGCAGTAAATGGCCTTGGGGAGGCAAGGTTTGGTCCAGACGAGCACAGGGAGCAAGTGCTCTCCGACCTGGGTTCTGTTGTATCTTCATTTGCAAACACCCTGTGGTTTCTTGTGCTTTCCAGAACTGGTAGCAAAAGTGATTGGGCTTTGGGATTTGCTTCCTCCATTTCTATCCTTATATTTACTGAATACTGTAGAGTTCTCCTGGACTCCTCCTTTCTTTGTTTCCCCCTGAACTGCAGTCTCTCCATAACTTCATAGCAGAGCTCAGCATACCAAGAAGGTGCACATGGAGCTACCAGAAAAATGGTTCTGGTGTGGGGAGTACACCACAAACTGCAAATCTATAACCTCTGTGCAAGAGGCTTATCTGCTATGAAGACCATTCTATTTGCAATACTTTGAAATACACTAAATGCCTTTGATAAAAATAACCTAAATTATATTTAAAAAGTAGTTACTGTAATTAGCGACTATATGGATTTATATCATGCGTATTTATGCCAGAACTAATGAACTACTACTAAAATGTTTCTCCCTCCATTTGAAATCCAGAATGATGTAGTTTAGTGTGATATATATTATTATATTGTTTCTTCTTTATTTCGACACTTTATAGCTGTAAAAATGCTTAGGCTTAAACCCTGGAAGGGATAGTATATCTTGATTTCCATTTGGTTCAGTGAAAATATGAATGTCTAATTAGTTGTAAGGGTCTCAGCCCTTACAAAATTTCTAAGAGATATTTTGGAGGCAGTACTTATTCAGAAGTGCACAGTATTTTATTCAGTGTTGATCTAATTATATTACTGTTTATCAATTACTTTAGAAGAGCTGAGTATTTAAAGGAATGTTTTAAATATTTGACCCTAAAACACGTTATGACTCGAAATGGAAAAAGATTCGTATCCAAACAAGGAAAGAAAAAGTGTGAATATTGCTTCTGGTTTCATTTAGGGAAAAGAAAGGGAAAAGAAAAAAACTGATGTCTGACAACTTGTGGAGCTACTGTCTCCTACAGAATTACCATTCTGATTCAATCCTTCATATTATCCATTTGTTACTTATGTCTGTCGCTGCAACTTCCCATTCCAGCTTGGTTGGTTACTCATATTCCCCATTCTCTGTCTAAACAGATGCCTCACTAGATCTTTGTGCTCTAGGATTTGCTGTCTAGATGTTCACAAACACACAGCTTTTTCAAAGCTAATTGTGTACTTAATAGAGATTTGTAATTGTTCTGTTCTTTGAATCATTCCAGTATTTCCACTTTCTCAGCAGACACCAGCATTATTTTCCTTGAGGAACACGGGTGGTCTGAGTTGGGCTGAGTTTATGTAAGAAAATACCCTGCAAGGGAGTTTATTTAGGGAGGAGTCCGTAGCCAGACAGGGCCTTTGAAGCAGCAGCCAGAGGGTAAAACTGGCTCGCTCACAGGGAATTCTTTGTGATTTATCCACCACCACCTCCAATCTGGTTGCAAGATTGCTCTGTTTTCTGTCACACTGAGCATTTTAAAAGTCACGTGGTTCAAGTGACAAATAATGTGGACAACAGCCTCAGCAGTGGTACTCAGAGTACCACACAGCAAATTTTGACTTTGGATCATGCTGCAGGAGAGAAAAGCCCCAAACAAATCAATTGTCGAGGAATTTCAGGTGTACCTGAATTAGAAGGTCATAGATTAGAAGTAGTAATTACTAAAAGCATTAAAATGTTCTGTATTTTCACTTTCCTCGTAGTTCTGATAATTGAACTTGGATCTTTCTGAAGAAATACAGATGCTGCTCTGTTAGCATCGGGTTCATTAAGCACAAAATAATAACCAGAGGCTTGTAAGCTTAGCAAGTGTGGTGTGGGGCTGGAAGGCAGGTGTTACCAGGGACCCATGAATACCCTCTAAATGTCAGCTACTGACTTGTTAATTTATAAATATAAATCTCTATTAATTTTATTATTAGCTCTGAAAAATTGTGCTTAGAGCTGTTAGCTCAACGTACCACACTGCTTGACGTGGATTGGGTTTGCCTCAGATGTAGGAAGGAAAGCAAACACAAGGATCATACAAGTGCCTTATTTGAGGGTGGGGAGGCCCTGGCACAGGCTGCCCAGAGAAGCTGTGGCTGCCCCAGCCCTGGCACTGTCCAAGGCCAGGTTGGATGGGGCTCTGAGCAAGCTGGGATAGTGGAAGGTGTCCCTGCCCATGGCAGGGGGTGGAACTGGATGGGCTTTAAGGCCCCTCCCAACCCAAACCATTCTCTGACCTAGAGGATGAGGAGGCTTGGAGAAAGAGTGCCTTACACCTTGGTGCACCAGTCAAACTCAGGGTTTGTTTGACCAAGGGGGCTGGGGGCGCTCAGGTCTGACCCCCAAACCTGGCAGGATCCATCGGTATAGCCAGGAGGTCGAGCTGGTCTCCTGAAGAGCTCAGAATTGAGTTGGTGATGGCTCCGAGTTTCTTCCAAGTCAGGCTGAATCTGCAAAGCCCAGATGCAGTGGTGCCATTGATGCTTAAACACAGGTGCCTTGGCCTGTAGAAACCTGTGATGGCTCCTCTGTTGAGCCCTCAGTGAGAGGGCTCTTTTAAGTGGTGGGAACATGGACTTTTACACTGCAATCACTTCATATTTTGAAAATTCAGGTGATGGCTGGTGAGCCTGGGGTGGGAGGGACTGCAGCAGGGAGGATGTGGCTGCTACGTATTGAGGGATGTGTGCCACTGTTTTCCATTGCCCATCCTTAGTACTGGGCATCCAGGAAGCTGAACAGACGAGTAGGAGGCCTTTCCTGGCTCTCAGCACAGGGAACACAACTTCAATTTATGTCTCCCTTTGTCCTCTGCCCTCTTACATTTGGTGCAGTAACACAGAAACTGAGAAACTCAGTCCCTGGATGTTAGGAAGCTCTGAGTTGCTTGACTTAGTGATGGATTTGGGTGGTGTGGTTTTGTGTGCTGAGTCCCTTTTCTGCCTGCTTTTCTTGTTGTTACAGTCCTAGCTATTGTTCTGTTTTGTTTACTGAATTTCTTTGTTGTTTCTGGTTGTCTTTTTCCCCTCCACTCAGGATTTGATCCAGGAAATAAACGAATTGCGGTTGAGGGTGGGAGAAATGGACAATGAAAGACTCCAGTATGAGAAAAAGCTGAAAACAACTAAAGTAAGTGAGGCTGAGGGGAAGAGGCAGGGATGGGCGTAAATCAGGCTTTACGAATTCACTCTTTTCCCTACTTCTTGCCTGCACCCTGCAAAATCCTGAGTACTCTCAGGCCCTGGGGTTTCATGGCTCTTACTTAGCAGCAGAGGCTATTCCCAAATTTCATGCTGTGGTTTTCAGCTTGAGCATTGTTTTTTATGCAGGGTAACTTACCATGCTGTTAACAGTAAATTTGTTACCTGTTTAGACCTTTGTTTCACATGTGTGTCAAGAAACACCAGTTGCAATATGTAAGGTGTATGCCATAGGTTAAAAACAGCATTTATTTTCTCCTAACTGTGCTAAAAATAAACCACTTCTGAAGAGAAGGCATTCACCTAAGTATTTCTAGCAGCCTGTTTCTCTAACTTCTCTTTTCCATTTAGCCTTGTCTCTTTTCTACCTTTAGTTTTCTCTCACTCCTCTGTCTCTGTTACCAGTCTTTAATGGCCAAACTTTCTAGCATGAAAATCAAAGTGGGTCAGATGCAGTATGAAAAGCAGCGGATGGAGCAAAAAAGCCAGATGCTAAAGGTGTGGTAGTTTCTGGGTAACGCCGGGCCTGTTTTGAATCCTTCATGTTCCACCCTTCACTGGTGTGTCCTGCATTGTGCTGTCATGCTCTGTCCTTCATTAATTGCTGTGTGTTGATATGCAGTGTGCCCTTCCTCATTAGATGTGGAAAGCTCTTTATGTAGATGTTCCTTGTAAACAGCTTTTCTATTGCAGGGGAGAGGATTTTCGTGCTCTGAACCTAATGGCACATAATGGCATTAGACTTGGGTTAAAATCACTCCCCTTCCAAGGGAAGATTGCCTTGTCTGTAGCTTACATCCATTATTCAAACAGAACTTTTTATCACCCTTTTAGAGAAAATGTATTCATGAAAACTAGCTGGGAAATAGTGATTCTTTTATGCTGTCCCCTCTCCCACATGTAAATTTGCATATCGTGTTTCTAATTCAGGGGAAGAAATACACATTGACAGCCACATGCAGCTCTAGTTGCCTGTGGGTATAACAGCAGCTTCTCAAGTGACCAAGAAATGGTCTTGTTTTGGAGTAGCATGGATCCTACACTGGCAGGAATCCCATCATAATCAGTGCCAACTTGGAGCACTGGAGAATTGTAATTATTGCCCAGCCACTGTTGTGGAAAAAGCTTTGATTTCTTGACAATTTTGAGATTGATCTATTTTTCTGATGATGCTTTAGGGCAAACAGGAACCAGTTTCAGGAGATTCCATAGCTGGGGCATAGTTTGGGTTGCAGACATGACTGTGTATTTGCAACAGAACTTCTGAGGGTAGCTCAGGAAAATACCTAAGCCACAGTATTCCAGTTTGGTTTATTCCATTACGGATTTAAAACGTCATTTAGAAGCTGTAAATGCCAAAATGATGAGTCTTGCCTTGTTTTGCTTTGTTTACAAACTGAACAAATTAAATTTTCAGTGTTGGGTACAGTTGCAGTGAGGGTCCTGTCTTGATGATGCTGTTGCACACGATATCCTCGGACATCAAAGAAACATGTTACTAAACTGGGTAGGATTTGACTCAAATTTTAAAAAGTTAAATGCATGGATCTGTGCCAGTCACTTGCTAGTGCAGATGGTTAGATCTAAGTTAAAACTTGACAGCATTTTTCTAATACACCCCAACTCCCCCAAACACCATCTGTCTTATTCTCAAGAATCTCAGCTCCAAGCTTTCTTTCCTAATGCTTGATCAGCAAACCCAAACTGTGGCAGAGGTACCACGTTTTTGTCTGAACTGCTTTCCAGTATGTGTCCATGTGCTTGCTGGTGTTGTGAGTGATTTTTCTTCCATAGAAGCAGTGGTTATTTCTGAAACTCTCCTCAGCCTGCTATAAGCACAGTTTCGGAATTGTTCGGCTTCGAACATGCAAAATGCCAAAAGAAATGTGTGGAAATGTTAGCATTCAGCTTTGTCACCTGCACTTTTTTCTATCTCTGCAAGGTCAAATAAATAAGAAAACTGCCTTTTTTTTTTTCCCTTTTGCTCTTCTTTATATTTTGATGTGAAATTTCTTTGCAATTACACACAACACCAACAATTTCAGACCACAGGCCCCCTGATTTTGCTCTGTTATGGGCTCAGAGGTCTGTTGGGATGTTCAGAGTCACTTTGGTGGGTGCATCCTCAGGCAGTGTTAAATGTCAGGGGACCTCAGTCATTTCCACCAGCTGAGGACGTGTCCACTGTGCTTCCTAGGAGGGAATTGTGGAAAAGTCTCAGCTGCCTGTGGAAGCTGTCACTGAGTGGCTCTGTGTCTTTACAGGATGAACTGTCAGCTCTGAAAGACAAACTAGAGCAGAAGGAAGCCGAGGTGAAAAGGTTGCACGAAAAGTTGGTTTGCAAGCTGAAAGGAGAAGGAATTGAAATACTGGACAGAGGTAAGAAAAAGGGAGGCTCTGTCACCGTGTCCTCCTCAGTCACCTCATCTGAGGTCGTGTTTCCTCGTACAGGAAATAACTGATAAAAGCCTCACTTTTTCTAAACTTTGTCTTCATGTTTACCTCTTGAAATATATTTAGAGGGTGTTGACGATGCAAGTGCTGAACTTACTGTCACAGCAAGCTCTTGATCAAATTTAAACAAGACAAAAAATCCCGAATTAGCTCCTTATGTAGCTTATGGGGCCTCAAAAAAACCAGGTTATACTGGCTGAGGAATTTTTAAACTAATTTCAACAAATGCCCCAAAACCGTTGTGTTGAAAAGGAAGCTTCCGGCAAGCTAGGGGAAAAACCATACTAGAGACCAAAGTATGATACGGACCTAGCTGTGAGTAGGTGAAATCAAGGATTGATTCTGGATTTGTGTACTGGTTAAGTCTAAATCTTAATTAAGCTTGAATTAGCACAGAATTTTTACATGCTGGGTAATTCTTTTATTGGCTTGTAAAGAAGAAACTGAATTAGTATTTGTTAGAGGGAAACTTAGATCGAGGATTTATCTTACTTAAAACCAGAAATTTTTGGTTAAAACATCATAGAAGTTTTCCACAGCCTTTTTCGACCTGATGCCATTTCAATTCTAAATATATCTTACTGATAGTTATTGCTGATTTTAAGATTGTGCTTTTAAAGTATGATTTTTAGAAAAAGAAATGCACAAGAGATTAGTCTCCTCCCCTGACCTGAGGAGGAAAATGCTGTGTGTAGATTATCACATTTTATTTCATGAAATGGTGTTTTCAAAACCACTGCCCAAGATCACTGAAAGTGACCACAATGAACTGTGATTCCATTTTTTTGAAAGAACATTTGAATGTGAACAGGGTCTGACTTTATTGCAGTCATGACTACTTATACAGGGCTTCTTTCCCTGGGGAACTACTTGAACTCTCATTACCCTCTGGTCCTCAGCTTTATGGTTTTCAGTATAGCTCAGCAGCAGATCTTTTGCTGTGATGAAACATGTTTTATCTGCCTTGGACTGATACTAAAAAATGCTGTTTGCAGATAACAAGTTATCTGCCTCATTAGCTGAATGAAGTGAGGATGAGTTGATTCCTTAAGTATCAGTAATGTCTTAAAAGTTATTTCATGTCATAACCTTCATGCTAATTTCCAATCCAATGGATTTTCCCTGCACAGATGAAAATTGTAAAAAGAAGCTCAAAGATAAAAGTAAGGTTCCTGGTGTCTTTCCATGAGCATTTACATTCCAGAAGTGCTTTCCAGAATAGCTTTCTGCATGTGTGTGCAAAACTGCTTTAACAAACATTGTTAGGTTGCATCATCTATAACCCTTAGTTACACTTACAGTAAAACTGGAGAGCAAGGGTGGGTACATCACACTGGAAACACAAAGTTTCCTGAAGAAAGTCTGATTGATAAAGGAAGATTGGGTCTCAGGAAGGCTCACAAAGCAGTTGCCTCTCGGTGAAATGCAGCTGCAATCCAGTAGACCAGATTTTCAGCCAGCATAACTGAGGGAAAATCACTGGAACTGGATCAGTTGCTGGTTTAGCCTGATGTGTCTAAACATCTTTCATCTAGAAAGCCAGCCAGGCAGCTTCTTTTCTTCTTGCATTTCATTAAGGAGGAGAGTGTTCTTCCTGCTCTGTTTGCTTTCCATTAATTTTTAGGAAGCTGAAACAAGGCTTTTTTGCCTGTGAGTTTGGACACCTGCCTACATTTGTACTAAATTTGAATTTTACTTCATTTATGCAAGGTAGATCTTTAGGAAAAAATGGAGAATATTTCCATTCTTTTTGAATTCCTAGTCCAGAACACCTCCAGAATATACATGTTCCCATGTATTTGTACTTCCTGATAAATAAGGATTATAGATGAAGCACAGAACACTGTTGTCTGTGTTAGGAACCTTTCCCAGGTCTGAACTGCAATGTAATGTTCCAGCATGACTGCTCATCACAGCAAGTACCTGTATCATTCCACTGTGCCCTCCTCATTCCTTCATCCATGCTGGATTAGGGCTGAGCATCACTGCACGGTGCTTCCTTCATCACATCCATTAATCCCATGGCTTTGTCGAGTGGGTTTGTGAGATGCCATTTGGGGTGGTTGTTGAGTCTTGTAATGAGGATGTGTTTCACTGCATTCCAAATGTAGTATTTATTTTATGTTGAACTTCTTGTTTTGCAGATATTTGGTTATTTGAAAGATGGAGATAGTGGAAGTCAAGCAGTAGTTTTACTCTCGAGTTTTCCATTCTTCTAAGGCTTGGAGAGGGGTGGGGGGAGGAAGGAAATTTCCTGAATTTCATCATTTCCTTGATAAAAATGTCAGAGAAGAGGTTTTGAAGAAAAATAGCTTTCCTCTTTGTGTTTGCATCTAAAATAGAATTCAAGTGGGTTATGTTTTATGTGTAAACTTGTAAATCTACTTTCAGATATTACTGAGTTGCTTCTAGGTATTTTATTTTTCTTATTTCCTTACACTTACTTAAATTGACTTGGAGAACTGTATTGTGTTTTTAGATATAGAGGTACAGAAAATGAAGAAGGCGGTAGAATCTCTAATGGCAGCAAATGAAGAGAAGGTAGCAAAGTCATTATTTTTTTCAGTAATCATTCATCAGATTGATTTAAATCTCTAAGGAAACCTTCATGTGTGAGCTTTTCACAATTCAGTTAAAAATCAGACTTGTAAGAATCAATGATTTTCTGCAGTCAGAAAAATCAGGTCTGTACAAATCAATGATTTTCTGCAGTCAGAAGCACTGCAGTGCCTTTAAGGGGCTATGAGCATTTATGAGCTCTGTGCATGTGCACAGGATCTGTACAGAGTCCTTACACTGTTGTTTTGTTGAATTCAGTGTGATTAATTTTGCACTGTGTTCTGCAAATGCAAAGAGCTCCATACAAGTGCCAAATCACAGGCTGCATTTCCAAAAGAGCTTTTCTGTGAAGTATGAATTATTTTCATACATGGTTGTGTTCTTTGATATGCATGTGCATTTTGTAGGATGTTTTCTTTTGATCGCCAAAGCCCTAAATCCTTTTGTACATGGCAAATTTATTATGCTCTGCCTTTGACTTAACAGGGGAGCTGAAATCCACTTTCAAGGCTGGGACAGTTCTGGTGGTTAATCAGATGATAGTTTTTGCTAAATACAATTTTTGGCATTTCAAAGCCTCTCAGCATTCTGAGTCCTGTCCCATCCACACTTCCCATTTCTTTTAGTCTCACAGCCAGTTAAACTAAAGGATCTAGTATTTGTGCTTCTTATTTCGGGGGAGGAAGCACAGTCACAACTTCCTTTTATTTTAGGATCGGAAGATAGAAGAGCTTCGGCAATCTCTGAATAGGTACAAGAAAGTCCAAGACATGGTGATACTGGCTCAAGGTAAAAAAGGTATTGTACAACCAAAAAAAAAATGAAGCTCTTCTGTCATTGAAACTCCAGGTGTGTTGTGGTGCTGAGCTTAACTGTGTGGCTGAAGCAGAAGCTGTATCTGTGCCACAACATGTAATGGCCCATTCCATGTATTCTAAGACTGGTGGAGGTTTCCAGACCCCTTCAGAGAGGGAAGATTGTCAATAGCCCAACTAGAGGGAAGAAGCAAAATATGTATTTCCGTGGTGTCGGGTTCTCACCGCGCTGAGTGTTGAAGGGAGAGCAATTTTTAAATGGGTATTGCCTTTTCTTGCAGTGCTGTGCCTTCAAGAACAAGAGGGTGTTAGAACAGACCTTGATTCTCTGGGAACTGTGCTCCATGGCCACTTCCTGGAGCATGGACAGAGATTTCAGGCAGTGAAAAATGGCCAAGAGAGGTTTTTTCTGTGAACAGACTTTGGTTTGTGTTTGCCTCAGGCCTTTGGCAATGAGCACTGGATTTCTGGTCACCTTTTCAAAAGTACTGTCTTTCACAACCAGTCCAAGCCTTTTGGTAGCACTGAGGCAGTTCAGGAGCATCCAGGGTGGAAGGAGCAGAGGATACCAGCGGTGGTGTGGGCTTCAGCAGTACCTAAATGAGACACACTGAGTTTGTGGCAGGCTGCAGACCTGATGTGGTCACTTCTAGGCTGGTGATAGACTCCTGAGCAGTGAGCTGCATTTTTCCTCAGGGTACCTTGAAGATACCACAGAGACATCTTAAATTTCAGGCAGACTTGACCATCTGGTCTTTTCCTTAGTGAATAAGGGAAACAAAGTATTTAGAATGAAATTCCAGAACAGACAGGAAAGAAGTACTCCAGTTTATTCAGCTTGTTGAAACTGATGCCACTAAATGCCCTGAGGGTGGTTGCTGGGCTTTTTGGCCTCCTTCGGTTCCAACCCTGCTGTGTTGTGGTGGTTGAATTGGGAAGTGACACTTGGCCATGACTCCCTTTCTCCTACTGTAGTCTGTCCTAAAAGCCCCCAGCAATCAAATCCTTCCATTTTTGGCCCATAACTGAGCACACTGGCTGCACCTTGTGTGGGAGCAAGGGTTGTAAAACCAACAAGGTTCCATGTTCTCTCCCTTCAGGCAAGGAAAGTGAAAGTGAAGACTTGAATTCAGGGTCTGTTTCCATGGGTTTATTGGACACACCAAGTCTGACTGACCCAGAGAAAAGCCCATCCCCAACCCCGGTAACAGCATCTCCAATCCACGATGAGTTCAACGTGAATATTCACGAAGAGGTACCTTTTTTTCTTCTTTTTATTTAATGCCATTGTTCCTTGAAAACACTGCTTGGGCTGGATTCATATTGCAGATGACAAAACTCAAGCTCCTGAAAAGATTTTTTGCTGGGTTGCACAGTTTTTTGTAATGTCTCATATCCTTTTGGAGAAAGTAGTTTTCTTGTGAAAGCTGCTGAGGAATTCAATTAAACTTCTTTTTCTTAATGCTCAAATGGAATCAAAAGACAGCAAATAGCTGTGTTCATCATGAGAACAGATCTAAATGACTTTCTATTAGACATAGAAATTATTTTTCTTATCAAACATAGCTGCTTTAGGAGCTACATTTAATTTGTCACAAACTTGAAGTAAATATGTTGGAACTTATTAAATGCATCTTGTCATATTTAAAAGGATGCAATCATGATTGCATCTATTCAAATAAATGATAAGTAGGTTGTAGTCCAGTCTCTGATTTTTGCAATCAGATTTTCCAGTAATAAAATTATAGACCTCTTCTCTAAGCTCCCAGTCAAGGCAGGGTCTTGACTTACTTAAACAGCATGAACATGCTATGAAGAAAATGAAATTAAATTAAATGTTTAGCAGCTTTTTGGTCTTCTCTGGGTGTCTGAGGACAGGATTAAACCTGAAAAGTGAGCTACCCTTCATGGTGTCTGTGGTAGAGACAGATTTAGCAGGCAGCCTTGGGAGACTTGTGAGATTTTTGTCTATGCTATAGCTTAACTGTGCAATGATTCATGTTTTATCTGCAGTGCCATCTTTCAAGGAGTAAATCATTCTATTACAACAGGGAAAAAAGCACTTTTGAAACCTTATTTCAGATCCTTCTTTTCAGGGTTTATCTGTTACTCTTTTTTCATTTATGATTGCTTCATTTCAGCTCAGAAGATTGTAACACATATTCTTCATTCTTTTCAGAATTCCTTACAGATCCACACCAGCATTTTACAGATTTCAATCCCTTCCCTTTCATCAGCTTCCAAGAGCTCAGAAACTGTTGCAGAGAGACTGAAAATACACCCTAGGCCAGAGCCTGCCAGTGAAATGGGGTATTATGGTTTCCATGTATTTTTCAATTGTAAATCAAATCTTCTGTGATGTTTAAGGAGGGCAATAATTTGTCAGTCACTGAATTATCAAGTCATTAGCCAGGTAAACAAGGCCAGAAGTCCCTTGGCTAGCTGCAGCAAACTAAGCTAATGTTCCTCAAGTGCATTGATTAAATCCTGCGTAAGCAAGGGCCGGTTTGGTTGCTGTTGTAGCAGCGCTCATGGTCTGTACCAGCTGCTTCACAAGGAATGAACAGAAGGAGAGGGAAGCTGATCTAATGCAATGAAAGCCACAGAATCATTATTTTGGCCTAGGTTTGCATCATCGAGGCCTGGCTGGGCTGGCATTGGCTGTGCCAGCCCTGGTGATTTGCACTCAGACATTTTTCACAGCTGCTAAAGATGGTTGTAAGGCACTGCCAGAACTAAAGGGCTTCCAGCTCTAACCTGAGGAGGGTGGGAAACTCAAGGGATATGTGGCTGCACCCTGGGGCTGTGGCTGAGCTGTGGCACCCAGGGGTGTCCCCGTGCTGGGAACCAGTGGCAGCTCCTTGGTGAGGAGTAGCTGTCACCTTCCACCACCATTTCTAATCCTGCACCCTCCTTGTCCTGGGAGGAAACCCAATCCCTGCAGACCTGCACTGGCACTGCAGGGAGTACAGAAAAGCACCCCAGAATCACAGCTAAACAAAGGCTGTGCTTGGGTTTTTTTCTTCTGGGTCCAAATCCCTGGCTTTATCTTAAGGAGTACCAAATACTAAGAATCCAGAGGCAAGGAAATGTTGTTGACTTAAAACAATCATCAATCTCAAATGTGAAACATCAGTGCAAGCACAATTTGATGTGTGATTTTTCCAGTTCCAATTGAGGAAAGCATCCTATCCAGAAGCCCAGGTTTGCTGGGTTTGTGTTGTACATGTTCCTCCTGCAGCTCAAGCCATCACCAGCAGGGATTTCACCTGTGTCTCCTCTTGGAAAAAACCAAAGCAAGCACTGAACTGCAGCAAAGTGCCCTGTGCATTGGTGGTGACAGGGAAATGGTGACCTCCACTCCTTGTGCTGCTGCAGATCCTGCTGGAATCTCTGCATTTATTTAAGCTGAATAGTTCAGTATTGTCATCATCTTACAGTGAGAGTTGGCTTTCCTGGGGCTCTTGAGCTCACCTTTGTCCTTTATCTTTTACAAGACATGCTGCCATAGAGGGGAAAATTTGCCATGTGTTAGTACCATAAGAGCTGAAGTGAAAACAGAATTAAAGCAGGCTGAGATCATAGGATTTCTGTCTCAGCCTTTTTTCATAATTTTTTTGTTTTTACAGCGAAGGAAGATCAACAGGTTCTTCCCCTGAAACTCATCTGTGTGATAGTCCAGTGTAAGTGTCATGATCAAAACTGTTCAGGGGAGATATTGAAATGTGATGGTCAATTTGAAACCCCCCAAGGCACTCCCCATATTTTACATACACATGGAAATAGGTCAGTTAATTCTAGCCAAGATGGTTTTTGCTGATGGTTGGTTTCTGCTCCTGTCCCATGCTTTCATGATTATTATTTTCATATTAATGCTTATCTGGGCACAGGGTACTTCCTGTTGCATTGTGAAGCATCTCTAATTTGGTGGTAGTCAATATACTTTGAAATTTGTAGTTTTCCGTAGTGCATGCTTGATTTGCTTTTTTCTTGTGACAGTGGGGGGAAGATGATCAGCTGACTACAATGAGAAAATAATTTTCGTTTCTGCCACATATCCATATTCCCTAAAGCAGCAGTTATTACAGTGTGGAAGTTCTTACAGTGTCTCATTAAATTGGATGGGCTCTGATGACTGCATTTACTGCACTGATTACTGCATCTTAATTCCAAATATCACTGGGTTTAGTACATCTCATTATGTATTATAATGCTTTCTGTAAAGCTGATTCCTGTGAGTGTCTTTATCTTAGCAAGTTTAATTCTAATAACTGAGCTTGGTTTTTATGTTGTTTTTTTCAGAACTTCCTCGCTGCAGAAGTCCTGCAGTCTGAGCAGTTTGAGGAAAGAGGCATCTGAAATGGTAGGTTTGGTCTCTTCTTCCCATCTCCTTGCAGATAGGGGTGACATCTCTGTTGTGACCCTGTGGCTGTTGTGTTGCCTTCTGAGAAATTCAGAGTCAAAGCAGGGCTCCTTGTGGCATGTGTTGGCAGTGGTCACACACATGTGACATCTTCCACATTTTATTAAAGGAGAAAATCTGTCCTTGAAAACAGAGGTGCTTTTTTTGTCCTCTTTGTATGAAGCTTTTACCTGAGACTCTCTTGCTGTGTTTTTCCTCAGATAATGAGGTGAGATTTTTTTACTGGATATGCTTTTCTGATTTAAGACAAGAAAAAGATAACTCCCACCACCACTTCCTACCTGTGTTTAAGGTGAATAATTTTGGGAGGCCATGTAATTAATGCACTATAAAATACAGTCTGGGCTGACTATATTTTGGATAGTCAGGAACAAAATACTGAGCTGTTGGATGTCTGGGGATAGCTTCAGTGTAGGTTTCTGTGGAAGTAACCAAAAGCAGCTAATCTCTAGTGATGCCATCAAATCAGGGCAATTTGTGGGCTCTTTTGTGACAGCCTGAACTCCTCGAAACTCCTGAATCCCCGATACCTCCTCTGCCTTACAGGGGGAGGCTGACAGGACTGAAAATGTCCCCAGAATCTGATAAGAGCTGGAGTTCATGGGGTGGGGGTCTTTGGTTTTTTGTTTGTTTGGACAGACAAGGAGTAGAGGCTGTGGGTGTTTTATCTACTTGGCTTCTACCCTGTCTGGTTCCAGCTTAGGGTCCCCTCAGGCAGCTCTGCCCGTGAGTGCCTTAACGTTCTGTGCGTCACTAATCATGTGCACAGCTAACCCTTCACAAAGTGAACCAAAGCAACCCTATTTCCATGTCAGCTCACTGACCTCAAAGCAAGCAAGGATTAATCTATGTGAAGTACAGCTCTGAAGAGATTTATTTTGGGGGAAGGAAGCAGTCAGGGAAGGGTATTTGAGTCAGAACTTAACTCAGGGTAACAATAATGAATTGAACCCTGGCTATAAACCATGACTTTTTAAACATCTTAATCTTTCCCAAACAGGACAGAGACTGTGCACAGAAGCCAGCAGAGGTAACGTGTGTGTGTGGTGATGTGTGTCCTTGGAGAAACATGGGCAGGTTTTGGAGGAGGAGGTGCTGGGAGGTGTGGAACTGCGCGCGGTTCCGGAGGGGGAATAGCAGTCCTGCAGGCAGGACGGTGAGGAGTCTCTGGTGGGTGTCCCCATCAGTGCCACTGCTCAGTGCTCAGCCTCCTCACACATGGATTATCTTCCAGTCTAATTGAGCATAAGGTCACCAGCTAAGATAATGTTTTTCCCCCACTAGATAATTAGCAAAGCTAACCATTAAGTATTTTACTGACTCTGTAATTATCTTTGATTAGTGTCTCTTTAAAAACCTTCGGGTTTCTCAGTTGTTGTCTGTGAGTAGCAAGTGTGTTTCTGAAAAGGCTGTCACTGCAGAACAGTCACCCTGTGGTACCTTAAGGCCACAGCTTGCAGTTCTTACCTCTAGGAACACCTGACAGAGGTGACAGACCTCAGTTACCACTCGTAGGATGAATGCTGTATTGATTCAGCAAAAGCCAAAGGATTATATTTGGGCTGTGAATGGTTTTACTTCCATCTTCTTTCAAAGCAACAGTGAAACAGCTGACAAGGTTAAAGTACTGCTTTAAATTGGCTAACTGGAGTGTCTGATATCTCTCTTGGCATTTATACTCCTTGCTTGGTATGTAATTTCCTCTTTGCTTTGGCAGTGGACACAGTCAATTAATCCATTAATTAAGAAATTGCAGAGCTGTGACGGACAGAAAGAGCTCTCTGACATTCAGCAGAGAACCAATGTACTGTGGGGCCTTGTCTCTCTGCTTTCCACTTACTGCCCCTACAGCTGCCAGTGGGGGAGACTGAGACCCTGGAAAGCTTTCCAGGACTGTATTTTTACCTTTTCCATACCTCTAAGTCAGCCTTACAGAAACTGAGGAGCATCTTAAAGAATAAAATTTACTCTTAGCAGGTAGTGATAGTAATCCTGGATCCTGAACATAGGTCAGGGTTTAATCCCAGCTGACAACAAAGGACTCACAGCTGGTCCCCTTTGCTGCTCCAGTGGGATGGGGAGGAGAATCAGCAAAAAAAAAGACAGAACTTGGGGGTTGAGATATGAACAGTTGAATAATTGAAACAAAGTAAAATCAGAATAACAATAATACAATAATAATAACAAAACTAATAGTAAAATGGAGAAGAAGACAGAGAGAAAACACAAAAAAGATGAGTAATGCACCACAGGATTATTGCTCATCCCCCACTGACCAATGCCCAGCCCATCCCCAAGCTACGATTGGCTCCCCTTCCCAGTAACCCCCCCAGTTTATACACTGGGCATGGTATCCTGTGGTGTGGAATATTCCTTTGGTAGCTCAGGTCAGCTGTCCTGGACATGCTCCATCCCAGCTTCCTGTGCACTTCCTCTCTGGCAGAGCATGGGAAAATGGGAAGTCCTTGACTCACAGCTCAGCAACAACCCAAACATCCCAGTGTTATCCGCATTATTCCCTACTAAATCCAAAACACAGCACTGCACCATTTCACCGTGCTCAGCAAAGAAAAAATTAACTCCATCCCAGCCCAAACCAGGACAACATGTTCAAATGAAGATCTTGTTTATGTTTTTCTTTATGGTTTTCACATTCTGTATTCTTGTAGTGACAGATGAGAAGGACTTCCCAGATCATCTGCCAGCAGTCACTTTGCAGTCTCTCTCGAAAGGCTTTCTGCAATTCCCTTACACTGACTCTTTATTTCCCTAATTCAAGCAGGTGAAACCTCCTCTGGAAGGCAATAATTTCGCAACCCTCCCTCCCAAGTCTCCGTCTCACGGTGCCACAGGCGACGAGGACAGTTTCGGCACCCGCAAAGCCAGATCTTCCTTTGGCCGAGGCTTTTTCAAGATCAAAAATAATAAGAGGACTGCCAGTGCCCCCAATCTGGGTAGGTACTGTGCCTCTGCATTCAGATTCTTTGTATTTTGAAGCATCTTCACAACAGCTGTAACAGCCCCAAGAAGCAGCAAGGCCAGCCTTAATCTCACCATGACTCGGTGGCACTTTTGTCAGTAGAATGTTTGGAAAAGATCAAACAGCAAGAAAAAAAAAAAAAAATCAGTGATGTAATGAAGTATTTGATGTGGTTCAGACCCTGCTGTGGTATCTCCCCTGGGACCTTGCAGGGGCTTGCTGCTGTATGAAATGCTGGCTGTCTGGCAGTAGTTCACACATGGGATTTGTGGGCTTTTTTTCCCCTGGCTCCATCCTCAGTTTATCTTTTTTCAGATACACAAAAATAGGGCAGCAGCACTCAGTCTTCCTCTTTATTTATATTTTTCACAAGCAGCCTTGCAAAAGAGATGGTGACAACAGGAACAGGATTGGCAAGTCATTCAAGCCCACATTTATTTTTTACCTGGGCGGGGGGTAATTAGGTATTGAAAATGTTCTGCTTAATGCAGAAGTCGCTGTTGCCACCAGCTGGAATCCTGCTTACATTTACTGCTCTGCTCTAGTAGTCTTTCCACTGATCCAGTTCAAGCATCCAGTGAGTCTGCATCAGATCTACTGCCAGTCATCTGAGGTTTTTGTTTTTCTCTTGCACGAGGTTTAGGAATTTAACTCTTTATTTCAGAAGCCTGAAGGGGGATAGCTTCTGCTTTGTTACTTAGTCCAAGACAGTTTTAAACTTTTGTTCAAAACAAGTAACATACCTACACATTGATGATACACTGCCCGTATTTGCCTGTGATATATAGCCTGGGCACTTCCTAGCTTACGTGGAATAGATGTACAGTCTGTTCTGAGGGTTAGACTCTTCGTTTTGGTTTATTTCATGTGTGCTTTTGTGTAATCCCCTGTTTTGTCCTGAAATTAACTTGTCTAACAAAGCGCAGTACTTGTGGCTTTCATAAAGGAGTGGAAGATGGGCCATCAAAATCAGGGTGCTGTGACTTTGAGTAAGTTATGATGTTACCCAGATTTCAGTGCTTCCACCTGCTGCTGGCCAGATATTTGCCACCTCACAGGAGCAGTGGGTCCTGGAGCAGGTGACCTCCTTGCACCAAAGCGACTGCGGTGCTGTTCTTCCCTCCCCACCACAGAGCTCTACTCCATTCCTTTGTTGTGAAAGGGCGTTTCCCAGTGATCCGAACCCTGTGTGAATTCAGCGTTTGCGTGGCGCTTGTGTCTCACATCCCTCCCTCCTTTTGTCCCCTACTTTGTTGCCGTGACTTTGGAATTGTGTTTGACCTTGTACCTCTGCGTGTTCTCTCCCGTTGTGCTGCGTGTGGGTTTGTGCCTTGTGTGGATATCTGAAGATCGCAGTCGAAGTGCCAGTGCACCTACTTTAGGTACAGTAATCCTGCATGTCTGCCCATGCCAGCCCTGTGCCCTGACTGCTGCTAACAGCTGGCTGTGGCCACACACTTCCCAAACCACAGCCAGGCACCAGAGCTCTGCAGCAGAACTTCTGCCCATCGCTAAAAGGAGTTTTCACGTAACATCTGCCCTCGCTAAAAGTCACCTGTGCTGTTCTGAGTAGCTGCTACTAATGAGAGAGATTGCGGGTCAATTTGCAGAGACCTTTGCTGTAACTTTGAGCACAAAGTTACCACAGACTGAGGTACCAGGTGAGAATTGGTGATGCTTAGTTACCTTTGTGCTGCCACCTGTCCTGCATCCGCTGGAAGAGTTTAAAGGGTGGTGACATAGGGAATGAGCTGTATTTCCCAGGCATTCATTTCAGGGAGTTCTGAGGGAAAGCATGTGTAATTCCTCTTCTAGATGTAGTTGTATTTATGATATAATAAAACAAATGAGAAATAATTGGGGCAGATGGGGAAGGAGCCAGTCACATAGTAAATAAAAACCAGTTTTGTGATGTGAGCATTCCCTGGGTGGTTCTGGCAAGGGCAGGTGAGCCGTGCCTTAGGAATCAGAGCTGTGTCAGTGGGGTGGTGGTACAGCCACCTAGGGTGACAAAGAGACCAAGTGCTCTGGGCCCTTTCTTTTTCCCACATGGCCCCCTAAATGTTTTCTGTTCTGCGGGATAGTGTCAGTGCATGAAAAGGAGCCAGCTATGAGGAGCAAACAGCGCAATTCCCACAAATCTCTGCTTCTAATGCACCCAACCTTGTCCTGGTGTTCTCTCTCTAGAATGCCATTTACATGTTTTTGGGTTTTTTCTAAGCTAGCACTTTACCTTCTACAAGTTAAGCAAAAACCACGAATGCCACAGCCTGGTTCGATGTTAGTGCTGTCTCTCTCACTGGCAGGATCCCCGTGCTCAATAGTGGCCAAACCAAAGTGCCAGGAAATGATCTTTTGTGTGACCTGGTTGCTTCACTGCAAGGTTTGACAAGGTGGAAGATGGGACATGTTCATAGGTGTTCTGGCTGAATCATCTAAAGGTTGCCCAGCAGAAGGACACACTGGCAAAGTTTACAGTTTCTTGCTGGTCATGGCACTTTTGTGGCCATCTCAGCATTAACTCTGTGGCTTGAGACCGCATGTCCCAGCAATATAAGCTCTGCCTTAGTGCTTTCTTTACTTTTCTCCTGGAAGTCTGAAAGTCCATTTCAAACACAAGTGATGGTCATTTAATTACAGAGCTATATTAAAAGATGCTGCAAGTGATTCCAGGCCTGACTGCCTTGCCACGGCTGCTTCAGCTGAACAAGCTCATGCTCTCCCTCTTCCCCAGCAAGCAACTGGCATAATCTCCACGTGGTAGTTTTATTCAGCTATCTGGCACTTGCTGGCACATCTCTGCTTATGTAGTTTAGTAGATACTGCAATTCTATTAGTTTTCTTTTTAAATGATCTTAAAATTGTTTTTTCCTTTAATAGTTTAGCTTTTGTGACAACTTCCCCTTTGGGGACAAGAACCCTCAGGTTCATTGTCATGGAAAACAGCTACAGATCAAGGATTTAATGCTTTTAGAGTGGGTGGTAACGTTGAGGGTCTCTGATCAGAGGTGTTTTGTTCATCACTCAGAAGATACTGTTCAGACAGAGCCTAAACTCCGTGCTGTTCCTCTGAGGAGGAACAAAATATTCCACAGTTTGCAGAAGTGAGCGGAAGAGGGCCCTCCTTCTGGGGCAGGAGTTTTGTTGCTGGAATTTCCTGGCCAGGGAATGAAATACTACAGGTTATTGGGAAGAGTATCTGCAGGGAAGTTATTTGTTTTTTCTGTGCTTTGGGGACTCCTGGTTTAGTTCCCTTCCACTGCACTGAATTGTTTCTGG
The DNA here is from genome assembly GCF_000738735.6 of Corvus cornix cornix. NCBI lineage: Eukaryota > Metazoa > Chordata > Aves > Passeriformes > Corvidae > Corvus > Corvus cornix. Next base: position 60,599,379 of record NC_047057.1, on the reverse strand, counting down.
GCACCCACGTGCCTTGGCTCTGTCTGGGGAAGCACTGTAGGAGCACTCCCTGAGGAGGAGTAAATTTGGGATTTAATTCACTGCTTGATTCACAAGGTGGATTTTCCCACCTTGGATGCAAGGCACTTAACCAGAGCAGAGCATTGCCTTGGAGCGTTACCAGCCAGGCCCATGAAGAAGGAACATGTGGCACTTCTCACGGATTTTCCCATCCCTCCTTGCCCCATTTTCTTGGCATGGTGGCTGTCAATAATTTTAGCAGGAGTTATTCCCAAGGTCAGGAGCACGTCTGTACAGTCCTGCACAGGAAGGTCTTGACAGAACTTACATTTTCTAACAGCTGAAACGGAGAAGGGATCTGCAGACCACTTGGATCTGGCTGGCTTGCCCCCCGCCCAAAAGAAGCAGATAGTCTGCAGATGGCACCACCTTCTCCAGATTCCAGGAAAAAGGCCAGGGGAATCAAGAAGTTGTTTGGAAGGTAAGTAAAAGATGAGAGATGACCATTCTCCAGAGCTGGGGCTTGGGTAAGGTTTGCTGGGAACACACCTTCCCTTTCTCCCCCGCCAGCGGTTGGCTCGATGGTTTAATATCCCAGGAGCAGGAGCCTGTGTGGTATTTGGGAGAGATAACACGAGGCTGGGGGCAGGTGGAAGAGGAGCTACAAGCCCTGGGAGAGATCTTGCCTGTGTTGCTTGCAGTGGCAGCAGCAACGTGCCTTTTCCTTAGCCAAATGTGCTTTCTTCCTGTAGGCTTAAAAGAAGTCAGTCCACCACCTTCAACCCAGACGACATGTCCGAGACGGAGTTCAAGAGAGGAGGGACGAGAGCGACTGCGGGGCCCCGGCTGGGCTGGTCACGGGACCTGGGGCAGTCCCACAAGTAAGACACGAGTGGGGCCCCTGTGGTGGTGCTTGGATCCCAATGGCTCCAGCCGAGGAGGAGGGCAGTGCCTAAATGGAACATCCCCTCTCCTGGCTAAGCAAAACCAGGCAGATCCAGGCCACTTCCTCCTGTGAGAGAGGGTCTCTGCAGGGTTGAGGTGGGCTGGGTGGTGGAGTCATGCTGCTGAGCTCTCGCCCTCGCAGGATGGGGCCATGAAGCAGCACGTGAGCCCTCATGTGGCAGCGACAGATACTCCTCCTGTGCCTTTCCTGCTGCACTTCCAGGGATTAAAGGAGAAAATGAAACATTATGGTCTCGGTCCAGAGCTGTAGCCACGCTAGGCAGCAGAGGTTCTTTTCAGTAGGATTAGTAGGCCGTGTTTATTGTGGCAGTGGCAACAGATCAGCAGCACCCAGAACTTCATCGTGCTTATGGTTCCCCCTCAGAGATTGTCCCAGCTCCCACAAGATGTGAATTAGGCTTAACTTTTGGCTTTCTTATTATTTATGAGAAAAGGAGATTGGAAGCACGGGATTTATCAGGGTTTTTTGGGTAAAATCTGCAGTGAGCTGGACATGCCATTCGCAAAGTGGACCAAGGAGCAGGTTTGCAACTGGCTCCAGGACCAAGGGCTTGGCTCTTACATCAATAATGGCAGGCACTGGATACTGTCTGGGCAAACACTTCTGCAGGCTTCTCAGCAGGATCTGGAAAAGGTGAGGAATACTGGAAACACTCCTTTCAAATAAAGGTACAAAAAAATCACTGTTTCTGTGCATGTAGATTAGGTCTGTAAAGTGCACCTGGCAAAAAAATGTAAACAAGATGAGTTTTCAAAATACTGTCACCTGCAGTGATGCCACATCTATTTCTTTTTAGGTGAAGTTTTGTAGAAATTTAATGCTCTGTAATGAAGCTAATAATTACAAATATGTGATTTAACTTCATTAAGCATGGACACATAAATTGACGATGGCACCTTCTAAAAATACGCATGTGAGAGTGCCTCATTATCATACGGGTTTGTAGCCCTGCTTCATTAGCACTCGTATGTGCCACAGTTGTTTTATGCCTGTGTGAGAAGGGTGTAAAAAGGTGCTGTTTCGGTCTGATTGTATTTTCTGTCCATTTTATACAAAGAGGAACGAGGATTTGTTACACACAGCTTGATCAGTCTGTCTTTAATTGTTGCAGAATTGTTTGTCTCTTTTTTTAAAATGGGAAACACAGAAGAAATCGATTCAATTTATACTTTTAATCCATAGTATTTGCTAAAGTTTGAATTTTCAGCTTTTAAAAAACCACTCTCCTCACCAAATAGTAAGCCTGTTTTCTCAATTGGGTAGTTACACTACAACTGGAATAAGAGGAGTGTATTATGAACATAATGGCTTGCAGTAGTGTTATCAGAGGTAACATTAACCAGCAGGCACTGGTGAAAGTGAAAATGGGATTAAAGAGATCCTGGAATGGCTGCACTTGCAACTAAACTGGGGAATAATGTTATGCATTTGGAAGCATTAATGAATTTCAGTAATTCCTGGGACATTCCTGTGCTCTTAATTAAATAATTATTTTAACTTTACCTGCCTAAGTGGGAGGGGTGGAATTAATGCCAGTAAGTATTTTTTTGAATGCTAACGTTTTTATTATGTTGTGGGCTTTTTTTAAACCTGGTATGAGAGTATTGTGGCCGACACTTCCATACAATTTGGAGTCCATCACTCCTTTAAATGAATCTACCACACTGTGAAACTAACCCACCACAGCAAGTGGGCCTTTGGTGCTGAACATGTGCTAACACGACGCTGAAATTCAACAAATAAAAAATGCACCTGCCAGGTCTCCAGCAATGCTGTGAAAGTGTGACTCTCAGAAACCCTTTGTCATTCAGCAGAGGGAAGAATAAAATTGTCTCTAGATTTACTGCTTTTCTTCCTTTCACAGGAGCTTGGGATAAAGCACCCTTTGCATCGGAAGAAGCTCCAGCTTGCTCTGCAGGCACTGGGATCTGAAGAGGAAAACAACCATGGAAAACTGGATTACCACTGGGTTACCAGTAAGCTTTTATTGCATGCTTGAAGCAGTGGCTCATTTGGGGCTCTGAGGATGGGAGCAGTAAGTGGTGCTGGGTAACTTGGCCGCCACTCTAACAGGAGTGTCTGTCCTGCCCTAGGGTGGCTGGATGACATTGGCCTGCCCCAGTATAAGACCCAGTTTGATGAGGGGAAGGTGGACGGCCGCATGCTCCATTACATGAGTGTGGTGAGTAAATGGTTTCCTTCTTTCCTGACAACTTTTCCATGTTCTTGGCTTCTCAGTGTTTAGAGGACCCCTTGAAACTCTAGTGGGTGTCCTGGGTTAATGCTAACAGCTGTAACCTATAGAAATCAGATACTACTGCTCACCTGCAAGTATTTCCAAAGTTCTTTCCGTCTTTAGAGCTGCTAGATTCAGGTGGAAGAGCAAACACATTAAGCAAGAACTTGGACTCATGCATGAGAAATGGGCAATCCCGAGCTTAACAGCTGTGTGTGACACTGGTGTGCTCAGGCAGGGCTGGTACACAAAGGTGTGCAAATGCTGTGGTGGCCATTCCTGCTTTTGCTGTTCATGTTGTTATTAATTAATAGAAGCGGGTGGAATCTTTTTCTTCAGTGAGCAAGCATTCTGTCAGCTTGCTTATTCATGTGGATGCTTAGGTGAAGAAAACCCAAACAATTTCCTTGGAAGAAAACTGCAGTTTTAAGAGCCAGCTTGTTTGAAAGCAGGCTACACTTAACAGCTTTTGCATTTCAAAGTGCTCAGCACAGGCATCACCTCCCCACTTCACAGCCAGTCAGGTGAAGGCAACCCAGCAGGTTTCCTTTGTGTAAGGGCTCAGGTGAGATGAGATAAGACCTTCCTTCTCTGGGGACACAAATGCAAACTGAACATGGCTAATATTAATTATTTCTGTACAACAAAGAAGAAATCAATCATAGCCCTGCTCTCTCATGAGCCATGAGTTACCTTTTCATGCCGCACTTACATGTGTTTTGCATAGGCTTCATGTCATGGTTTGCAATTTTATTCATTATAAGATTGTTTCTTCTCCTTCTTAACCCTTGGAAGTGTGATGCCAGCAGCCTCCACTGAGCTTGATGTTGTGTTGGGAGACTACCACCATTGTCACTGCCCTGTAATTGTAGATCACTGGGGATATTTTTAGAGCAAGGTTAACCATCAAATTATGACAACAGATTCGCCGTAAAACCAACAAAATACGCAAAGTATTAAGCTAATACTTATGATCTTTTGTAGTTACTCTGACTCCAAATAAACAATAGTGAATATTATTATTTTATAATAAATGAAATAGCAAACCATGACATAGTAACCTACTGTTAGACTCATCACAAAGTTAGCTGAATACAGTGGGATGTTTGGGTAAGCAAAGAATCTTGTCTTAAATATCTGACAAAATAGATTCCAGTGTTCATAACATATAAGTAATACCGAAACATTAGGCCAGGCTAACCCTGGGACAAGGGTGCATAAATTTGTTTAAGTTAGCTAAATTGCACTTGGACTTTTAGACACTTTTCTTCTTCCCTCTTTTTTTTTTTTTTTAATTCTAATAATAGAGAATGCCCCAGTTTTCAGGGTAATTTATTGTTTTCAGTTGAACTTCTAGCTGGACATTTGAGGTATTAAAACTTCTGGCAGGATTAAATGCCAGGTGGGTCTAGTGTAGTGTGTCAGTGCTGCCCTGGCTCTAATCCTGTCCCTGAGGTTGTGTCATCTCACCCTTTTTCCCTCCTTGTTACCTCAGGTTTCTTGTACTCTGTATCCTATGTGAGAAACATCCCCTAAGAGCTAGTATAGTGCAACACAGGAAGTTTTTATTTTGGGGTAGATGGTTTGATGTTAATTCCCTGTCTGGCACACTAAAGTCTTCCCCCAGAAGTGTCAGATGTGCCATTTTAAGCCAGGGGCCAAAGCAGTCCCTTCCAGGAGGATGCTGGTGCCATGAATAAGCACGACCGTGTTTATTGACTCCCTCTTGCTCTTTGACAGGATGACCTGCTGTCCTTGAAGGTCGTCAGTGTCCTTCACCACCTCAGCATCAAAAGAGCCATTCAGGTTTTGAGAATAAACAACTTTGAGCCCAACTGCCTGCGCAGGAGGCCGTCTGATGAGGTATTGCTTTACAAGGAAGCTGTGAAGAGGAATCCTCTAGGGTTTTATCCCTGGTGTTTCTGATTATTCCTGCTCTGCTGTCTCCTCCTGTCTTCTTGTTCTGCTTCATTTTTAGTTTCCTTTTTCTCATGCTGTTCTTTTAACCTCAAGCTCTGACATCATTTTCTTTCCTCTACGTGCCATGACCCCAAACTCATGTCCCCTTTTCCAAGTCTCCCGCTTCTCCTCCAAGCCAACTGCTGGCTGTTTAGGCCCAGTCTCTGATGTGTGATCGTCTTGAACTCAGTGCACTGTTGCCACGAGTCTTGTGCAACTCTCTGGAAAACTGATGGCTGTGTCAAAATTTTCTGTGTAAAAGGAGTTTGGCCCCAGTACCAGGTGGGAGACTGCCATCATTGTGTTTTGGAAGCAGCAAATGCTGGACAGGGCAATAGATGACAAAATGACCCAGACTCTTGGATTTAGATTCACAATGTGTATCTCCAAGAACAGCACAGCAGCTCAAGGAACCAGCTGAATTTTCAGCTCTACTGGTAGAAATGGCAAATAATGCTAATGCACAGCACGATAATCAAATGACCTAACACACCCCTGCCCCCTGCCCAGACCCATTTCCAGGCTGCTCTTGCTGCAAGGTAGCAATCCAGGAAGAGATCTTTTTCTCAAGTGCAAAGTCGGATTGTATTCCTTAAGGGCAGGAGAGGTTTGTTTCAGTTAAGATTGGGGCTGGGATTTGGCTGATTTGGAATGTGTCCTTACCTGCCTGTTCCTCCTGTTGGCAGAATAATGTGACACCTTCTGAGGTCACCCAGTGGACCAACCACCGCGTGATGGAGTGGCTGCGCTCCGTGGATCTGGCAGAGTACGCACCCAACCTGCGGGGCAGCGGAGTGCACGGGGGGCTGATGGTGAGCTTTTGGGGTGGCTTCTTCCATTTTATTCAAAAAAAGATGTCTGGGAACCACTAGGTCAATGTTCTGGCATTATCTTTGCTGCACACGCCTTGTCTGCTTATTCTGCTTAATAAGAAGTTTCTTACCTTATGGTTTAAAGGATATGAATGTCCTGAGGGGAAGGACTGTGGTTTAATACTCTGAATTCCCCTCACAATGCTATTTTGGTATGGCATTCTCCACCTCCTGTCCACCTCCTGTCCTCCAATGCTGCTGTGCTGTTAACAGCCACGTTCTGCCTTCCTAGACCTGGATATGGTTTTATTTTGTGAGGGAAGCTTGTTACTTTCGTAGAATTTGGGATTACACTGTCAAACCAGGATTGTTTTTAATTGCTCTAGCATCACATACTCCAGACAAGAGATTTATACCTGCAGAGGTTTGTTGTGGTGATTAGGAGTTATATCCCTGCTCCAAACATTTTATGTCTGTTTATTTTCCAGAATTGGAAGAAGATGCTGGGTAAACATTTTGTGGCAGCTTTGCACAAATAGTTCAGTTAAGGGTGGATTTATCTGTTCATTTCTTCTTACCTGCCAATTTGTTCCTGTTTATAACTCCAGAAGGAAATCCTGGAGGTAGCATTTTAGGAATCCTTTAACTAGTTAACTCTCTTTCCTCCTTCTTTGTTGTATATTTCCTCTAAAATACAAACAAAAATCCCAAAGGGGCCTTAGGGAGTGACCAAGATAGGCCTGGATGTCTTTGAGATCTCATCAGACTGTACTGGCTTCAGCTGGATTCTCTGGTTGGATTCCCAGGTTTTGGAGCCGCGTTTCAATGTAGAAACCATGGCACAGCTGCTGAACATCCCACCCAACAAGACGCTGCTGAGGCGGCACTTGGCCACTCATTTCAACCTCCTGGTGGGGCAGGAGGCCCAGCAGCAGAAACGTGAAGCCATGGAGTCCCCAGACTACGTCCTCCTGACAGCAACTGCCAAAGTCAAGGTCGGCCACTTGTTCTGGGAGGGGTGTGAGGTTCCAGGGAGGCATTTGGATCTCCAGTTTTATCCATGCTGGGAGGGTGCTTCAGTAAGGTCTGAGAAAAGGGGTTGGTTCCCAAAGCAAGAAGCATGAGAGCAGGACCTGGCAGATCTGTGTTTGACACTTGTGTCTACCATGAACAGGCCACTTCTCAGCCTCTCTAACGTGCACAGACAAGAGGTAGCACTCGTGTTGTCCTTCTGTCTGTACTGAGAGATGTTTGGGGGAAGACTGTCCCTTACTCATGGTTTAATGTGGAATTTTGACCTCATTTGGGATCTGTTAAATGGTGGTGTCTTAACAGTGGTGGAATGAGAGGACACATTGTCCTTTCAGATCTGTGTAGGAGAGCACTGAGGTTTTGACCCTTCAACATGGAAACACCAGAGGGCACGAGTAGGCCTCTTAATTATTTGCTGATTCTCTAACTCCTTGGCAAATTTCTCTTCACTTTTAAGCCAAAGAAACTTACCTTCAGCAATTTTGGGAGCCTGAGGAAGAAGAAGCAGGATGATGTGGAGGAGTATGTGTGTCCTATGGAGCTGGGGCGGGCATCTGGCAGTGGATCAAAGAAGGGCTTTAAGCCTGGCCTGGATATCCGAGTATATGATGATGATGATTTGGACAGGCTGGAGCAGGTAAGCCAGTTCTAACAATTCCAAGTCTTTGTGCTGTCAGGTTTGGTGGGAAAACCTTCCATTTCCCAGGGAAGCCTCCCTTTTGTTTTGGCCCCTGACTTCTTGCTGTCACACAGCTTTACTGACAAAAGGGTCTGTTCCTGAGGAGGTTGAAGCTGTGAATGCAGCACCTTTAGGGCCTGCTCTGGAGTTACTCTCCTCTCCTGACAGGCCACGCTTCTCCCTTGGTCTGAACATCTCAGTAAATTGTGTTGCCACTCTGTGGTAGCAGGGCAAGGGGGAATGGCTTCACACTGACAGAGGGTGGGTTTAGATATTAGTAGGTTTAGGATATTAGAAAAAGGTTCTTCCCTGTGACAGTGGTGAGGCCCTGGCACAGGTTGCCCAGAGAAGCTGTGGCTGCCCCTGGATCCCTGGAAGTGTCCAAGGCCAGGCTGGATAGGGCTTGGAGCAACCTGGGATAGTGGAAGGTGACCCTGCCCATGGCAGGGGGGTTGGACCAAGGTGATTTTTAAGGTCTTTTCCAACCCAATCCATTCTGTGATTCCACTCTATGATACAAAGAAATTATTATTAATTCATGATGCATTCTGGTTTTTTAAGATGGAAGATTCAGAAGGGACGGTGAGGCAAATAGGAGCATTTTCTGAAGGCATCAACAACTTGACAGTAAGTGTGTAAATGGGTCTGTGCAGTAAGATCTCTGCTTCTGCAGGATGGGTGTAGGCCCCTTGGCAGTCGCTTGCGATAAACAGGGTCAGTGAGGTCCTTTGAGTCTTCTACTGGGACAGAGGGCACAACTGAGTGGTTCAGGAAGGTACCTGCCCATGCTGGTGGAGAGGTTTGGTGGCCTGTGCTGGCTTCCCACACACTGGGGAGGGCAGGGGACATGGCCCCCATTGCCCATGGTCAGTGGGTTTCCAGCTGGGGGTCAGGCTGCATTTTCTGGGTGGAAGCCCCGAGCCACTGGGGCCAGCGCCAGCAGTGAGCTGGTTTTGCAGCAGGGTGGGTGAAAACTTCCCTCAGCAGAACAAAGCAGTGGCTGGCAGGCAGTGTTTGCTGCCCAGCACGGGCCAGGACCGTGCCAGATGACTGCTGTCAGTTGTGAGAAACCTTGACTCTGCCCTCCTTTCCTTTCCAGCACATGTTGAAGGAAGATGAAATGTTTAAAGACTTTGCCACTCGCTCTCCTAGCACCAGTATAACAGATGAGGACTCCAACGTGTGACAGTCACCACCAGGCACTGACAAAGGCTCGCTCTCCTGTGTGCAAGGACATCCCCGTTCCACATGACAGGCAGCAGATCATGTACTTTACATTGCTCTTGCTTCTGTTTGTTAGAAGTAACACTGAGGGGTGGAGAATTTTAAAGAGAAAAGGAGAAAAAACAAGGTGCCTCTACTCTAAGTTGCCATAAAAACCACCCAGACACTGGTGAATGGTAATCATTTTAACTCTATTTAATGTACAAACTGGTGATGTGTTTCAGAGTGTTGCATTTAAATTGATGTGGTATGATAGTGCTCCTTGTGCTTCTTCATGGCCTCAGATAATCCTTTATACTGTTTGAAAAGAACAGAAGATGTTAGGTGAAAGTGTTGCGTCTGTAGATAACCGCGCATCAGCTCTCTCTGCGCTCTCCGCTGAAAGATAGAAGTTACTGCTCTTTTTTAAGTGCTTTTCTTTGGCACAAACACCAGTTCAGCCCTATCCAATGTAGGATTTTAGTCATCTGTGCCCTGCATAAGCTCCCCTGTAGCTCTTGACTGTTGCTCCTATTTTTATACTGTTTTATAAAAAAAAAAAAGAAAAAAATAAAAGAAAAAAGAAGTATATGAAGTACATATAAAAGCAAAAATTTAAATTTTGTGAGATAGAGTGATGGAAAGTTGCAGGTGTGTGAGGGAAGGGGAGAAGGTTGTAAAAAAATTATGCCAGTTTGCAAACCAGCTGGTTACTGGGAAAGGCAGGCTGACCTTTGGAACTGTTTGCTTTCGTTGCTTTTTATTGAGTGCACAGTTTAATGATCTTCCATTTGAGATGAAACAATTCTAAAGCACGTTCCTTCTGGCAGTGGCTCATACAGAAACTGCACATTTTAAAATGTCTTCTTTCTTGTCCCCCCAGCAGTAGTTAGTGCATTCAACAAGGTTATTAACACTTCCATGACTTAAAAAATTTCCTTAAAGTTGAGAGTACTCCCTGCATATGGAAGGGACATTTCTGTGCTGTGACTAACGTGAAGATGGTGTAGTTGCAAAAAAACAAATAAAGTTATATAGAGAAATGTATAGGAAATATATTATTTCATATTATTAAGCCTAAGGTTGGACTTTTCCTCCAAAATTCAGATATCAAATGTGTTGTTCATCATTTTACCTTCTTAAAGCACAGCTCCTCTGCTCTTGAGCATCATCAGGTTTTAAAATTCCTAACTAGCCAGTGGAAATCTTATGTCAGACTTTGGGTATTGCGAGGTGTCCTAGCCGAAAGCAAACAAACAAAAGTAGCTTTTTATTCCAGTGGTCATTTGTATGGTGTTGAACGTTGCATGTATTTTAGCACAATGGCATGAAGCTGCTTTGCTCTGTAAAGGCAAACCAAAATCCAGCTGGAATTGTTCCTTGCAGTGGTGTTGCTTTGCCAAGCGTTTTGTCGCTCGTTTTGTCGCTCTCCTTGCTGGAAGTGAGACCATTCCTGGTGTCCCGCAGGGGATTTGGGGTTTGTGTGGACTTTGTGGGTGTTTCTAAAACACTCTTAACAAAGCTAGGAAAGGAAGAAAGGTTCTTCCCAGGATTTTCAGGGAACTCCCCTCAGATCAGAGGCATATTCCAGCATTATAATGATGTAGCCTGATAACCTGGACCTTTGAAGGGTGTACAGTGTGGGTGATTATTAATGTACCAAGATGCAAAATTTAATGTGGGCAGGTTTAGGGTGCAGATGCTTGGGATGTGGATTCAGGCCTCCCTTTCTGTGAATACTCTGCAATATTGTTATTATTTACATGGAAGTTGAACGTGAAACCCTGTGGAAGCACTGGGAAATGTGGTGCAGGCTTCCAAACAAAAGTTTTCCTCCGGATGGCTCTCGCTAGTCACCGGCTACTGGACAGGACTGGATATTCACAGGAGGGAAAAAAGGGAGCTAGTGACACAATACCGTGTGCTGAAATAGCCACAAACACTCTCCAGTTTCTCTGGAGTGTACCAGTGAGGGCAGTGATGGTTTATTTAAGTGCAGTGTAAGCAGCATTCTGCTCCAAACAATCCTTTCCTGGCAGCCAGGTCATCCCCTCGGAGCTGCCACCTGAACCCTGGTTCTCTTACGGGGTGGGGACACGGGAGAGGTGATGAAGTCAGGAGGTTTTTATGTGCGCGTGTGCACACCGTCGATACCGTCGGGGTGTTTTAATTGGTGCCTGTTTGGAGAGGGCAACGTAACTGCTGTGTATTGCCATGTGAAATCCAATAAAGTCTGTGGAAAATGCCAAGTGTTTCTGGAAGCCAGTTCCCTTTTTCACACATCCTCTGGTTTTTTTTTCCTTTTAATTTACCTAGGAAGCTTATTTTGTTCTATTTAAAAAGCAAAGGAGGGAAAGGGGACAAAATCACACATCTTTTTGTTGACTTGTTAGTTCATTTGTCAGTAGTGCCTGCAGCAGGGCTTGACTAACAACTAAGAAATCAACTATATCAAGATTTTTTAGTTATTTCTGGGATCCAGATTTGAACAATCTTGGGTTGTTTGGTGTGGTGAGAAGTGGCATCATCATTGCTCAGTGTGTGCTCCACTGGGAGCCCTCTCAGGGTGCTCTGTCCCTTCTTGCTGTGAAAAGGACTCTCTGCTCCCAGGTGTCTTTCCCTTCTCTAGGAGATTAAAAGAAAATGGTGGTTTCATCTCCGGGCAACACCCTGTGCTAAAAAATGGTTCCTCTGCAATAGTCCTAGAAAGGAGATCCAAGGAGATAAGATCAGACTGGAATGAGATAACATCAGCCAAAGAAATGGTGCCGGAATTAACAATAAGGAAAACAAGCACAGATGAATTCAGTAGGTGTGAAAGCTACAGGGCCTGTTGGGCTGGTCCCTGCTCAGTCAGCTGTGGAGAAACACACCCAGGAGAAAGCCTGGCTGCCCCGCAGGCTCACAGAGCTCAGCTCTGCTGTCACCTTCACCGGGTAGGCTGCAGGTATCCATGTGCAGCTGAATAGGTCTGGCTGGGCCCGGCACCTGCAGAGCTTCCGCTGGAAAATAAAGATTCTTCCCCGAGGCAGTCTGCATGTGGAAACGACCTCCTCCGGCACAGAAAATGGGCCAGAAGGTCTCCCAGGAGGACAACCAGGAGAACAAGGCTGAAACTCTGGTCATCTGTGAAGTCTTCAGCCAGGGCGTGCTCCATGCATCTCAAAGGCTGAAGGACTATCTCGGTTTTGTGGATCCTCAGAGCAAATTCCAGCCAGCCACGAACACACTGAGTGAGATCTTCCTGGTCAACTTCATCAGCTTCTGCATAGGAAAGGGCGTGGAGGAGCGGATCACGACCAGCAAAATGACCAAGCAGCAGTCCTCCCTCTTCGGGGTGGACTGGGTCTGGACTCTGTGTGGGTCTGACAAGCAGATCAAGCTCCAGCTCGCCGTGCAGGCTCTGCAGCCGGCCGAGCTGTTCCACAGCGAGGGCCCTGCCGAGGATTGCTGCCGGGAGGCCGCGCTGGCTGACGAGTGCTTCCAGAACATGAGCAGGTTTGAGAAGCTGGCCGAGTTCTGCCGCCTGGTGGGACGGGACTGCCTGGGCTTGTTCGTCATGTTCGGCGTGCCAGGGAAGCCCAAGGACATCCGAGGAGTCCTGCTGGACAGCGTTGCCAAGGAGGAGCAAAAATGCCGCCTGTCGGGCAGGAATGCGCTGCGGCAATTTGTCACCAGCACTGACAGCTTCCTGCCCACAAAAGACATGCTGGAAAATTGCCTGGGCACCAAAAATGGGCTGAAGGACGTGGGCAATGTGTACATAAACTTTGTGTGAGCAGCTGAGCAGGAGCAGTTGCTCCATGCAGCACCAGGGCCTGTACGGGGCTTGGCTCTGCCCGTCTTTCCTCCCCACACTCCATTCCCTCCACCTTCCCCTCAACCTGTCGTGTTCCCTTAGCTCCTGCAGAAGCCAGGCTGAGTCAGCCTCTCCAGGTTTTAAAACAACTGGATGGACCTGCCAGAAAAATGTGTTTATAGAAGGCCCAGCGTTTTTCCAGAACATTTTGTTCGCCAGACATTAAGTCTTGGCTAGAGCTGCTGGAAGCTTTATCAGCCAGAGCTCTGGGGAGGTCCTGGTAGATTTGACTCACTGCCTTTGTTTGCTGTGTGGCAGATTTTTTTTTGTCCTAGGAGGGTGAGTGTGCAAAAATGAAAATGTGCTGGTGCTGGTCAGAAGAGTTGCAGTGAGCTTGAAAGGCCTTAAAATGACTGATTTGGAGGAGTGAGCTGGTTTCAGTTAAGAGGAAAAGCCCTTCCAAGTGCAAGAAATGGGATCTGCGAGACACTTATTAATTACCTGTCCCCTAACTGGTGCCAGGCTCCACAGGGCCTTGGAGCTGTGAACAAAAGGCAGGGCCGGGACCAACTGCAAAGCTTTTCTCGCTGAGTGGCTGTGTCAGAGCAAGGTGTGGCAAAAGCTAGGGGCAGGTGTTCAAGAAAAATTGGGAAAAATCGAGCAATGGGGACAAAAACCAGGCCTGATGTGGGTGGGACCTTTTCCTCTTCATAGCAACAGAGGCAGCTCCTGACCACTCACAGCAGAGAGCAAATCTGGAGGAGGCAAGATTATTTCACTTGGAATTTCTTTTCAGTAGCTTAGCAGCTGATGGCATTTATGGGCTTGATTTATTCTATTTCCCTCAGCTTTTACTGCACTAAGTGGGGCTTTTGGGTTATACAATTACAATTACTTTCTTTACTGTTAATCAGTGAAGGAGGACCTGATCCATAGTCAAACTGGTAAACTCACTTTGGTTATAGCTGTCTGAATAGTCTTGTCAGTGCAAAACTCATCTGCCTCTAGTTTTTGTATAAATTTAGTCATTTAACAGAACAAAAATAATTTTGAAAACTCATTAATCTTTCACTATTTACTATTTGAATTGTAAGATGGGGGCAGCTGTGAGAGTTGAGAATCAGAGGCTGTTACTTAAAGAGCCATTAAAAAAGAGCCCAAAAAGGCTGAGACATCAGTGCCATGAGTGTTTGCAGCATTCCATGGCAGAGGCAGGGAGTCTGAAAGGGGAACTGAAATAAACACAGAGAACTCTGACATTTTTGCTGAGTCACAAACGTAGCTGGGTTTGGAGAAGGGTGGCCTTTCAGTACTGAAACAGTTCATTGAGACAGAATTGTTTTTAAAGAGCTGCTGTCACTGTATGCTCTGTGTGGCTGGGTTTGGTGGGACAGAGGGGACAGTTCTGGTGTGTTGCATAGAGCACCTGCACAGCTGTGGGGGATTGGGGGTTTTTTTGCCTGTTTGAGCTAACAAAATAATCAATACTGCAGCAGGATTGATAACGGTTTATAAAAGAGCTGCAGAAAACTTTAATATTGCATTAAATTGGTATGTTACAACTAGTGTGACTTCAGCTATCCCATTCTGTAGAAAAGCTCACTTGAAAACTGGGCTTTTTTTCCTTTGGATGCTTTCTCAATAATAGAAGGGGAAAATCAAAGTGTCTTGACTGTACAGAGTTTGAACTATGAGAGTTACACACTGGGGCAGTTGTTGATTTGTGTCCTTCAAAGGGCTCTGGTACCTCAGAGATGTCACATAGGCTTGGTAAGTTGGGAGCTGGGTCATGTTGCCCAGGCTGCACCACACTCTGGCCCGTTCCCTTGTGGGCTTTAGCTCAGGCCCCTGGGCCCTCAGCCATGGTGGGAATTGGCCAAGGCTCTGGATTCTGGCTAACAACAGTGAAAAGTATTTAACCATGTAAATCTGACCATGTTCATCCACTCAGCCAAGCTGGAGCCTCAGCTCAGGTGACTCACAGCCATCCCCAGGCTTCTGTGACTGCACGTGCTGATGGACCAGGTAAGGTGCAGCCCTCTGCCAGTGAAATCCCAGGGCAATTTGTGTAGTAACATGACAAAAGGTTTGTCCTGGGTTCTGAGGAACCTGGAATTCACACCTTTGTCCCTTGGCAGTGTTTTCTTTGGCTCAAATTTCCCTCTAAGCACTCGCTGCTGGGATACATGGGGAAAAGCCCTGTCCCTGCATGGGATGGAAACTCTTCCATGTCTTACCAAGGAGTTAAAAGCCCGTTGGGTTTTCTGGAAGTAGTCGATGAACTCGGCCTCGCTCGGGGGTCTTGCTCGGAGGGTCAGCATTCCCTCTGCCCGGAGAAGGGGCAGAGAAGGACACGGCCTGTTAGTGAGAGCATCCCTTTGGGAAGGTTCCATCTGCCTGCCGTGCAGAAGGCACAGCAGAAGTGGGTGTTGGCACCAGAACTACCGAGAATCAGGGCTTCAGGGCAAGGCAAACTCCCTGTGTGTGCCCGAGGCTCCGTGTGCTCTACCAGAGGTGCCCCCGGAGCAGCGGCACCTCCCGAGCTGCTGTGCCCGGATCCGTGGCTGTGCCTGGCCTCGATCCGGCCTTGCTGGGCCGGGAGCTGAGGTGTCCCCCCCACCTTCATCCGTGCCCCTCTGCGCTCCCCGTTTGTTCCAGCACTGCCCCTGCTGGCCCTTTCTTCTTGTTCTGCCTCCCCTTCTTCCCTTGGCTGAGCTGTCAGAATGCCTCTGCAGCCATCTGGAGCCGGGCGATGAACACTGGGATGTCATCCGGGGTGCAGCTCAGCATTTCCTGTGAGGACAGAAACCCAAGGGACTGAGGCGAAAGCGAGCTTGGGCTGCGCACGTCTGGGAGCCTGAGTCCCAGAGCCTGCTGCATTTCCTGGGAGAATGCACAGGAGAGGCAAATCCAGGCATGAAACAGAGCTGAATGCATCCCTTTGCAAGCACAGAGCTGCTGGGCCTGGCTGAGTGCTGTCCTTACCAATGTGACAAGTGACCCCTGCTAATGGATGGCAGGAAAATAACCCAGGTGGGATGGGGAGGAGCAGACCTGGAGAGCAGAACTACCTCAGGTCAGAGGACACTGTCACTGATCCCGTGATGGAGATTTGCCTTTGGTCACCTTATCTTTGTGCACAGCAGGTAGCAGTTGGAAAAATGGCAAGATGATGGATTAAATGTCTGCTCAGGGAGGAGCCCCTTGCTCTCTGCCTCTCTTCTCCCTCTGCTCCTGCCTAGGGATGGTGCAGTGTCCTTGTTTCCCACCATTTCCTTTGCCATCTCCTGTGCTAATGTGGCTCCAGACTCCTCGTGCTCCCCAGAGTTGGAGCTTCATCGTTCAGGGTCTGCAAATGAGGGACAGCAAAATACATTTGCTCTCTGAGGCTGGAAATAGGCTCCATGAAAGGCAGGGATCCAAGGGGTGGTACCTTCCAGCTTGGGTGTTTGTTCTGGGTTGTGAGGGCACCTCGGGACACCCCAAGGAGCAGGAGGCGATCGGAGTTGCTGATTAAATCCTCTGGGGGCACAGCACCTGCCTGCCAGCCCCGTGTCCATCCCCTCCCTTCTTTCAGCTGCAGACAGGGAATGAATGATGAGGAGCAGCCAGCAGAGACCTGCCAGCCCTGGCTCCTGCTGCTCCAGGTCACCAACGCCTGAGCCTTTGATGGATCTATGCTGAGGAGCTGAAGAACCAGATGTCAAGTGGGATTAGATGGACTCTGCTCTCCCTGCAAACCTCCACTTCTCCATGGGAGCCTTCCATCTCCCAGTGGTTGCAGTTTAACCAAGTGGTAGTGGAGAAAGAAGGAACAAGCCCTGGAATTCTGCATGATGGGTGTTCAGGCAGGCCTGGGCACAAACCAGCATTTTTGTACAAACTCATATGCAGTCCCTCAAGTGCTTGCAGTAGGTGCTAAATCCCAATCATCCTGCAAAAAACCCAACCCTGAGGCACCTCCCAGCTTCCAGAAGCCACACACCCAGTGTGGGGGGGATATTCCAGCAGGAACAATCACTGGGGTGCCCCCTGGTCATCACCATGTCTTGCATTTTTTCTGTCTGTTTTTATCTCTGCCGGGGATGTGAGTTTTTCTTCCGGTCTTTTGGCAAAGCTCCTGGCTAACTCCACGAGCTCCAAGGTTCATCCCTTTCTCTTCTTTTGCAGGAATGGCCTCTGGCAGCAATGCCCTGGACAAGGTGGCCCCAGGGGCGGGGCCGGGCCCGGCTCAGGTGCGCGGGCGGGGCCGAGGGGCTCTGAGCCGGGAACGGCCCCGCCCGCCAGGTGCTTGCTCAGAGCAGGGTGCGAGCAGGTCACTCTGCAGCGTGGACACACAGAAGAGATCACCAGCCGAACAAACGGCCCCCATTCCCCCCTGCTTCGCTCGGTGCCCGCCCCGAGGTACCCTCCAATCCCTTCCTACAAAGGAGAGGAGATTCAGTGCTCCCAAACCGTACCCCCCAAACAGTCAAACTCCTGACCTTGGCTGTCCCATGGCTGGCTCTTCCCACAGTGTTTGAGAACACCAAGAAAAGCACACTGAACCTGCTGCTGAACTGATGGAAGAGATGCTGTCCTGTCTTGGCTCTGCTGCAAAGTTTCTGGTCTAAAGTTTCTCTGTCCTGGAGTTTCTGGTTTAAAGCCCCCGAAAAGCACAAGGCCGTTTAAGAAACGACCAATCTGCCCCAGCGCTTGGGATTCTTTCAGGTGCCCGGTTTCAGGTGATCAGTCTTGTGTGTTTCATCTGGAACCTTGTGTAATTGGCCCCTGAAAATCAAGAAAAAGCAAACTCTACTTCCTTTTTGAGTGGACAAGGAAGCTTTCCATAAAATTTCACATACCCAAGAGGGGGAAAAAGGAATTAGCTGCAGAAACCTGTCCAGCATGAATACTGAGGTGAACCTCAGAGATGTGTCAGCGTGGACCTAGAAATCACAGAGAGCAGTATTACAAATCAGAAGATGCTGTGTATTTTATGTAAAATGTGAGCAAGAGAAAACCTCCTGATGTGAGCAGGAATCACCTCAGGCTCACCCGGGGGAATCCATACCATGGCAGTAGCACAGCTGCTTGAAAAGATTGGGTGTTCCAGACCATTGTCTTCCCATTGCTCTGAATCACTGCTGTCATTAAAAGCAGGAAAGGAAAGGTTAAACTTCGAGAAACCTATTTTGTTTTTTTTTTAAGACAATCTAGGAGCAGGCAGTAAATTACTGTAATAAACCACAAGCGAGACAGGCCTGAAAACTGTTGTGATTTAAAAAGTTCTAAAGCTGGGGGTTCATAAAGGAGCACTGTCATAAAGGCCTAAGTGGTCACGAGTAAGAGAGAGACAGAAGATAAGAAACAACTCTTTGCTGTCTCTTCCAGCCCCAGAAGCAGCAATCCATAAGTAAAACAGTAATCTGCAGATGAAACTACCAGGAGCCCAGAAGAGGAGAAGCAGCTCTTCCTGCAACAATTTCCTTAGGAGTCAGCCTTTGTCCATTGCTGCCCACAGCAGAATGGGCATCCTGAGCACCAGAGGGGCTGGAACACAAATTCCTTGGAGAATGAAGTGCAGGCAGCCCAGAGCTACTGTTCAGAGTAAATCTTTAGAAGCTGATTGTATCTTACTGAAAACAACACTAAGCTCACCTGCCTTTCTGTTTGTTAAAGGATTTATCATCTCTTCAACAATAATGGATACAGTATCTGACACTGGAAGTGCATTTGCAGATTAAAAAAAAAAAAGTATTAAAATTCTTAAAGATCTGGCAAATCAAATGTATATAAAGCACAAGGGAAGAGGAGGGGCAGACACTGATCTTTTCTCTCTGGTGACCAGTGACAAGACCCAGGAGACTGGAGCTGGGCCAGGCCAGGGTTAGGGTGGATATCAGGACAAGGTTCCTTCCCCCAGAGGGTGGTGGGGCACTGAACAGGCTCCCCAGGGAATGGTCACAGCCTCAAGGCTGCCAGAGCTCCAGGAGTTTGGACAATGCTCCTAGGCACAGGGTGGGTTTGTTGGGGTGTCTGTGCAGGGTCATGAGCTGGATTCTATGATCCTGATAGGTCCCTCCCACCTTAGGAGATTCTATGATTGAATAATTAAGAAATCAATTTGCTTAACCTATTGTGACAAGATGAGGTCTAAGGATGGAACCACTCCTCTCAAAAAATTTCTATCCACTCATCTGAAAGTATTTTGCTAAATACTAAAGGCTCAGTAGTATTGTCTTCTCTGCAACACAGCCCTATCTGTAAGGTTTGTGAAAGCAGCAATGTTTGAAGTCAGATTTTTTGTTTAAAAGCACTGCACGTTACCTGAGCTGTTGTAGAGTTCAGAGTTCTGCTGCTCACCTTAGAGGGCCTTCCAGGAACACCCTGATAAACCTCACTGTTACCCATTAACACTGTTAACCAAGAGCCCATTAATTACGTGACTTTCTTTCCATTGTGCCAAGGTTCCCTGAGTGGTGTAGGACATGTTATGGATGTTGGGTCATGTACACTTGGAATCTGCAAATGCCAGGGAAGAAAAGTTACCACCCAGACAGGGTCAACACTATGGCAGCAACAGCCAAGCAAAAGCTTTCCCACAAAACCTTTTACCATTTCCAAAGATTGTGCCATTATTTGTAATGGTTTTGACATGAAAACAAATGAGTAATAGAAAGTTATGTGCAGTGCCCACATACCTGAACTTACCTTTAAGAGATCAGGCAGGCTGAGGTAGTGTATTCCCTTTTCTGTCCCATTTAAGCTCTTTTCCCTGAGATAAAAGCACTTCACAGGAGCTGACACATACAGAGCTTTTAGGGCCCTTGCTCATTTGTATGTTTGTTGACTGGTTTTTTTTTTAAATCCTCAGTGTGGTAGGCTGGTATAATGTGGCAGGAGTTCCCCAGGAGCAGAGGAAGTGCACCAGTAAAACTGACTACTTCCAAAGGACATAGTTTAGTGGCTCATTCCCCACCTCACTGGCTTTTCCTCCTGGATCCTAATTCATCAGGAATGGGGAATAAAATTATCATCTTCAGGGAAGTCCTAAGTGACACAAAAAGTTTTCCAGCTGGTGGTGACTTCCTGGGATTCCAGGACATTTTATGAATCTAAATGAAGCAAAAGACTGAAAAGTGAAAAAGTGAAAAGCAAAAGTGGAAAAGGCCAGAAATCAGGGTCTGGGGAGAAGCAGCAGCAGCACATCTTTAAGAATAAATTCATTTCACTTTGGATCATGAACAGAAACATTGCTGTGAGCAGTCACTAAAATGACTTTAGCCTTTTGTGCTTGTGAGTAAACCAAGTTTTCCAGTATTCTAAAAAGTGTAAGATCCACAGCAGATTCCAGAACAGCAAAGCACCACAGGAAAGAAATCTGCGCTCAATCTCTGCTTTAGACTCACGCAACAGCACTGTACTTGAGCATACCCTACAAGGGAATCCCAAAAGCACAGAAAGGATCCTCCTTGCCCCCAGAATATCAAGTGACAAATGTTCATAGAGTCACACAACTGTTTAGGTTGAAAAAGACCTCAAAGATCAAGTCCCACTATAACCCAGGACCACCAAATCCACCACTACCCCATCCAACGGTGCCACACATGCACATCTTTTAACACCTCCAGGAATGGTGATTCCTCCCCTGCCCTGGGCAGCCTCTGCCAATGCTTAATAAAAAAACCCTTTTAGTGAACAGCTTTGCCCCAATATCCAATCTAAACCTCCCCTGGCACAACTTGAGGCCAGTTCCTCTCATCCTGTCCCTTGGGAGCAGAGCCTGACCCCCACCTACCTCCAGTCAGGGAGCTGTAGAGCGCGATGAGGTCTCCCCTGAGCCTCCTTTTCTCCAGGCTGAGCATTCCCAGCTCCCTCAGGAGCTCCTCACAGGTCTTGTGCTTGCAACAGGAAGTGGAAAAGTTCAGGGTTAATGTGTGGACGCCTTCAGAGTTCACTCCTGGAGGACATGAGGGTGTTCTGAAGCTCTGTTTGAATTCCCAAAAATGCACATTAGCTTGGATTACAGGCTCTCCCTGCCTGGGGAGCATCAAACTGAGCTACCAAAATCCACAGGAGTTCCACATCCCTGTTTATGTTTTTAGGAAAGGAGCCTGGGATCTGAAAGAACAAGTACTTTATATTTCAGCTCAGTATTAGACAGAATTGCCAGCAGACTAACAGCAGGGCATCAAAATAATATTTATTGACCTGGTTTAACCACATCCTCCCATTACCTGCACCATGCCAGGAACAAACTGTCAGTATCTCACTAGAATTGTGCTGCTACACAAACACAGATAAGCACACACCATCTCAACAGTATTAAAAAATATTAATTTCACTGGAAATGTTTACAAGTGACACTTTTTCTTGAAAAGGCTGCTTTAAGCCAGAAAAAAATTCACAAACAGTAAAGAGAGAATCTAATAAATGACTTGAAAGTCACAATATTGATCATTGGCTGCAAAAGAATCAAAGTTACATTTTTTGGGCTTATTTTTTAGGGATAGCCAAGAATCCAAAAATAGTGGTTTGACTCTAGACATATAAATCTTGTGAAAGAATTAATCTGCTCCTTCAGTAACAACAGCTGCCCCATTTCCAAACTAATCCAGTTAAAAAAACCTGTTGTAATAAAGTCTGTATAATTTTAAGTTATTTATGTACCCATTTATCTATGAGCTACAGTATTTGCTGGTTTATTTAGAATTTATTTCTAGAACAGAAAAGAGAAAATGCATTTTACTGTGGCAGAATCTCCAAAGTGCCTGTTTATTTCTCCCACTTTGCTCCATGATATAGCCCAAAATTCAGAAAAAGCAGAAAACTTCATTCTAATAAAGCAAGAGAACGGATCATTTTGGCCCCATGTCTGTAAAAAAGAGATCTGAATGCAGGAAATTACATCCAAATTAAATGGGAAAAAAACCCCAAAGGTCTATAGAGTTAAAAAAAAAAAAGAAGAATCAATCCAAGAAGCCATTCTAGCAAAGCACCATCACCAAAAAGGCGTCGTCTGCAAAATGAGTCATATCTATAAGATACAGAGCTGCTCTGTCAAGCAGAGGAAGCCACTTCGTGTCCTGATCGTGGCGTCGTGAGGACAGGGCGGTTCCCCAGCAGTACAAGGGTGACATCTAGTGATGGCCACATCCATCTGTTGCCAACTCCAGCCTTCCTAAAAACACCTGACACGGGCTGCCATCCTCACCTGGAGTGAGAGAGGTTAGGGTTGTACCTATGTTTAAATGTCTGTATTAAAAAGATGCACATGTATCAGATATCTTCAAATGCTTTCATTACCTGAATTTAAAAAAAAAAAAACCAAACCCAAACATGAAGAAAACAGGAAAATATCTGTAATTTTATGATATATAATCTATACAAAAATTTGTTTAAACATTGAATACCAGAGATAAAAAGATCCACTTGCTATATTAGTGCCATGTTGTTCTAATGCAACCTCTGAAGTCCCATGTTCTTGAGTCATTTGCTGTAACTGGGATACAATCCTTGCAAAAAGCTGTTCCCAAAAGATCATCCTGCATAGCATTTACTTACAGAGCTATAGTACAAAGAGATTTTAAAAAGTCACACACTCAAGCAGTAGAAAATTCTCCCAATCTCTCCAAAAACATAAAAGATGCTCTAGAATTTTAACATTTTTTCACTGACAGACAGTGCAAGCCTCACTCTGGAGCCAAAGCAATCCATCCAAACTTCTCCAGTTAGCAAAGAACCTGGGACAAGACCAAAGTGCTTTATTACAAATAGAGCATTATTTTTCTCTGGTTCTGTGCACTGCCTCTCTAATAATACATTACAAATAATACAAAATAGTAATTAAGAGTTTGCTGCTCTTTTCTTACACCCTTCTCATGTTTGTGTACTGGGAAAATGACTGTTTCACTCAAAACATTCTCTTCTGTTTGTTAGGGTGTGATCCAACCCCAATCCCTGCTCCCAGACCTGTAGGCTTCATTTTCACCTTTGACTGCAAAAATTGCACTGCTGAGAAGTGCAAGGAATCACAAACTCCATCATTTAAGAATTACAATACCTTATTTTACAACTGTAGTGTGTGCAAATCGTTATCTCAATTAAATTTAATAGTTACAAATATTCTCAAACCATGTAACTACATACAGTAGGTTCTACAGAAAGTAACATGGATAACCAATATTCTTCCAACTTGAAACAAAAACAATAAATAAAAGTTTGAAGTATTAAAACTATGAAAAAGTAATCCTGTACATTGTACAGTACCTTTTGGTTAAAGCTTCTTAGCAAAAATATACTAATGTGTTCTAAGCATTCCAGTTATTGATGGTTCAATATTAAAATTTCAAGGTTTCCTCATCATGAAAAAAATATTGCATTTGTCCATAGGTGCAGCAGAAGATGTCTCTCTCTGAACAAGGCTTCAGTCTTTAAAAATCTTGAGACAGCAAGTCTGAATTCAAAGGAACCATTACAAAACTCGAATACAGTACTGAGGATGTAGCATTGTTGTGCATGAGGGGTTTGACATTCCTGTCTCCCAAAGCAGCTCTAGAGAGCCCACTGGATATCACTGAGGTCAGCTGGGTCTCCCAGGCCTCCATCAGCCTCCAGGTAATTCATCAGAGCTGTCATTGCAGTGTCATCATTCTCACAGATGGCATCGAAGTCCAGCTGAGAATTGCCACCTGCAAAGTGATTAAAACAGGACGTTTGAAGCAGGTATGAACACTATGAAGCATGGAGAACATGGTAACTTGCAAAACAGAATTGATTTGAAGCAGCACCTGCCTTTGAAGTCAAGGCAAATATTTCTATGTTAAAAAAACCCTTACTTGACTCCCTTTTAGTTTAAAGCCATTACTCCTTGTTCTATGTTGTTGGGGTTGTTTTTCATTCTTTTTTCCCAAACTTTTATCAGAGGATTAGCTTTTTTCCTCTGGTGTTTCTTTTTCAGTGTTTTTCTTTTTTGGTTAGTTGGTTTGTGGTTGTCAGGGTCTGGGTTTTTAAATTTTTTTTAAAGGCTCATAGTTCAACTGGAAGAAAACTGCAGGTTATAAATAAACAAATAATGGTAAATGAGGGAGAAGAGGGAGATGGAAAAGTTTCTTAGAGCTGAAATACAGGATATGCTTTTACAGCAGTTTGCCTTTTTTTGTTAAACATAATGCAGTGGCATTTTCCCCTTACAGGGCCAGGGAATCCTGTATCCAGACAAACTTAACAAGAGGAAAAAAAAAAATTCTTTCTGAACCATTTTGAGCAGTCCTTGCTCCCAGCTTGCAGATAAGAAAGAGGCAAAGTGCTAAAGGACAGTAATTCTCAAATTACAAGCAGTTCCCTAATATTGCACTGAATTACTTTTCCCTCCCCATCTCTATCCTGGAGAGAGAACAATAAAGTGCCTCATGAAAAGTGTGGCCTGCAAGAATGTAATGGTAAACTTTAGTTAGAGATGTTGGTTTTGGTCATGAGCTTGCCTCACTGATTAAATTTAAATTTGATGTTTGCCTTGCAGCAGTAACACACCCATTTTCAGAGTGCTCTCATCTTCAGACAGACAGACAGACAGACAGACAAATCTCTTTACAATTTAGACGTGGTTGTAAAGTGGTGCACTCAGAAATGACACCACTGGTCAGAAATTTCAGCCCCTGCAACTCCCAGAATATCCCCAAGAGAAATGAATCTTACTGAGGAGAGGTTCATTACTGGGAAATGGGATAGCACCCTGGGTTTGTTCTGAATTCTCTAGAGCTTCTGTTTCTGAAGGACATAATTGAATCAACTCTTTATTTGGCACCTGAAAGAGCAGAATCGGTAGAAAGGACAGAATTAGATCCTAAATTTAGTAACAAATATTACATTACAGAAACTTCATAGACTGCTGTCAAATTATTAAGAACTAAATAGAGAAAGTGAAAAATATGCATCATCAGGCAGATATTTTGCATTTAGAAACAACTTTTTTAGAAGTTCATATAGCACTGGACTTGTCTAAATACAAGCTGTGACTTACACAGCTGTCAAAGGTACTTCACAGTGGTGGCACTGCTTGAGGGTCTAATTCACTGTTCAGTAAATAAATCCAGCACTGAATGTACTGGTTTGCACTTTCCCCATCTACTATCATAAACTACAAATTCCCAGTGACATCATGTTTGTCCCTGTCAAAACATTCTAGTTAAGAGATTAAAAAAGCCCTCATACCTCCCAGGTTCTATATGCATTAAACTATATTAATCATAGCAAAAGAGATGGAAGTCATCCTAACCCAAAAAAAAGATAATTTTTTTCCTGGTATTTGTTTTATTTAACACATACATGCAATTTAGCAGGAGAGATTCCTAGGATTGCCGGACTTGTGTATATTCTACCAGGGAATTAATAAAGGTGAAATGCTTTCCAAAAGTATTTTAGGAATAAATGGGATACCAAAGCCCAGAATAAAGAAAAATCTTCAATGAATATGATAAAATTATCCTTATGATGAGACATTACATTATTTAGAGAGTTCAGGATATTTATGTCAAACAACTCTTAAGGAGGAAGATCTGTGGTAACAGGGGAGAACAGATCATAAAAAACCAGGGGAAATCAAAGCAGTTCCTAGACCAGAATAGTGGGGTTTCTTCATAGGAAATGAGAATTGCAGTGAAAAACTGTCTTTAACAGGAAAAAAATTCACATTCAAAGAAGAGCTGATGGGGAAGTTTGTTCATACAGTGTCCAATATAAAACATACCACATACTTAGGTAAAAAGAGATGTTAATTATTCCATTGCTATGGGCAATAACTATGTTAGTTATAGTTTGTGGTGTTACAAGCACTAGTATATTTACAAGCACTACTAGATTAGCATAACTATCGACTTTTAGAAGACCAATAAAATACCTTCAAAGTCACAATTTTAAAAATTTCAAAACAGCACAGATTTTTTTAAAAGCCTCTTCAAAAACGTTAATATTAAAAGGACAAGCGAGAGAAAACAAGAACTTTCACAACAATCACAACAGGTGACCTTTAGTCTCTGATGGTTTTCTAGCAGGAGTTTCAATTCAGCTCCAAATCCAGGAGAGGCACCATCCCCTGAATCACACTCACACTGAGCACAGTGGTGGAGTTCAGCAGATCCTGCTGAGTGGAGACTGCAGCCTCAGAACAGCCCCTTAAGCTTGAACTGATGCCCGTGTAAATGAGGTGGGAACTGCAGCCACATCACTCAAAGACTCTCACAGCTGCCAGGCTGTGCAATACCTTGCACATTCTCTCTCAAAAACGAATCAGGGCAATCTGGCTCAAACACAGGCTTTGAGCTGACATTAACCTTTGAATTTTGGATTTTTACAAGCAGGGGCATACTCACATCGCTGCAGTTTATAGTTAAAGCTGGAGATGGTGATTTTCTCAGGAGATGTGACGGACTTAACTCTCCAGAGGGTGAGGAATGCAACCTAAAATTGCATATATTTAGTTGATTCATCAGGTCACATTAATCAAATACTGAAAAATAGACTGTTGCAGAACCCACCAGACTTCCCCAGTGACAAAGCATGAGCCAGCTAATTTGAAACAATGATGTCTTAAATTCTCCAGAAGATTCTAAATTATCCTGCTCCGAGTTTTGGTAGCAGGAAACAGAGAAGAGATCAGAAAAGGCCATGGGCACAATTCCTTAAACACACTTTTCTCTGTCTGTTGAATTACCAGCACAGTGATGTGCTCTGCCAGGCATGAGACTGACATTAGATTACAATAGTATCTCATAATGCTATTGCTCAACCTAAAAAATGTTATACATATAATACAATAAAAGTGAAACTGGAGCAACCCTCACATAATCACATACCCCTTGTCCCTGTCTTTACTTAAAAGCCTGATGATGATGATATGCATTTATTACCTTTGTAATTCTAATATTTCATTTGCAATTTCGGTTCCTATACTTCCAGCACCAAGAACTGTTCCAGAGGACATTCCAGGTACACTTACTAAAGACTGTTTTACAGCATCTGTAGATAAAAAAAAAAAAAGCTCAAACAAAACCTTAACCCAGAGCAGTTTCACTGCAGAGCAAGGATTTGTTTTAAAGCAGCTCTTGTTCTAGATATACTTATATATATACACTATGTAAGTTTGTATTTTCATAATTCAGAAATTCCTTTTAATACTGATTCAAGGCAGAGGGTGTTGCAATATAAAATGAATAATCTGTTTGTGAAAACTGTAGTTCTCCAGTAGTGAAATATATTTAATCACTGCCACCTCCAGAGTCTCTCACAGACATTGCAAAAAGAACACGAGTTTAAAAAAACCCTTGGATTTCTCACCAACTGAAATTAGTTATTGAAAAAACATTTTGAAAAGCAAAAATAAAGACTTCACAGCAAGATGATAGAACAGCATGCAGAAAGCAGAATCTATACATAGCAGAAAAATAATAAAAAATATGTCCTGTATCAGTATTGCCCTGTATTTTATAGATAAACTCAGCATAATTGCATTTGTTCAGAAAACTGGGCAAAATATGAAGGGTCTGTGACAGAAGCACAATATCCTACCAACCAAAACCCCAGCTCTAACAGAAGCTGCTAGAAACTAAAAGTATGTTACAGACACTTCTTTTTAGACTTCTGTGACTTATATCAATTAGGATTCTGTAAGTAACTAGAAACTGTCACCAGAAGTAGTCTTAAAACAAAACCTAATCCTTCCTTGCACACAACCTAGAATAAAATCTCTAGACTGGATAAATCTAAACTGACTGATCAGGAGATGCAGCTGTGATAACCGTAAGAAGTGACACTTGCCTTCTGCAGGGTGGGAACTGTAGAGGACCTCTTCTTCAGTTGATTCCTTATGACCTCTGAGATTTAAAGAAATAAAAAAACCCAAATCAAACCACAAAAAGTCAGCAGGTTTTTTTTCAAGAGCAAAATCCATAACATATGTTTAATTTCAATAATACTTTACACAGAATCAAAGGTAACATCCTCAAACTAGGGAAATATAAAGATATTCCTCACATATTTGCATGTTCAGTCCTTTGCAATGTTTCTGAGCAGTGGGTGAAATACTAATTGCCACGTACTCTCCAAGTAAAAAGGAAAGCCAATAGGATTGGCTGTGCTCCATGACAAGGGAAGAGGGCTGTCATTTTTACTGTTAGCAGGGAAATCCGGTAACCAGGAACAACTGCTACAGGAACAGGTCAGTGTCTGCCTCCTGCCGGCAGCTGCTGCCCTCCTTCCCTTCTGCAGCTGCAAATGCCCGCCCACATCTCCAGGACGGGCAAAAAAGTGTCCTTGGGCTACTGGCCAGCACAGCCTGTCTGAACTACTCTTCTCTCTCTCCTTGGGGAAAAAGGACATGGGCAAAAGAGGTGGGTGATGTTGACTTAAGGCATGAAACAGACACAGAATGGGCAAAAGGCCCCCTCAACAACTTTATTTCATGGAAATAAAATCCTCTCTGTCCCCTCTCAAAACCCCAGTCATTGGCAAAGATCCTCAGTACCACTGGAACAATCCAGATTACAGCCCCATTGCAAGGTGCAGAGAATGAAAAAGAATTACAAACAAAAAGAGCAATTAAACACACGCATTTCCTGTCCCACAGGCTCCACCCTTGCAATCAATTTGGAGAGGATCTTTCTGTCCTGCCTTGCATTTCCCACCATCTATCAATTGTGCTTCTCCACCTCCTGACACCTGCGGGATAGGGCAGCACTTGGAACTGGGTCAACTGACACACAGAGGGTTGTAAAGACCAGAAGGACAAGCAGAATTAACTTGACAGTTCCATTTATTCTAATCTACTTTTCTTCAAGATCCTTCCCTTCTTCCTCTAACAAGAAACTCTTTCACCTCCTTTTTTTCCTACTGGGAAGCAGCATAGTTTTCAGAGTCAAATCCACAACTTAGGCCTGAAAAAAAAATAGCTGGTAAATATCAAAAAACTGTTTGTCCAGGTTGTTCAGCCCGTTTCTGTGCAGAGTTGATGTTTTCTAGCCTTGTTCTGCTCCCTAAGCACGTTATTTTCTGTTAGTACTAACTGTAGTTATGACAAAAAATAAACAGAGAGTCATATAAATTACTTACAATACCACCGTGTTGTTTGATACAATGTACTCCAGCTCTTTGGTCCAAGGATTCATGAAACTAAACCACTGACTCTTTAAAGTAACAAAAGTCCCATCTTTTGCTCTAAATTTGTAGGAATTTGTAAATACTTTTTCTTTATTCTGCAACACTAGATAAGAAAAGGAAAGTTATAATCACCATATTTAAGCTTAGAAAGGTAACGTTAAAAATAATAAATGTTTTATAGCACCATAAAACCCAAAATGTTTTTGTTGGCCAGACACAGAATGACATGCCAGAACAAACTGGGACCTGTTCTAAAATCAAATTATAGTTTCAGCAGGGTCATAAATCTTACATTAAAACCAAATACTAAGTTTCTGCAAACCACTAGGAGACTCATGACTTGGTGAGCTTTCTTAACTCGTGTCTTTAATTATGTTATCACACACATCTGCTCTACAGAATTCCTTCCTCTTCCTCATAAAGAATGGAAGCAGAGGGTTTGGCAGATGTACTGACATTATTCCCCCACAATTAAGACCCTGCACCAGGAGCCAAGACAACAGAAGTTTCTCCCTGCTTTTATTACAAGCCTTACACAGACACATCTTAACACAGGCATCAAAAAGGGCAATGCTGAGGTTGGGTAGTTTGGGTTTGTAGTGTTTTCACTTGCAGTTACATGTAGCTGTAAGTAGTCTGGGAAGACCAACTATTTTGTACCTTCTTTATGTTTTTCAGCTAGGTGATTGTGATCATCTTGATGGCAGTACTCATAACAAGAAGTTCCTAGAAGCTCTTGTGGCAGGTACCCTAAAATTGCTGTTGCGCTGTTAGAAATAAAAATGTGAACTACAGCGTATGCAAAGCTGTTTTCTTCTGTATCAGATAAAGCAGAACATTAACATTTAAACAAACAGATGCCTGGGTTCATGTTTGGGGGAAAAAATATAGCATTAGTACAGCTCTAAAACAACAGGAAGTATTTTTCATGGCAAATTATTCCTTTCAATGAATGACAATTCAAAGGTAAAGTAAGTGTTTAAACATGCAAACCATAAGTACACACAAAATACTTCTGCTTAGTGGCTTCCCTTGGCCAGTCAGAGTGCTGGTCACACATAAGAGTCAATAAAAAACTCAGCAGTTGAATTTTGCTCTTCCACTCAAAGGAATTGGTTTTAAACTGACATTTTTAGTTGAAAGAAAAGAAGACTGAAAGCAATAACATTTCCAGTGACAATGAAATTCAAAATGCAGAGTGGTAACTAGGTCTCTACAACAAATAAAAGTCTGGGTCAGAAAGTACAGAAAATGGGAACTGAGTTCTCACTTCTAATGAAATAATTTGGTGCCTCATTTAGATAGAATGTATTTGTTACAAATGGTAAGACTCTCAGAAGCAATAACTTTTGGTTAAATGTTTTATTACTTCAGTCATATGCAGAGCTATGAAGCTCTAACTTGAGATTTTTCTTTATAACTAAATGGGTCCATTTTATAACTTGTTTTAACCTTGCTAGCTCACCATTTTCTATAGGACAATACACTTCTATACATTATATATTATTTGACAAAAAAACAAAGCCCAAGTGCACATAGATTAAGAGTTAACTGCTTCTTGTGTAGAGCAGAAAAA
Organism: Corvus cornix cornix; assembly: GCF_000738735.6. Lineage (NCBI taxonomy): Eukaryota > Metazoa > Chordata > Aves > Passeriformes > Corvidae > Corvus > Corvus cornix. The sequence goes on along the minus strand of NC_047057.1, from coordinate 60,568,982 downwards.
AATGCTGAAAATTAGAATTTTGAGAATTACAGCTTTGACAGAGGATCAGAAAATGGAAGCAATGTTGTCATTTCTCTTCATTGAAGAACAAAACGCTTACCGCTGATCTACATAAACAAATTTTCCATCCATGGCAAATCGTGTAACAAATTCTGTTGCTTTGACTTTTATCTCTCCACTCTTTTGTGGAACAATATAAGGGTGTAACCTCCCAATTGCAACAAGACAGTTAAAGTTACTACTGTCCTTTTCTACATCATTTTCCTCTTCCACTCCCACCTCATTAGGAGGCCAGTTCTTCAAATACCCAGTACAGTGAATGGTGCAGTATTTTCTGTGATCTAATAGAAAGAAATTAAATAAGAAGCAGTTATTGTTCAAAGAGTAAATCAAACTACTTATTTTATTCTGTTGGCCATGAGACCATCAACTACATTTCATGCTTACCTACACCACCTGTACAAAGCTATACATAATTTTACAGAGTTTTTTAAAACAAATTTTGTTCTATTCAATTTGGGCTTACCTGCAGAGAGAGCTTCTAAACCTATGTAAGATTTAGGAAGATGAGTTACGGGTGTTGGCAGTTCAAACACAAGTTAGACAGAAAAGAAAGCAATAACCCACAGATCTCTTTGTCTTTATATGGTTTCATATGGATTGTGAATTAAAATTAAGCTGAGGCCCTCTGTAGCTTCCAAATCAATTTACCTTTGGTGAGCACAATGATCTGAATAAACGCTCACTGCAGTTGCTGAAAGAATCAGTCAAGAACAACCCAAAGCAATCCAGCTTATTTTCTATTTACCTCAGGCTTCTGAAGTTTTATGAGAAGACAAATATTTTAAATATCTTAAATTCCAGCATACACTGTCATTCATCCCTTTCTGCTCCCTAAATAACATGCGAACACCCTATAAGCATCAAGGTTTGACATTATGTGTCCTACAGCAGCTGCCTTTCCTAAAAAAGGCCAAAGCATTCTTAACATCTGTATGCTGAACAGGATGCTTTCCATAGGTTTCATTTTCCTCTCTACTACAAAAAACACAGATCAACTCTGCAAAATGAGAAGCCGAGTTATCCCACTATGATTTTGTCACAGTTTCTCAGGTGCCTTCCCTCAAAACTGCTTTCCCAAGAAACATTTACAGAAGTTAAATTCTTATCTCACTGAGTTATCTGACACATCAAGGGATACCACATTCTACTTACTTACAATCATGGGCCTCTTAAAATTTGTGGTGTCTCTCAACAGTAACAGGTTACATTGAAAAACAGAACTTGGAGGATCTTTTCAGGATCAAACAATTTCAGCACACCTTTGCAAAAATCAATACTAGGGAATTAAAACAAAAGCTGGAAATTGCATTTTAAAATTGAAATTTAAATTTTCACTGAAAACTTGACGAGATTATACTGCTCTACAGGCATACCAATGTATGAACTAAATTAAAATTACTGGGAAAATGAATGGAATTACACTGATAAATTAAATTTATTATGAAAAGGGGAAAAACAGGAAAACTCATACTTTTAAATACACACAACACAAAAAGTATATCAGAAAATAAAGTTGGTTTACTTGCTTTTTTTCCTTCAAAATAGTAGAGTTTGCAGGCCTTATTCACTCAGTTATCTTCAAGACATAAGTTATTTAGTTTAATTCTTCTGATCTGCTCCAGTTCTTTCAAATATTTCCCTGTGCCTTCTAAAATTTGACCACAACAGACCACATGCTCCTATAGAGCCACTGTACCTCAGGTTCCTTCCTCCCTCTTTCCAGGAGGCCACAGGGAGGAGAAAGAGTACAATTAGACTGTTTTTCAAAAGGTGTCCCTGGTTCACATTTACACTGCTCTACGGCTATTTGGTGAGATCAGTCAGAACTAGAAGGCCATTACTGACTCGGAATTTAAACAAGTTTCAAGAGAGAAAGCCCCCACTTCATCTACACTCTTTGAATACCTTTCTTCTTTGGGTTGGGCAAACACTCCTTCTCCTCTTTGACTGTGGTCCTGCTACACTTTATCCGACAGAAGAAGGAACGTCGAGCACCAGAGTTCAGCCGAGCTGGTCCAGCTTGGAAATCTGTGTGTACTTGCAAGCCAGCTTACAAAGATTTAGTAAAGTAGTTTAAAAAAACCAAAATCAAGCAATAAAACTTCAGAAAACAAGATGCTTTCTTCATTTACCTCCCAAGTACATTCTCCTTTTTAGCTGCCTAAATTTTGTCCTTGCAATTAGAAAAGTCTAATAGTTTAAATAGGGCAAAGAAAACATGATTGACACAGATTTCAAAATTAGAAAGAACTACTAAACTACTTTTAAACCCTTCTTGATATTCTGAATAGTATTTTACTACATATGCTTTATCAGCTTTCAACTTGTATTTGGTACAAGGAAGAACTGCAAAGATGCTTGTAAAAGCCAGCTACAAAATAGCCACTAGTTGCACAGTACATAATGCTTTCTTATTAGAAACAACTGTAAACAAAAGAAGGTTTGGTTACATTGGGATTGACACTTAGCATTTTCAGAGAAGACAGTGATTCTTGATATTGAAGTATTTTATCCCATGTTCGACTACATCAGGTCTTTTGTATTGACAAGACCTAGCAAATACAAGAAAAAAAAGTAGTATGCTGGTAGGAAGAATGTCAGACCACATCTTGGTAAATGCTTAACAGTGATTTCAGTAATTTAACAGAATTTCAGTAATTCTTATGATCTAAATCAGGTATTTTCTGGGCTAGCTTTTCAATTCTAAATGCATTTTAAGCAGCAGATACGCATTCAAATGTTTGTTTCATAGAAATACCTCAGGTTTGTTCATCCATACATCCATACAAACACCTGAATACATCCTGACTAATAATTTAATTAACATCTCTTGAAAAAATCTGAGCACGTTCAGCTCTGACTTACTTTTTCCATCTACAAGCTTTTCCCTAGGCGAGACATCTGATGAAGAAAGTTGCTCCTTAACTTTTGCAACATCTTTTGGATGTAAGTAGTCAAATAAACTTTGTCCAATTAAACTGGCCTATTAAAAAAAAAAAACCAACAACAAAACCCAAAAGAGATGAGAACCACACCATTTTGGAACAGGACCCCACACATTACTTATCTCAGGAAAAAAGTCAATACCACAGTTACTCCAAACATCAATATTTTGATTTACATTTCATTTGTCATTGCTTAATATAATTTTTATTAAAAAGGGTAGTAAAAACATAGCTTGCTACGTCCCTTTGAAAAACAGCAGATTTTGTTGGAGATTAAACAAGTTCTGTACAACCAAATGCTTTATTTATGTAAATAATGCAATTCCTGATCCTAGCCAAAGAAGGTTATGCACAAAGTAACTCTCAGATTATTGGGGAAGGAGGGAAGAAATAGGAAGTAAGATGAAATATTCAACTGTCTAATGACTCTGAGCTCTACTTCGGTTGGACAAACTGGCACCATTGAGCCAGGAGCAGGCTGGAAGGAGGGGTCAGCTCACTATAGCACTCCTTAGTAGAGGATTTTTACAGAGATGTCTCCAGCTGGGATGCATTCTACCTGCTCACTCTGCTTATCCCAAGTAACTGACCTGCTGCACCACTTTCTTTTGGAACAGGAAGGAATTCTCACACAAGTGGGCTGGTTTGGGTTTTCCACTGCTTACCTTCAGCACAGCAGCCAAATCAAAGGCTAGAAAGGAGCTGTGTTGACAAGCTCTAGACTCAAACTCAGGATAAACACCTTGCCTCTTGCCTTTTCCCAGTCCCCATCTAATCCTAATGCAAAGGGAAAATGCTGAGTGCTGCTGAGACAGGCTAACAGCAGCCTTACCAAAACATCCAGGTGTAACAAACCAGATTAAGCTGCAGCATGGGATTCAGAACCTAGAACAATTCCCAAATAAGCTAGTAAATCCATTGTTTTATTAAAGTCAGTCCTCTGAATCTCCTCTGGAATGAAGGAGATCTTAAGGGTCTGGAACTAGGTATGTGTAACATGAGTGACTCTAGAAATGTACTTTTAGTTCTTGAGCAAAATCAGTGTAGAAGTTAAAAAAAAAATTAACTCTGCTTTATGCTTATTCCCCTAGGATGATTCATTTCCCTTTAATTAAAAAAGATAGTTTTGCACTTAAAAAAAAAAAAAAGAGATAAAAATAAATCTAGGAAAGAGTCCAGATTGGTTATCTGTACATTTATAAAGAAAATGAAGATAGCACAAATGGTTTCAAAGTTACAAAAGTAGACAGATGGCAGCACTAACTGTTTTAGCCTCTGTTTGTGAAACAGAAGTCATTGATACAGGAACAAATTATCATCCCTTGATTATTTGTGGTAATTGCCCATGCTGTTAAACGTCATCTAATGGAAAGTACTTCTATTTTTCTTATTTCCCTTATTCTACAGGCTAAGCTGGCTCCCATTCAGTTTCTTTCAGGTTAAGGGTACACACTCAGATAGTTATTGTGGATGATGTGTTACGTGGTGCACCTGAGCATAAAGGCATCACCAAGGATAGCTTAAATTAACTTCCACTGCTGAACTACCCATTTTCCTTGGCCTAAAAAAAAAAAACCCCAAATCACTTCACTATGTGAAAGAAAACCTCTTGCACACAGAAATTAGGACATCTTTGAATTATTCCTTCCTCTCAGACTGGCAGTTTTCTTGACGATGATCAGTTGAAATCTGGCGCTGTTCCTCAGGTTGGGAACACTGACTGTATTTGCCCATATTTTCTTACACCACATTCAGCTTTGCTCTGAATAAGGTTAAATCAAAGAAATTCCAAGAAATGATACACAAAGACTGGTTTGATGTAATATAGAATAAAATATAGAAGTTTTAAAATTTCTAAGAAAATGCAAGGTAAAAGCGAACAAGAAACAACAATAACCACCTGATCATAATTAAGTATTTTGCAAACTGATTCAGAGACAAACAGAATTTTTCCTCTGTTGCATCCAACCACAAACAGGAATCCATCTGCAGCCTGAAAATATAAAGATACTGTCTTTAAAAACACACATAAAATAAACAATGAATATTAATGACTACAAGGAAGCACATTTCTAAACTTGCTTTTTTAAAATTAAATATAAGAAAGCTGGAAAGGGACAAGAGGAAATGGCTTCACACTGACAGAGAGCAGATTTGGATTAGGTATTAGAAAGAAATTGTTCCCTGTGAGGGTGGAGAGGCCCTGGCACAGGCTGCCCAGAGAAGCTGTGGCTGCCCCCGGATCCCTGGCACTGTCCAAGGCCAGGCTGGATGGGGCTCTGAGCAAGCTGGGATAGTGGAAGGTGTCCCTGCCCCTGGCAGGGGGTGGAACTGGATGGTGTTTGAAGTCCCTTCCAACTCAGGTCATTCTGTGATTCTATAAAAAAGGCAATTAAGATTGCAAGGACTAAATGATGCCTTCAACCACACACAGCTGAAGTTTCTTAAACACAGCTTTGGCAAAAGTCCAGCTGCAGAACGGCTTCTTTTGGGAGCCATTCACAGATCTTGGCAAAGCATTATTGCAGCAAAGGAAAAAAATCAGAAACCTAGCTGTGAATGAGGTTATGTGGGTTTATGGTGAAGTGTGCAAACAAGAGGAAAGATTTTACTCCAGGTATTTTCTGCACCTTTTTTGAAGTACATCTTTAAAAATGTACATGAAGGAGAGCCAACAACTACAAGGATGTTTATGCATAATGGGCAGCATTTTCTGCAGTTGCATGAAGATTTCAATAATGGATGTATTAAACAGGCAGCCTGTACATAGATTATCGTCCCTTCCAGGGCTGCTGCCTGCCATGCTCCCAAACCATCTCTGCACACCTTCCTGAAAGCCTGGGTAGTGCACAGAGTTTATAAACCTGTACAACAAAACACCTGCCTAAAGGAAAAGATGGGAGAAAAAGCACGGTCCAACTAAAAACTCAAGCTTTAATAAGGACATGATTTATCTGAGAGTTTCCTTCCACTCACCCTAAGGATTAACTGTCGCAGTTCATCATCCTTCAAAAATGAAGGTTTATACCGGACTTCTGAGTAGGAGCTACTAGAACCTGGGAAATGGATTATTCATAGAGATCACGTCACAAGTAACATTTTAAATTCACTTTTAGCAGAGTTATACTTGTTATGTCTTTCAGAACTTTTCTCTGTGACCCCAACAGCTGAATTAAAAAAATAATTCAAGGTTCTGGAAATCATAAAAACAAAACAAATCTCAAACATACACTGGTAATGAAAACAGACACATAACCGTTTTTTTTTCTTGCCCTTTACTTAACAGAAACCAAGGAAACTTCTGTTCAGATATCATTAATGTACTGCTAGAGAAATGGTATTATGAGAACTGAATTTTCTAGAAACATTTCGTAGGTATATTTCAGACCTCTTAACTAAATTCTCTTTGCTGAAACTGAATAATTCCAATATTATCAATTATCTTTTGGCATTAATAATGCTTCATTAATATTACAAGGCCAACAATCAAAAAACCAGACTATTGTAGTTAAATCAAATGTCTCACTAAATATAGTGAGGCTGACTCACTGCATGTACTGTTCTAGCACCCATGGCAAGTATTCTAAAATAATTTTTGTCCATTACATTTTTATCCAATAAATTTTTATAATTTTTTTCTCGTTACATTTTTTGATGTAAGCAGCAGTTGAACATTTCAGGCAATTTCAGCATTCACTATAACTCCACATAGTAGCTTGTATTCCCTTAAACCATTTATTTTGAGGTAAATGTAACTGTGCTGGGCGAAGTCCAGTTTTCACATCCTATTGTTAAAATACAAATGCTTGAGCTGAAGATTTCTTGTTTAAACTGCAAGTGCAGTTACTGCCCTGCTGGTCTGTCACATCATTCCTTCATGCAAAACTCTCAGTCTGCTTGAGCCTTTAGAAAACCCTCAAAACCCATCACACTTGAGCCATTCTATGGTTTTGTTACTGTCAAGGTAGCAACATAATTCATTTTCTACACTTCTTTGACCCAAAACTAACTGGGTTCTCATCAGATCTATTTATTTATAATCAGTTGATTTTGCAATGCAGAGGGTCTTTGATCTTTGCTTGGAGTTGACCAAATTATTATTCTCAAACAGTGGTGTCAAAACCCCCAAATATTGTGTGCAGCTGATGGACTATGCAATATGCAACTTGTATGTGGATGTATTTTTGGCAGGAGAGGAAAAAAACGTCCAAAACCTAGCAATAGCTAAAGGAGAGCAAAGAGTATTTCCTGGGTTGATCCCCACACTAACCCATTCCCTAAGATCCATGATTAACTCTGCTAGCTGACTGAGGCTATCAGAAGTTTCTGTTTCTTGGTACTCTCTAATATGTGAGGGTATTTAAGACTTTAATGTAATCAAACTCATTGACCATTTTGTTAAAGTATATTCTGTCCTGCAGCTTTCCTTTTGACTCCTGTGCTTTCTAAAAAGAATCAAGGAGTGACCCAAGAGCAAGGCATGCCCTGAGCAGACAGAAAATATCAGACACTGAAGGGTGGCTTTTTTTCCTGTTATACTAAGCAAAAATTTAAAATTAAGTTCTGACAGCTACAGACATGTACATGTAAATGAGGAGCAGACTCGGAATTAAATACAGTAAGGAAATGTAAAATAAAATACTCTTGATTTATTTAAAATCCAGGAAGATACACACTCTGACTAGAACAAGGATTTACAGGATGAAGTTTCCCAAAACTCACCTTTTAAAGACTTCAAGTGCTGCACAGCCATCCGTAGCACTGTGAGCTTGTCCAGCTTTCGGGCCATGGGATTGCACTGTGGTATCATGGCCGACAACTCCTCTATCAAATTATTCATTTTGTCTCTTCTTCTTTTCTCTGTTTGACTGTGAGCCTCTCTAAGAAGAAAAATTATTTTTTAAGGAAGATTATGGGGAAGATTTTCACCACGATATTCAATTCAGTTTTGAGAATGGAACTATCACAGGTACTACTGCACTGAAACAGTTTTTCATACGCTGCTTGCATTGGACAATTGAATTGGATTCACTTCAACAAAGATGAAATGGTCCCAATAATGACGTGAAATGCTGAGGAGAAAAGATATCACAAGCAACAATTTGATTATATTTGGCAGGAACAAGAGGTTATGAAGACATATAAAAGTTCAACCCTTCTTGTAACCTTTGCCATGCAAGTGATGACTTGGACACCTCAGTGTATCCCAGAGAACTCCTGATGTCATTGGGAATCACTGGAAGACATTCCTGCTCCCTACTCCTACCTCTGCCTGACCCCTAAGATGGGGTGTTCATTCTGCTGCCTTTTAAAAAAACCCACAGCAATAAACATTACTTTTACACATGCTTCTAAGAGATGGAGTGGAAACTGAAAGAAAAAGCTGTGCCTCATGTAATTTACCAGAAGTATCTCAGAAAGCTTTCCCTGTCCTGGTAGGGTGGTACAAAGACTTTCAGCCTTTGGGCTGCCTCAGGTTTCATCTCTTGGTAAGCCTGTCAAGAATTCAGCCACTGAAAGAGCTTTTCTTCTTGGCCAGTTTTCATCAGAAAACTCCTTCTAGGGCACATGAGTGCACATACACTGCACAAGTGTATTTATAGCTCAGGTCACCTTTTCTTTGCTTCGTTCTAGTGCAGTATGTCAGCTTTTCAGCCCATCTCCTCCCCTCTAATATCCTCCAGCAGATCAAGGGAAGTTTAATTCACTCTCTTCCTCCTTACCCAGAAGACAAGCCAGCCACTCAATTAAAACCCAGATGATTTTTCTTTCTGATTGAGGCCAGACACAGTAGTATAGTTATGCAAAATGAGGAATAAGTTTTGGTTAATTGATATCCAAAACTTTTCCTGCAACAAAAGTTATTAAAGGTAATAAAGTTAACTACACCTGGCTGTTGAGAAAGAACAAAGTACAGTGTTAAAGATCTACCTGCCTACTATTTTTATTATTTTTCAAAAAAAAAAAGAATGCCTTCACCACACAGTTCGTTCTGGGTCATTCTGCCCAGCATTCAGCTTTTCTCTCTCTCAAGCCTTTTTTTAGATTTAATTTTTTGAGTTATGCTTAGATCTATGGGTTCACCCAGCTCTTCCTTTATGTCAGGTAGGAACAATCAAGTAATATCCTGTGTTTGCTCCTTGAACTGTGAACCTCAGGAAGACAGATACAAGCATTCCAGGAAAGGAAACAACCTTCCACATCTCTGAGGGTTAATAAGGAGTTATAAAAAACTTGAACAGGTGGGTGCAGAAATTCAGGGGATGACTGGATAATTCAAAAAGCCTTCTGTTGCTTGCCTCAGCCACAAAGGGGAAGGGAGAAAAGCAAGTTTCCCAACAAGCTTGAGACAAAAACACTGGAAGGAGATAACTGATAAGCAAACCTCCAGAGACCTTTGTACTGATTCTTTTTCCCTCCAACTAATGCACCAAAAAGTAAGGAAAAAAATTAACAATACCACATAAAAGCCATTAAAGCAATGTACAACAATCTTACAGAGCAATCTGGGATACTCTGTGAAGAAAAAATAATTTTGAAGTGAAACTGCAAATGTATCTTGGAATATTTTCGTTTCTTTAATTTTGTTGCAATTACAGGAACACTTCATAATTACTAGCTAGCATACTATATAAATAATACTTCTGACAGCATGCTGAGTGGATTATGTATTTCTGGTTTGACATCTCTGCTCACATGCAAAATGAAAGCCTTATTTTTAAATCGACATCATGGCACAGCTCTGGTTTTACTATGTGGCTTGTTTGTAACTTGAAATATTTGTTTGGCTGAACTGTGGTCACGCAACATTTCAAATCCTGCAAGTGCTCTGTGTGAATTTCAATTAATGTGAATTCAAGGTTCAATGGCAAAACTTGAATAATTCCCTATACAAGTTCCAGAAGAAGAAATCTTTGTCGTGCTTTAGCCAAATCCATTTCCATGTGGAATAAATTTTAAATACCTCCAGAAGCAGAAAAAAATCAAAATCTAGAAAACAAATCTAGAAAAAAACAATTCTCAAATTCATATAGATGAAGAATCAGCTCCTTATACATGACTTGGGGGTACTGCATTTACTTCTCACATTAAAAACTTCAACCTTGTGTTTTTGCTAAACCCTCTGAGATATCCTGCAGCAACTTTTATTAAAATTAGTAGGAAATAAAATCCTCAAGGAGATTTTAAAAATTATCATACATTTAGCAAGGGAAAGGAAAAGCTTACTGTTAAATATTGGATAGTTTTACTGAACGTTACCCACAAACTCGTATTTTACTATTGTGAATCACAGTATTCACTAGCAAAAAGTATTTCTATTGCAAATTAGTACCTGAAATCTTTTACTTTAACATGTTCTTCATCTTCACTCCTAGAAAAAACAAGATACAGAGCTTTACATTATGTATTTAATACTAGGCACTTATTTCCTCCCACAGATTCCAGAAGATAGAAAATGCTACAAATTTACTGTGGCTCCAGCAAAAGCAAACCCACAAAATCCCTAAACCGTAACTGACCTAGCAAGTGATGCATAACAGAAAGAGACCAAAGCAGAACTTGCAATATTCACAGTTGTGTGAACATATTAAAGGGATATTTCGTAATTATGGGGCTTTTTTTATTCTGGAGACAACATTATTGGAACATTCAAATAACTTAAGACCAGGCTTGATTTTATTTTTTTGTTTAAAATGTTATAAGAGATATTATCTATTTATGTTTTTATTTCTAATATCTTATTGTTAAATTTTAAAATAAACAATCCTAAATAACATTTAAAACAATCCAAAAAACCTAAGCTATTTCCCATACCCTACAGCAATGACTGGAAAGTCATAAAGTAATAAAATTGTAAATGAAACACAGTCATAAGTGTCTGTAGCACAATAAACACTCTGCAACAGGAAACTATAAAGGATGATTCAAACAAGGGCAATGAGCTTTTCTTTCCCTATGACCACTGCACTCTTCACCACTCTTTGTGAAGAACTCCAGAGTGTGGCCTTGGTACCATGAGGATCAAGAGGAGGGAGGCCAAGCAGGCAGCAGCTGTCTCCCATGAGGAAATGGAAGCAGGAGTATCTTGGAGATTACAGCTTTAGGAAAGCTGCTTCCACCTGTAACTGAGCACTGACCCCAGTGAGGATCCAGCAGCCAAATTAACACACAGTGCAGAATCTGGGATCTCACTGGAACCCAGCAATCTTCTAGACAGTCTGATAAACCCAAACACGGGAGGAAGTTTGACGCACAACACCCCAAGATTTTTATTCATTGAAGTTGTTTCAGATTTAGACAAATTATCAATAACTAATATTTGCCTTCCATTTTAAAAGAAGCTTACCTGAAATATCCATATACTGTGAATTCCAACTGAATTTACATTCTCTGACCATATGAGAAGAGGTAACAAGGAGCCAGACCAGCTGCAATGCAGCATGTGCCCTATTAGTTAACTTTCCTTCTCCCTCAGGAGCTCCACTTGGGGAAAAAATCTAGCACAAATTTGCTGCTCAAGCAATCAGTCCCAGCCTTCAATGGATTTTTATAGCCTCTGTCCTACAGTTGTGGTGTTGCTGATATGAATAGCTAAATTAAAACTACCTTGACTACACGAACAGAGGGTGAAATTCCACTTGGTGGCTATAATGTGGGTATACTTAATTGGTACTAGAAAGGATAGAACGGGTATTAATCAGAAAAAATAAAGAATACCACCTTTTCTCTACTTTCTCAATTGATTCATTAAATATACTTCCCCATTTCTTCTAAAATGGAAGCAAATGTTTTAAAGGCAGAAAAGGAGGATTTTTAGTCACTTTCCATCATGAGCACCATGGAAAAAATCCACAACGAAACAACTGCTTTTAAGCCCAAAGAAAGATTTTTACTCTGCCCTTTAAGCCATGTACCAAACAGTGACTCCCCTGCAGAAAGGGACCTGGAGGTGCTGGCTGACAGCAGGCCCAGTTCAAGGCAGTCAGAGGGCAAACCACATCCTGGGCTCATCAAACATCAGATGGGCAAAGAGGTGATTATCCTGCTCAGTGTTGGTGTGCCTCCACCTGGAATATTGTGTGCACTTCTGGGCCCCAAAATACGAAAAGGTGTTTGGTGAAGATGTGAAGGTCCCTGAATGAATTCAGAGGAAGGCAACAAAGCTGATGAAAGGGATAGAAGGAATGTCCTGTGGGGAGTGGCCAAGGACTCCTGGTTCATCTAGTTTGGAGAAAAGGAGGCTGAGGCCACCTCCTTGGTCTGTGCAGCTTCCTGAGGAGGGGAAGTGCACAGGGAGGTGCTGAGCTCTTCTCCCTGGTATCCAAGGATAGGACACAAGGAATGGTTTTTAAAGCTGTGCAGGGGAGGTCTAGACTGGATATTAGGAAGCATTTGTTTCCCAAGAGAGTGGGAAAACACTGGAACAGGCTTCCTAGAGGGGTGGTCAATGCCCCAGGCCTGTCAGTGTTTAAGAGGCATTTGGACAATGCCCTTTAAAACATGCCTTAACCTTTGGTCAGCTCTGAAGTGCTCAGGCTGTTGGACCAGATGATCATCGTAGGTCCCCTCCAAGTGCAACAGTCTATTCTATAAAAACACTGCACGGCTACTTACAAACAAATATTACCCAAGTAAGGTATCCAGATACAGAAAAAGAAAATGCAACAAAATAATCATGTAATTAACAACCATCCTGGCACATATATTCCACAAAGGGTTTGCTGACGCTGCATAGCCACCTTGTAACAGCATTATTTTAACACAGTTATTATAGTTCTAATTTAAAAAGCACTTTAAAAGCTTAAAACAACCAAACAAAAACGTTAACATTCACCAGTCCTGGAAGAATAGGAGAGCCTTCCTTCGCCTCACTAAGTCTTCCTATTGAACTGGTACTTTTCACTCCTTCCCATTCTAAACTTCAATACTAACGAGTTTGGTAAAGCTGGAAGCAGAGCATCATCTTAGAAAGAACTATCAGGAACCCTTAACATTGGACAGACCTGTCCATCCTGTTCCTTAGCTGAATGTTTATCACCTTGTGCTGTACACAGACCTGCCCTTGGATGAAGCACTCCTCAAGGAACCCCACAGCTCATCGAGCCAAACAGCAAAGTGTGATGTGTTCACAGAACTCAAAATAGAAATGGATTCATTCATAAAAAGTACCTTTTCTGAGGATCACCATCAACTTCAACTGTATCCCTGCAGAAACAGGTCATAAAGTAAGCAAAATGGAGTTTGAAGCACAACAAGATGACTTGATAGACCCAAAAAAACAAAGTCAGAAAAATTTTAATGGTAACTCTACTTGATGGGTTCTTTTCGGCAAGAGCATTAGTCTTAGAATTTAATTACTGCTTCTTATAAGCCAGTACTTTTTCAATTAATTTTTCAACTTGGACATTAATTTTTTTTATCAAAGAGATCCAAACTTCAGGGAAACACTGCTGAGGAACCAACACTTTTACTGAACAGGTAAAAATCAACAAGTGCTACTGGAAAAGAATGGAGACTCTTTTTTTCCCTCAGAAACTAACATATTGCTGGAGTTTTCAGTTATCCACATGATGCACTTAAATCTCCAAGTTGACAATTACATCAACACCCACAGTACAGCTTACACTCTGTAGATCAATGGACTACATATGGAAGAAGCAGTGATTAAAGAGAATTGTTTTAATAATCACAAATACATGTAAATCTCCTATTCCCCACCTTTTTAAATATGGCTTTTCCACGCTAGTTTGGAGATATTTGTAGTGCACTTCATCTGCACTTTGTATCCCTTTTTTTTGTTAACTGGCATCTGTTTGGCAGTTACAGAACAGGATAAAACAGTTGAGAGTCACCTCAGCAGTCAAGTATGACCCACTTAAAAAGACTGAGCACTACAAGAGGACAGTCCCCATTTTTAGGTCATGGGTCTGTCTCCACATTTAAGGAAATGGCTGCTCTGGTCACTGAAGCAGCAGTTCTAGATCAAACAACCAGTAATCTTGTCTCCTGCTTGCAGGTAAAATTCTAGTATGTACTTGGGAGACTTCAAGCAACTTAAGAACTTGCCTTTACTAGTAGGCAAAGAAGGAGGAAAAAAAAATCAGGATTGAAATTTCAGCATTAGAAACACATTATCCAGACACTTCAGGCAAGGAAACAGCATTACAGAATCCTACATATATCCCTTGGATTTAAGGATTATTTTTTCTATTTTTAATAACTGGGGACTGTCAAAGAATACATTTGGAAGATATTGTAAATTTAATGGTAATCAACAAAGGAAAGAGGATTAGAAAGGAGGAAGGAAGAGGAAAAGGAAAGACAGTGACCATGTTGCATAAGTAAGAGATGAACGTCTCAAATTTCAGTTGAGACACAGAGATTTGATTCACTTACTGGTTATCAGAATCACTTCCCTTGCGTTTCCTTGGAATGTCAGGCACAGCAGCGTTGAAAGAAGTGGTGGTGGCAGGCTTAGTGATTGGATTCATGAGGCTGGGCACTGCACACGCAATGCATGGGCTTCCATCCACAGAGAACTGATCTGTCAACGAGAATAAAGGCTCAGTGTCCAGCAAAAGCTGCATCACTGTGCACCCACTCTGATCCTCACTGCGACAAAAAGTCATCTGTGTGTGGCTTCTGTGTCTCTGACACAAAAAGCCAAGGTTGCACTGCTCCAAGTCCAGCAAAGCGTGCACCACCTTCCCACAGTGCTGGAATGATCTCACCAACCCAACCAACACACCAAGGCAATATAAAACAGCTCTCCCCTTACACAACCTCTGCACTTAAATCCTCCCAGCACCTCAGACATCCTGCTGCAAAATCACCAGCTGTGCCATATGTCAGCAGATCAAAATACTGTAGCTCAAACTAAATTAACATTAAAAAATATGTTGTGAGCTATGTTTTTTGATCAAGCTAGATATCCAAAAAATGGCAGTTTGCTATAATCATATTTCTGACATAAAATCCACAATTACACAGAACATCTGCCATGGAAGTTGGAAATGTCTCAAAAACTAGTCAAGTTCCCTTCACAATTCTCCTCTTAAGGAAAACTGTTGTTTCTGGAAAGGACAGAAGAGAAGTCACAAGCCAAAGGAATCCTAGCAACCTACGGGGAAAGGAGAACAGTCTCAAGGAACATAAGCACTATTACACTGTTTTGCTGCCCCAACACAGAGCTATCACAAAGAATCACCCAGCTGATGTTTAGGCAAAGAGCCAGAATTAATTCTGTTTCAGCAAATGTAGGAACTCCTTTAGGCTTCACGTGCCAGTGAGCACAGATGAGAGATTAAGAGATGTCAATTAAGGAAGTGAGCATCTCCTGCTTCTAGCAGGGAGCAAAAACCAAGAGGAGTACTTTGAAAATGCAGAAGAAGAAAAACTGGACGCTTTCTTGTGAGCTTTCTCTCTTTTTTTAGCATCTGTGCTGTTTGTAAAAATGTAGAAATGTGCAAGAACAATAATAAAATGCATACTTTCTTTTTCCTCTTGGATGTAAACACATCTCACACCAGAAAAATGACCCTCTAGGTTTTCATTTGGTGTTGGAATACAGCTCTGGAGAGTTAAATAAAAATAGGATAATACTCGAACAACAGCTTGCCTGGTCTTCCACTAATCCTCTCTCTATCACATCAGACAACACAAAGTCAGCCCCTGTTTTATTTTAGAAAGCTCTTTAACTCATTAAGTCCCACAGGAAGTTCCAAAAAAAAGCAGTGGAAACAAAGAACCAATAAATACTTGACAAATAAGTGACAACATTCGGACATCTGCAACAGCAAGACAATTTAGTTATTTCAAATACACATCACATTCAAATTAGGGATGTTAAAAATATATTAAAAGAAATTACATGATAAATACTATAAGGACACAGTGGTAGATGTCTGAAATATTTTTACGATGAGTTTCCCTAGAAGTCTCATTTTATATTTCTGTTATTAACACAATTACAAAACAAACAAAAAACGCTAACAAATCCAAAGGAACTGTTTATTTAAAAGGAGTGGTTTTAATCTGCCCAGGTCACAGCATCCTGTAATTACTGATTAAGCTATTGAAGTACAATCAGTCTTGATGAATATTCATAAAAGAGTACTTACTAAACAGCAACCTACATGGTTCCAAGACAAGAATGCCTTCAGCACAACAGATCCTTTCGTCCTGGAGCAAAGCAGGACAGCACAGACCCACTGACCTAAATACTACTCTCTACACAGATGGCCAGCCTGCTTTTGGAACACTTCCCTTTAAAGGAACAAAATCCAAGGCCTCTTTTACAGGTTTTCCAATTTATCTTCAGTATTATTAAACAACTGCTTTTTTCCCTCACACCCAAGCAACAAATTCTGACTACTGCACTTACCTCTTCTACCTTTACTAACAACACCCATTTTCATTATTCTTAACTGAGAAAACAAAATATGTTCACATTACCAGTAACAGTGACCTATTAAGAACTTCTAAACTACAATTATTAGGTGATAAATTGAATCCTTATCACTATCTCTGGGACAAACTAAATGCCAGTAAGATGGGTGGTTGATCTTGGACAAAAATATAAGGCTAAGAATCTGTACTGATCCCTGATATGCTCAGCATGAAGCTTATATTCTTTATATATTTTTTTTTTCCTTAAAAAACCCACGAACCAAATAAATTTAAAGCTTCAGAACAATCAGGCATAGTAGAACACTGATTATGTGGAGTTTAACAGGAGAGAGCAAATCTTTCTAATACCTATCACTCACTGAGGAAGAAGTGGGCAGAAACAGCTCCTAAAGCCAAGGCAGCTTCGAGAAGTCAGGAAAGGTGATGGAAAATAATCTCTGAGGGCTCCATAACAGCCATCATTATGATACTGGGTGATTCCAGGGAGCTCACTCTCCCTGGAGAGTGTCCCAGCCTTGTGTAGGCTGTGAGGAAAGATTTCTCTCCCTCTCTGGCTATCTATACCACTTTGGGAGAGCTGCATAAAGGATTTAAAAATCTTTGGGTTCACAAAGAGAATGGTCTAGAATGTACCCCAATACCCAGGGTAGGCTTCTGTGATAGGAAAAAGTTGAATTTTTACCTGTCATTTAAGCTGGCTGAATTTCTCAGACTCACATTTCCTGTGAACATTTTCATACCATTGACATCAAAACCAAACACCTCTAAAAACACACAAAGCAAAATGAAATATTTCCCCATTTCATAACACACTTGCTTCATGAAAAATAATATCCTGAAGGACTAATCTTTATTACAAGTTGATGTTTCTATAAAACCAAAATCGTTAGTCAATTTTAAAATTACTAGAAACAGTTGAAGTCAACTAGAGATGTTTTGTTTTACCACCCCAAAGGCTATTACTTACACTAGTCTGGTTTGCAAGCCAAATAAAATTCCAGCTGAGAAATGACATTTTTATTACTTCTTATTCCAATGCTAATGCCCTAATACTGATAACCAGAATTTAATGGCAAGTGAACAGTTCCTCAAATACATGTCTATTATGATCTATGTCTGTCTCTCAGCATTAAGCCTATATGCTTATCTGTATTAAAAATCAATAATATTTTTCAAGCATATTATGCACATTGGGACAGATGAAAATAATGAGAATAATACAGGAACTCCCCCCCCCCAGAATCATTCCCTCTGTGAAAATGCAAAGACCATCCAAGCAGTACAAATACATATGGAAAACAGCTCCTTCCCAGTAAATGTATCAGAAACAAAAAACCTGTTAGTTCAACACTAATTTCAGTGCATTTCATAATTGAGCAAACAAAATATTTAAGGGATTGTTATCAATATATATTTCTCATAACATCTGTGTACAAGAGCATCCCCTATTCTTGTGTTTTTCTACAGGGAAAAGAAATAATAATTACAGTCCCCAAGGAGTTTGCAAAGAAGGGAACAACTGCAAAGGAGCTGCACAAAACTTCTGTTTGGAGGGAGATATAAAGACAACCAAAATCAACCATATTCCTGTGTCAGCAACGTTTCTGTGTCAATCCCATGCAATACACTGAGAAACAAGGCTTGGGAGACTCCACATTTTTCCAACTACTGACAATATTTTCTAATCCCATGCCACATTCCTGAGCTGTTTTCTCCACCAACAGTTTTAAGGTTTTCAATTCCTAAGCAAACACAATCTATTAGAAAAGGTTTATGGCCAAACTCCACCAGCCACAAAAAGGGACATTCATCTGAACCAGTAACGATGTCCACATCTGAAGTAGCCATTCTGGTCCCTCTTGGAGGGAGGAAGACATTTCTAGGGTGATTCATCTCTTCCCAGAATAGATTCCTACATTTGGCTAGATAAAATAAAACAGTTCTAGGGTGATTCATCTCAATCTAAAATAGATTCCTACAGTTGGTTAGATGAGATACAGCCCAAGAGTGCCTACCTCTAGTCCGTAATTATACGGGGACCAAAGGAACTGGCTCAGACTTGGACATCTGAAGATAAGTGAGATGAAACCCACCCCAAGTACAGAAATATCACACAATTCTTATAACAGCCACAGACAGCACCTGTTTGCATCACATGCAACAAGTTCAAGCCCAAGAGAGTCTTTCAAAATTATTGCCCTAATTATGCACTACCTCAAGACCACTCACCCCTAGCAAGGTTAGCTTTTCTGTCTAGGTTTGCAGCATACATATTAGCACTCCAAAAATCAGCAGGAAGATACAAGTCACGTAGTATTAATAAATACATTAATTGATTAAAAGAGCTGTCAGTCAGCCCTCATTTAGCCAGTTTAAAAAAGAACATCCAAATTCAGCTATCAAGATATTACAGTAAAATGGGCTTGAAATAAAATACCACTAAAGAGGTACATTTATAAAGCTTATGGTGACACTTTCCACAGTCTGGGAATAAGTGAGACTTGGAGAAATGTGGCAGCTCTGCAGCTGCCTAAATTAATAATGTGTTAACACTGGCACAACCTTTCCAAAAATAAGGAACTTTTAATCCAGCTTTGTATTTTGAAACACTTTCAAAGGAAAGAAGAGAGAGGCTGCTTTGAGTTCAGATTTCTAAGATCATGGATACCACAGACTATTAAAATGTGTATTCCCAAAGGTATGTTCCTGGTACACACAAAACCCTTCAGCTAGGGTCTGTCAAGTTTAAAGAACTCCAAATTCTGGTAGAAGCGAGCGTGAAGTGGCACTTGAGTGTTGTGCAGCCCAGCCAGAGGAGTTTATTTTAGATCATAAAGTTCTGTCATAATTAACATGGGTTTTGGGGGTTTGTTTTGTTTGTCGTTTTTTTTTTTTAAGATGTGAGATGGAGGCATGGAGCAGCTCTGCTGTGAGGAGAGGCTGAGGGAACTGGGATTGTTCAGCCTGGAGAAGAGAAGGTTTTGGGGTGACCTCAGTGTGGCCTTGCAGTGCCTGAAGGGAGCCCACAGGAAAGATGGAGAGAGACTCCTGACAAGGGCCTGGAGTGACAGGACAAGGGGGAATGGCTTCACACTGACAGTCAAATAACTCTATGCCATGTAAACTGCTTTATTTTATTATGGAGTTACTTTTCTAAAATTTTAGTTTATTTTAATGAATTCTTGCTGCAGATATTCATTAGAGAGCATGAAAACTACACTTATAGCCTATATACATACAGTAGTGCATGAAAAAGAAAGTTACAGGTGCTGTGGTATCAGTTCAAGGTCCTGCACATCTGAACACCTATAAAACTAAGAACCGTATTTTCTACACATGGCTGAGCGTTATACTATTTCTTTGAATTTATTTATTTTAGACCTTCAAAATAGATCATGAAAAGCATCCTCAGACTACTTACAGCAAGTCTGGCATCAAGATCATTGCCTACAGTACCTCTTATTGAAAGGTAGGAACCAAAGCAGCTTATTCTTCCCCCAAATTTTATATGCATGTGTAATGCAGGAACAAGATACAGAGAATTCAGTAATGAAACCATCTTATGAACAACACTGTACAGAGAATAAACTCTTATACGTTAAGAACATTGGATTTGGTTTTAATATCACAAAATGAAAAAAGGAAAAATTATAATACTCAGAATTATAGACATTTAAATCAAATAATAACACAGGCAACTGATTACTCTCTGCTTCTATTTTTACTTATTTTCATCACCTGGAAGAGAAGCAGTCAAGAATCACAATTTACCAGTTAAATGACACATTTACTTAACAGATTTCAAACACCAAGTATTTGGCCAAAGCTATCAGTGTATTAGAGTGTATTTAAAAGTATAATAAGGCAGAAACCAGCTAAGGAAAAGATATTCCCCAAGGCCTTGAAAGGGTACCCTGCCTCCCCAGGCACTTTCGTGTTCACCCCAGGTAGAAAGCACTGATAGGAATTGGGAGTCTCATATATCATAGTTCGTTTCTGCAAAAAAAGTTCAAACAAAAAACAAACCATAAATCCTCTCCAATTATATACTCCTAGAGGAATGATGGGTAGTTGTTTTGTTGTAAGTTTTGGAATTATATGACTGCAAAATGATGAGTCCTATCAAGCCTGCTGCAGAGCTTCCATGGTTTTAGCTGGCCCTGCGGTCCAAACAGGGAATTTTCAACAGTTCACAATGATTCACTTCCAAAATCACCCATCAAATTATTTCTTCTTACAATGAATTTGATTCTTGGATGTGAACTGTCCAGTTTAGAGTTTGTTTTTCATAATGTGCAAATGTACCAACAATAAGGTATACACTCAAAAAAAAAAATCTAAAAACTATTAAGCAGGTAACCTTAGTGTGGTCCTATTCCACAATTAAGATACTTTTATCTTAAAAACAAAGAAACCCAAAACTTCTTTCTTTAAAATCCACTAAAAGAACAGGTATAAACATAGGTAGCAAAAGAAAGCAGGGAGGAGGGTTTATCTCACAATAAAATGTGAAAGCCTATGGTTCATTGATTTCCCAAATCCACTTGTAAATGGATGTGTCTCTGTATTTGGAGATTTCTTCATTTTGATGATTTTCTCTCATTTCAGTCTATGCATGATACAGAAACAATAATCTTAAGTTTTAAGCACAGTTTTGCGCCTTCAAAAGCACTACAAAAAAACCACCACCACCACTTTGTTTTCAAACACTACATTATTTGCCACAAATTTTTACAACAGTATTTAAACAATCAAGCAGCACAGACAGAAACATGCCAAGGATTTGACACAACCAGGATCCCCACATACATTAAAACACACATAACCCAACAGGCATTTAGAAAACAACTACTGAACCTAGAAGAATTGGTGCTAACTACACAGAACTGCAGTGATGGCTCAGGAGGGATTGGACCACTTCTGTTTCCCCACACCCCGTGCAAAACACTCCCTTCTACTCGGAGAAAGGAAGCACCGTACTCGTTTCCAAGCAGGAACACGAGCAGCAGCTGGTGGTTTACAACCAGCCTTGATTTAGTACCAGAAACTTATGATTAAAAGCAAGGAAAGATCAAACCTTGGTCGCCATACAAGCGTGGGCATGAACACACACACAGAGAAAAGCCAAAACCACTATACCTAAAATACTAAATTATGTTAACTACCTAAAAAAATCATACTAGAGTTTTAGGAAAGCAAGGCTAAGTGTGTACCAGAAACAGTGAACTACAAACTAAGTTTAAAAAAAACACCAAACGAGATTTTTAGTGCACATCACATCAGTGTGACGACACATCTGTAACAGCAATACAGCACACACTGACCACTACACAGGCGGATGCCAAGGGGACGGTGCCAGGCTCTTTTCACTGCTGCCCAGTGTCAGGACAAAGAGCAGTGGACAAACTAAACGCAAGAAGTTCCACCTCAGTGAGAGGAAGAACTTCTGTACACTGAGGGTGGCAGAGCCCTGGAGCTGCTGCCCAGGGAGGGCCTGGAGTCTCCTTCTCCGGGGACATTCCAAACCCACCTGGAGACGCTCCTGCCTTGGCACGGTGGGGGACTGGACGATCTCCAGAGGTCTCTTCCAACCCCATTCCGTGATTCTGTGGTTTCCGTACGAGGGCTCCAGGTGCCTGCACTGAACTCCACTGAGCGGGAGCAGCGAGCGAGGAGCGCCCAGCGGGAATCAGACATAAACCCGAACGGCCCCGGAGCGGCCCCGGGCACAGGACCAGCCCCAAGCGCCCCCCAAGAAAGACGGCAGTGCCTCACGGGCACCAGCCCCACAACACCCACCCGTGCCACAACACCGAGGCGGGCAGGCGGACAGACGGACAGACAGACAGACAGACACACCCCACACACGGCACCCGCGATCGCCCCCCACGCGCGGGGCAACGCGCAAGAGGGGAGAGGGAGACGCGGCACCCACCGCCCTTCCGCCCGCGCGCTCCTCGGGCGGACCCGCTCCCACCTTCCGCCGCCCGCCGCTCCTCCTCGGCGCCCTCGGCGCTTCCCGCTCCTGCCTCGGCCATGGCGGGCGGCCCCGTACCCCGCTCCACAGCGCCCCCGGCACCGCCGGCATGCAGGGGGTGAGCTGAGGTGAGCCGAGGAGGAGCCGCCGGCGCCGGGGAGGGACCGCGGGCTGCCCCGCCAGCCCCGCCTCAGCGCCCCCGCCCGCCATGACCCCGCCCCGGCCCCGCGCCGCCTCTCGCGAGATTTGGGGCATCGGGCGGGGGGCGGAGGCGGCGCGCCCGGGCCCCTCATGGCGCCGCCCGCCGTCGGGTTCGGTACCCGGCGTGCCACGACCCAATAGTTCCAATTGCAGTTAGTCCAGAGACACACCCATGGCTTATTTCAGAGCTGCCCAAGCCTGGCTACTCTGTGGTAATACCGCAAATCAGGCATTACCACTGGAGTTTTCATGCCATTATTTATGCACGGAAATTCAGAGTTAGTAAGTTTCCAAGCACAGCACTTCTTTTAGGACTGTTTAGGATTTTCCATATAAGTTTCCTGTGCAGCTGACTTCTACGCGTGTCTTCACCTGGGCAAGATCTTTTTGACACGTAGATGTGATTTTTTTTGTGTTATAATGAATATAATTCAGCTGTAGAACACATCGACCCGGAGTATTTTGCCAATTTAGCAATGTATATACAGACATACATCAACAACATTGATTTACTTCATGTTAGTTCCAGGATGTCCTTGTGTAAGGGATGCTGGCAGCTGCCTCTTCCAATGGTTAGATACCCATTCTTGCTGGTTAGGCTTGGAAATATACAAAGATCTTGCATGAAAGAATATCCTGATTTAAGATAATCTTGACATGTTCCCCATTTTGCAACACTCAGGCTGGCACCTTGCCCGCGTCCCAGGCTGGGCAGGGCTGGTGTTTCTTTGAGTGCTGTGCAGAAGACACTTTGTCTTAGGAAGCATCAGGATCTTGGAATAGTTTTGGTTGGCAGAGGCCTCTACAAGTGGTCAGAGAGCAGTCACACCTATCAGTGAAAAGTAACAGAAACCAGGGTTAACCTTCACAAGTGTATTGAATTATGTTAGCAGACCTGTAGCTGGATTTTGGTAGGACCAGGAGCGTGCTTTTGAAGTGAACCTGCCAATCACGGTGTTCTGGTTCACACCTTGTTGGTGTGAGCGAGGTGTGTTCCTTTTGCAGAAAGACCTCAAGGTGCACCTGTAAAAGATGAGTGTGTTCCAGCTGTTCCCAGGCATTCCTTCCCTCCAGCAGATCCCACTAGAACCTGTCCAAAATGAAACCTCTACAACACGTACGGACCTCAGCAGTGCCTCTTCCACATGACAGAGCCTCTCTCACTGTCCTGCCCCGTGCTGGTGCAGCCTGTGCTCTCTCAGTTCCACTCGCAGGTGTGAGAGAAGAGGCTTTTGCTCAAAGACACAAATCCTGACCTGTGCCATCTCCATGGGCTGCACAGGTGCTGCTTCTCTCTGTTGGGGCACCACAATATAAGAAAAATCTAAAGCTCTCAGAGAATGTCCAAGGCAGGGTTATGGAGATGATGGTGAAGGGCCTGGAGGGGAAGCCACACGAGGAGCAGCTGAGGGCACTGGGTCTGTTCAGCTGGAGAGGAGGAGACTGAGGTCAGAGCTCACAGCAGTTCTGCAGCTTCCTCACCTGGGGAAGAGGAGGGGCAGGCACTGATCTCTGCTCTGTGTGACCAGGACCTGAGGGAACGGCTGGAGCTGTGTCAGGGGAGGGTTAGGCTGGGTATCAGGAAAAGGTCCTTCCCCCAGAGGCACTGAACAGGCTCCCCAGGGGATGGTCACAGCCCCAAGGCTGCCAGAGCTCCAAGAGCATTTGGACAATGCTCTCAGGCACAGGATGGGATTGTTGGAGGAGCTGGACTCAGTGATCCTTCCAACTCAGGATGTTCCATGATTCTATGAACTCAGGCACGAGGGAACTTACAGTGCAGCTGGTAATTCTCACCAGTGAGGCCGGAGCTACAGTCGGTGACATGTGAAGGAAGCTCCTTCTGCAGGTGTTCTTCTCCCACTGTTCCGGGGGCTTTCCTCTGTCTGTTATTAGTAGTAGGGATCCTGTGGAGCTGGCAAAAGGAGATATATTGTTTTGCAAAGGATGTTATGTTCTTTCATCATCAGTTCTAGTGGTCAGTATCTAAGTTGTTAAAATTTATGTCACTGCAGACAAGCGATCAGTTCTTTTCAGAAATGGGGGCAGACTCTTAGGATAAAAACATCCTTTGCTAAAAGTGAATAAGAAAATGTGACTAAATACACACAAAAAGACAGTCGGGATCAGTCTCTTCTCCCAAGTAAAAAGCAATAGGATAAGAGGGAACAGCCTCAAGTTGTGCAAGGGAAGGTTTAGATTAAATATTAGGAAAAAGTTCTTCATTGAAGGGTTGTCAAGCATTGGAACAGTCTGTCAGGAAAGTGGTGGAGTCACCAACCCCAGAGGTATTTAAAGCACATGTGGACGTGGCACCTGGGGACATGGTTTAGTGGTGGATTTGGCAGTGCTGAGGTTACAATTGGATTCGATGATCTCAAGGGTCTTCTCCAAGCTAAATGATTCTGTGATTCTAAGGGCTTGAGAAAGCAAATCCTCACAAAACACTGCGAGCCAAATCCATTCGAACACCTATGAATTTTATGTAATGTGGTGGAAAATCAGCAGCTCACCTAGTTAGGTAGAGTTGGGGAAAGAAAAAACCCAACCAGAAAACAGGGATGTGTTTCCTTTGTAGATTTCAGAGATGTATGCAGAATTCACTTGTCTAAACTCCAAACTATAATCTTGAGGATGGTTCCTCGAACGCAGTCCTGAACTCCATTCATGACATCTTTTATAATTGGAAGCTCCCAACACATTTCCCACCTGATGTGGAAGCTCCTTGTCTGTGTGGGAGTGGGCAGCTCAGCATCTTGCCCATGGCTGAGCCCAAGGGTTAGAGCACGTGGAAGGAGCGTATGCATGGCTCTGACAGAATATTCTAGGGAACAGGCCAGGGAATCGTGGCTCCCAGCTGGGGATGCTGCTGAAGAAATCCCACTGTGCTTCTGTGACAGTGTCAGTGCACACTTACTCATAAGGTACTTTTTTCCCTTGGAAATCTGACTTGTCATTTTAGAGCTTTATGTTCTATGTAATCCCACTGTTACTACTGCAATTTTATATATATATATATATAGTCTCCATCATGCTGGGTTCAGTTGGTCTTGCAGAATTAGCACTGTACAGAAGGAATTACAAACCCTTTCTGCCCTAAATGAAATAAAAAAACAGCAGGGAGAGCTAAAAATCAGGAGTTTAGATGCTGTTGCTGTCTTTGAGAAAACCGTTAGCATTAATGCATATTAATTTTATTCATATACCACAACTGATACTGAGAAAATTGTCTGAGAATTTATTCCCAGGAAGCTGAAATGTCATGTTTTGTCCTGCTAAAATACTGTCTTGCCCCAGTTTTGAAGCTGGGAGCTCCCACCTCCAGGTTTGCATCATCAGTGGACACACAAATGTTAAGGGGATTTCAGAAGTGAGTCAGCCACACTGACTGAAAACATTTCAGGGACTCAGGAACCACAGAAAGTTGAAGATGGCTGTTGTTATAAAGCTCAATGAGTTAAACATTTAAATAGCTCCCCATAACTGTTTTAACAAGCTTAATAGCTAAACAGCTATTAAATACAAACTCTCTCCACATGGGAACATTATTGAGGACATTTTAAATTTTTATTTCTTTTAACTGACTCACTAGAAACAGAGCTACTGTACCTTATTTGCATTTTATTTCATATTTTTTAGTGCAATTGCAATTCACTGCAGAAGTTTTTGGCACTAGGTCAGAAAATCAGATCAGTCTCTTGGCAGTATTTCTGCCTGTTGTGTTCCTCATCCATGGTGCAGTGTCTTGTCACCCGGCACTTGGATAATTCCTACAAACATAAAGCGGTGCCAGATCATTACCACAGATTTGAGACATCATTTATTATACTTGTTTCTTATTCAAAGGTGATGATTGGACTCTTCACTGAACCTTTAATACATGACATTAACTGGTGTTTATGGCACAGTTTGCCTCGAGTCTTGGCAGAGCGGGATCCCAGTTTATGTAAGGCACTGATTCTGAGTAGGCCACACTTGATATTTTTGCCCCATTTTCAGGTGAGCACTTTCTCTTGAATAGCTTTCAGCTATAAAATAGGGAACAGAATGCTTTATGCAAGCCACCGATAGCCTCTTTTCTCCAAACAACTTATACAACAACGTGCTAAAGGGGTAAAAATAACAATCAAACCTCGGGGCAGTTAAATAATAGCCTGAGACTGAGCAGTTAAAGGGTCTGTATTATTCCTCCTTTTTGCTCTTCCGTCACAGCCAAAGCATAGCATGTCTTAGCTGTTTCCCAGGACATGGGAGATGCTGTCCTGAAGAGGATGTGGATTTCTTTGTGTATTTGCTGGGGCCAAGCTGGCCCCACACACACCTCACCAACAAGACCTGGGAAAGGGAACACTGGGAGTCACTCTCCATTATTAGGGTGACTTGTGTTACTTCACACAAATACACCCCTAGGTGACTGCTCAGGGTGAGCCAGA
This sequence comes from Corvus cornix cornix, assembly GCF_000738735.6. NCBI lineage: Eukaryota > Metazoa > Chordata > Aves > Passeriformes > Corvidae > Corvus > Corvus cornix. The sequence continues at coordinate 60,541,953 of NC_047057.1, read as the reverse complement.
GAATGTTTTTCTGCTGAAACTTAATAGCAGGAAACTGAAGTGACTCAGCTTTGTAAGTACAATCAGAGATTTTTCATAACCTTCTCTCCCAGAACACAATGTTTATGGTTTCTCCTCAGACCACGGTCTTACATGGCTGAAAGTACACAATCAAGTGTGGTTTTTGTAGAGGACATGTGAACAAGTTAGCTGGTTAAAAGAATTAATCTTTTTTTAAAAAAATCTATTTCCATCTGTTATTTGTATTTTATTCTGCCTGAAGGTCACTGGATTACTTTTAAGGGCACCACAAGCAATTTGCTGACTTTGCTATAAATTCTGTGTCTGTGTATTAGTAAAATCTGCTGTCACTTTAAAGTTGAAGTTCTGCTCCAAATATGAGAGCCTTTTCCTTCAAAAATTATATAAATAGCATAATCATACTGTCATTGGCCAACAGTAAAAATAAGCTCTTTAAAACTACGGAAGCCCCTCAAAGAAGCAAAACAGAGCACAAAAAAAAAAAAAAAACCACCAAAAAAAAAACCAAACAAAAAAACCAGCAAAACCCCCCCAAAAAACCCAACCAAAAAAACCCCAATTCAGGCTTCACTAACAACGAACTGTGCTGTGCTGGCACAATACCAGGAGCAAGGATTATGTTCTGCAGTATCCAACCAGACTGTGGTAGGGATATACTCTGGCCTTGGATATCTGGGAATCTGGACAAACTCCTTGCATGATGAAACAAGTTTAACTCGAGAAGAGCATCCAAATCCTACTTGCTCTCCTTCTCTAATCTCAGTAATGGAGCCACCAGGATGATAATATAGTGTGTGATCTTCTAACAAAATTAAAGACAGTCAAAAGGATTAACATTTTCCAAAGTGCCTGCTTCATTTTGGAGTTGAGGCTGGCAAAGTTTGTGCCCACAAAACAATTCACTTGCTTCTAAATCTCTTACCCCACAGTCTCTCAATTTGATGGTGCCACTTCTGATTTAAAAACAAAGTAATCTTCAGTTTTGAAACAGCCTTTTTGTTCCTGGCAGAAACTGGTAATTTCTGAATGCCTAATGAGAACCTAAAAATGGCATTTAAATAAATTGTACATTTTGCAAAGTTTCCTCGAGGCATTAGTTTGATTTTGTTTATTAAAAACCAGATGATATTGTCCTGTTTAACAGCAGAAGTGCCATGCAAGTTTCTTACACCACTGCATTTGAAGCCAAAAGGCCTCCTCTCCGCATCCTGCTTTTCAACCAGCTGAGTTGTATAAACAGTGAGATCTTTTTGTCTCATTTGTAAGGAACACCAAAGCATGGCATCAGCAACCAGTTTGCTTTGAAGACCATTCTTGTTCCTGGTTTCTTTGGGCTTTAGATAGGGATCTTCTGCTGACATCAGTGGGAGTTGGATGAGACCTCAAAGAAAGCCTGCTGGACTGAAGATCCTGACGTGTGTGTCTAGATTGCCAGTGATTTCACACTGTCCTGACCAGAAAAGTTACTGCAGTTCTTATCTGATCATTCACTAGTATTAAGTAGGTATAGTGAAGTCAGAAGTAGAATTAGGGAAACCAAGTGTCCAAAACTGTTGCAGTTTTGCACTCACAGTAAGTCACTGCTCCTGTGTCCAGTCTGTTTTGTGCACGGCCACACATGCACAGACGAGGTCAGGGGGAATGTCCTGGCATCTGCCTCCTGTTGGAGTTCCATCACCTCCATCTCCCAGCCTGTACAGCCATGCTGGGGGGCAGATCCTGCACACATCTCTGGAAGGAAGGAGGGAAGGTGTTAGCTCCATGTGTCTGTAACACTTGCTCTCTGTAGCTGCAGTCTCTCTTGCAAGATGTGGAGCAGGGGCTGTGGTTACACTTTTGCACAACAGCTTACCCTGCTCATGAACTGCCCTCTCATCATTCAATTCCAAGGGCAGGAAATGTAGAGGCAAGGGCAAAGATTTTGTCTTTGGAGTGGGGAGGATGGGCAGAGGCACCTGGAGGGGAAGGAGCTGCTGCCAGTGGAAGTGAACTGCCTGGGGACAGCATGGAGAGCCAGCACATATTCCTGGAGGAGGGAGAAGCCGCAGCAGATGGTGGCTCACTAGAAACAGATTAAAGCAGCTGGTACGGAAACAAGATATGGCACCGAGGGTCAGTTCAGACCCGAAACAAACTGCTCCTAGCAGAGCTGGGGCTTGGTTGGGAAAGGAGAAACCTGCACTCATTCCCTCCTCAGCATGAGAAGGTTGAAGTCTGTGCACCCCATCTCCCCTGGGAACAGGGACCTCCACGGGCTCCAATAACCTAAGGAGTGGCACTAGGAGGAGCAGGAAGCAGCAGGATAAGCTCTCTGCATTGGAAAGATTCATTTCCTCTCACACCCACTGTTCCTGAGTGATGAAGTGTCCAAACCCTGGTGCCAGTTCAGTGCATGACAGCCACACCAATTTTCCCTTCAGCTGTCCCAGTATCAATGCACCTGGAACCCGGTGGTTTTTAGGAGCAGGCATTCCATGCTGCAGAGCCTGGCATGGCTGAACCCAGCGTGGCTCACAGGGGACAGGGCCTGCATGCACCTTTAGAACCCATTTTCACTTGGGAAATCCAACTGTGGGACAGGCATTTTAGTACCTCTCTGACATTTAAAATTCAAACCTGTAATGAATCACATTACCTTAGAGAAATGGAACCACAGAACCGTGAAGGTTGGAAAAGACCTCCAAGATTTTTTGGGTCCAACTTGTGACCAATGCCCACCTTGTCACCCAGACCAGAGCACTGAGTGCCACGTCCAATCTTTCCTTAAAAACCTCCAGGGATGGGGACTCCAAACCTCCCTGGCCAGCCCCTGACAACCTTCTTCATTACCAAATACATTAAGCACTTCCCGAACTACAAATGTATCCTTGCCTAGTCCAGAGCTGGGAGCCACTATCGTCCTCACTCCCAAGACAGACTGTTTGGATACTCCTCCCCTTCTCCTTCCTTAGGAAGTTTGTCAGAAAAAGCCTTTTATTGCCCAAAGCATAATTGCTTTGCTTAGGTACCAGGCACACTTTGTAGAAGAACAAAGAAATGAAAAATGTAGACGTTTGCAGTATGTCTTATAAACCCTAAATTAAGATCACATTTTAAAAGAGATTTACTCATGCTGAAGGCATAGCCTTCATATTTTCCATTCAAGTGCTTTTTCTGAGGAATACCTGATTTGGAAACACAAGGAGGTAAAGAACTAAACTTGTATTTCCTTATGATGTGTAGCTCTGCCATACAATCAGGCACAGTTAAGGGAAGAAAAGGGTGATCCCATTAAACAGAACTTGCAAAATTCTGTTGTATTTTTACCTTTACTGAGAGCAGGAATTCTGGACTGGAAGGAGGGATGCCCCTTGTTCTTCTCAGGAGGGCTCCAGACAAGGCCAGGCAGTGGCTACTCACTTCTCTTGGCCTTCAGCTGCTCCACTCTGATCATTTTTTTACACAATTTTCACTGCAATCTGCTGCTGCCGCTCTGAACTTGGCAGGGAAAGTGGAACAGTAGGACAGAAAGGTTTCTATAGTGGATCAAAGGACACAAGTGCCTGTGGAAGCCTTTCCTGGATAAATTACAGCCTATGGGGAAGGTAAGACTCTGGAGATCAGTAACCATTTGAGAAGTAGCTTCTTCACGTGACTGCAGGTGGGACAAGTCAAACAGTATTTGCTTTCTCTGCTTTCTGATTGAGTGTAACAACACTGGGGTGTTTAATTGTCTGTGGAATTCAAGATGAGAATCCACAAAATAGGATCTCAATTCCTTAGATGCCTCCCATTCTGGAAGAGAAATCCAGTACACCGGGGTGAAAGAAACAAAAACTGCGACTTTACAAAAAGAATGCTACTTTTATTTTCAAATGCTGTAAAAAGCCTCATATAAATTTTTATAATGCTTCTATGTATCTTTCCCAACCACAACTAATGAAACAGTCTAGGAAAAATATAGCAGTTGCCATTTTGACTCCAAGAACGAGCTGCTGTGAGATCCCAACAGTAAAAGGACAAGGTACGGTGTGTTACAACGCCTGTAATTGCTCTTGTTATTGAGAAAGTGAGAGCACTTCCTAAGCATTACCTGGGCTAGGCTGCAGCATTCCCTGCTTGCTGGGCACAGGAGGAATGTCAGCCCTAGGGAAGGAGATGACAGCAGAGCTGTGTGCCATTCCTGGTGCCCATTCCTGGTGCCCCCAGCTGATCTCCCCCCAGCAGGTGCCCTTATCCCAGACTGTCTCCAACGGCTCAGGTGGGGAACAATTGACCTATAAAAATAACACTTCTATAACTCTCCAGCAAGGCAAATTGAACAGTGCAAATGCAGTATCAACAAGATTTGATTTCTGAATGCTGGCAATTTTTTTTTTAACTCCTTCTGCACACAAGACAACCTCTGCTGATGTCCTGTACCTAAGGCCACTCACTCACGCTGACTGGAGATGGAATGAAGTGCGAAAGCTCAGCTGCAGTTCCCAATCCAAGCTTCCTCCCCACTTTCAGGGAATTCTGATCCAGAATTTGGATTCAGGCTCTCCACTTCCATCGATGCACTCAAGTTTCCCCTGCTGGAATAGGTAAACGTCCCAGCAAACCTCTGATAACAATTTGCATACACAATTCCACATTTTAACAAAAGCTTAACAAAACATACTTCCAGAAAATAAATTTTCACATGGTTGCAATCATCAAGCCATTTCAGGATCTTTGGTACTCCAAGAATAAGAAAAATAAATGGCACAGTGACAAACATTGCCAAAGGAAAACACACAACCATCCAAAGGAATCAGACAGAAATAACAAAACTAAAGATATGTTGCACTTCCTTTTTTTTTTTTTTTGAAAGCCAGTGTAGATTAACCTGCTGTTCTCTTTAATCCATTACAGTGTCACAGTTTCACCTTTAAAAAAAACCCCTATCATCCTAAAAGCAGTAGTTAATATTGTTTAACTTGACTTACTGATTAAAATAACGCTATGTTTACAAAAAAATTTTAAAAAGTCAACTACCACAATACAGGAGTTTATGCTAGATAGGCTGCAGGCTGTTGTTTCCTTATGGATATAGCTCCTATGTGAGCACTGATATGATTAATCATCTGCAGTTTTAAATGAGTATTATCCTTAGTGTTGCAAATAGAAGGGTTGAGCTTTTTCCCGAGTTTGTAAACCAGTGAGTATGTACAGACGTAATTGTTTGATAGCTTTAAATTAAGTGTGTATTTCTCTGCCCTCCCCTAAGCCCCACAGGAAAAAAAAATCACCAGTATCACTGCACATTTGCAGTTTCCATGAAACTGAACTTGTCTCAACAAGTTTGAGCAAAGACTTCTTTGTAGGTCACGTTAATGGGGTTACTGTGCTCTTCTGAAAGGTGGTTTTTGCAGGAATTCCAATTCCAGTGCACACGGTGCCCCATGGATGAGACTGGAAATTAAAACCAATGAAAATTGTTTTGAATAGCAGTGTCTTTTGAGGCCAAGTTTGCATCTCAGGATTTTTTTTCTGCCTGAGCTTCCCTGTCTTGGAGTCAAGGCCTTAGGAAAGGCATTTCCTTTCCTGAGAAGCCTCAGGAGCTGCTGGGGCACTCGCAGAACGATGTCTGAAAGGTGGATTTAAGTGAGTTATTGTTTTTGTACAGCCTTTGGATGGCAACAGGTTGAGCCTCACCACACTGACAAGGCTAATAACAACACTGGAGAATTTTTAAGGACCTTGCCCCAGCAGCAGTACAGGGATGTTAATTAGTGTAAAGTCTGGGAAGCAAACCTGGGAGATCAAGGAGCTGTTCCCACCTCAGTCCAGCATTCAGGCAGAAGTTCAGCTTAGCTTTGCTCTGGTGTAACACTGGACAGCCCTGAGGCACTGGCTACTCCTCTTTGAGAAGCTGAAGACTGAAACTGTTTGGTATAAATAACAGTTATTAGATGCTTGAAGGGAAACAAAACCATGGAGGAAAGGCAGGATCAGGGAACCTGGCTGGATCAGGGAAGACTTCCTGCACATCACAGGCACTGATGCACAGAAATCTGGCAGGCAAATGGGCTCTTATGCAGCAGATGAACATCCCACTGTGTTTTTCAGAGCATACAAATAATTCAGAACAGCTGATACCACAGTGCCTAACAGCAATAAATATTTCTCTAACAGCTTTATAACAGTAGCTTCCATATTGCTGCAAAAGCCTGTCCAGTGGAATCTTTCCTACTGTATGCCAAAACATCCTGTGCTCCACTTGGAGGGGGCTGCAGACGTTTTAGGGTGCCTTTCACTGGTGCTCAGAGGAGGGAGACAGCAACAGTGACTCTGCTTGTTCAGCTGCTGGAGAATTGTTCATTGCTGTACAGCTCTTTTGACGAGAAAATGACAGCAGAGATCTCTGCTGTACTGTGACAGATTCAAAGCCCTGCAGATAAGCTGTGAGTGAGAAAGCTGTGAGGCAGAGAAAGTCACCAGTGACCAGATAACTGCAAACTGTTCAGGGAGTGCAAGTCAGTCCTGAACTGCTGCTGGGCTGATGAACAAAAGCAGAGCCTGCACATGGAGGTATTTCATGGAGGTATTTCTGCTTCTGTTTCCTCTGCCCAGAGGAAGGAGACCTGGCTCAACTGCCAGGTTGTCACCATCCTGCAGACTGGCCACAAGAACATTTAGGTGGTCCCTGGAAATTGGGCTGCAGGCTCAGCTGATCCCTTGTAATCCCATGGCCATGCCAGGTGGAGATACTGGAAGAAAAGGAGCCCACTGGAGAGTCTGAGTCTAGTGGGACACTCCGTTTCCTCTACGTGAGCAGAGGCTGCTGTTCCGGAGAGAAGAGGTTAGAGCAGGATCCCTTCTGCCTGCAGCTGCTCAGGGAGGAAAAAAACCAAAAAGCACCAATCTGATCACTGCTCTAGAACACATTTTGCAGAGAGAAAAGAGGATGTTTGAATTATGAGCAGCTCAAAGATTATCTGCTTTAGAGCAGAGGCAGGAATGCAGTCTTGGAAACTCTGCCATCTCCTCAAAACTTCGTATCAGAATGTTTCCCTTCTGCTAAAAATACTGATAATTTTTATTCAGATTCCTTTTTTCTTCTGAAATTACCAGCAGGCATCATCACCTCAAACAGCAATACTGCCAACTATCATTTAAAGCAGAAAAACCACTAAACAGATCACAGGGACTGCCTCACTGCCACACACTGTGGGAAAAGGGACAAAAGGGATGACGATAAAGGGCTGGTAAAATCCTGCACTGGGGGCAAGAGAGGGCACACAGGACACAAGGAGGCCCAGAGGACACTGCTATTTAAAATAATTCCATGTGCTACAGTCATGGGGGATCTGCAGACCACAAATGGAACACCCCTGAGCAACTGCTCAGAGAGGTTTGCAAATGTGGACAGTTTTTTTATACTGCATATCTAACCCCCACCAGGTGAGCAGTACAACAATCAAATGATATGTTTCCCTCCTGGGTGGATTAGATGGTTTACAGTACAAACAAAGCCACAGTACAGAGAGGCATAATTAACCGTTATCCACACGTAGGCAGTGCAGGAAAAGGGATGCACGTTCCTTTTATTCCAGTACCTTTGTATAATAAAGTTAACAAAAATATTCAAATATTAAAAAAAAAAAAGAAAGGAAAGAAAAAAAAAAAAAAAAAAAAAAAAGCCAGCTGGCACTGCCAACTAATTCCTGTAGTAGTCTTAGAAATCCTAATCCTGTAGAATTTCTGTGTGAAATCGATGCGCACCAGAGTCGATGTGTTGATAACTAATGCCAAGTGGGCCTGGTGATGCAGCTACCTGAGGTTTGTGTTTGCAATTTCCTTTGGGGGGTTGTGTTCTGTTTCACAACTTCCCAGCTTTCATGTAGGAAGGGATGGAGCCACGCTGGGTGAGCCCTTCAAACCTCTTGTAGGTGTAATTGAGGAAAACCCAGTCTTTGGACTTGTAGTCAGGTTCCGTCGCGTTTGGCACTAGAATTCAGAAACAAAAGCAAACACACATTAAAACAGTTAAACCCAGGCTGCTTCTGAGAGGACTTTTCACAGAGCTAAACAGCTCTGAGCTCGTATTTCCTTAGTCAGCAGAAACTCCTGGAAGAAATCGTGTTTCTAATCAGGTCAGTTGCCTTTTGTCAATGGTCTGAGTTACAATTTCAGGATAGAACTCTGAAGCAGAAAAAGGTGGGGGTAGGGGGGGTTGTTTTGCTTTCTTTTTATTACATCTACACACTTTATCAGGCTTCCATACCTTGACAGAAGCCCCTAACACACCCATAGAATACACAATTACAAACCCCTTGACATTTCTGATGTTCTGATTTTTATCTACATGTACAGTACTGTTTTCAGTGGGTCTGAAATGCCAAGATAATACAGATGTTCTTGGCATTATGCAAATATGGGCTTAACCAGCTTAGGCACTGGAGATGAGTTGCTTTGCACCAAAAGGACAAACTTCCTCACCATTACATAAAAGCCATTTCAGAAAAGAAATAACCAACAGCTTTTGGATAATTCTTATGGCTGGTAACACAACTACACTTAGCAGACAGCAATTAATCACTGTTAAACATCTGCCAATCTTCAAGTAACTGAAACAATGCGACCTGGGACTGTTTGTATGTCAGAGAACCAAGCCCTTTACATATGAAAATTTCCTACAACTTGCCAAGAGAAATCAACAATTTAAAAAAAACCCTGAAGTGATTTACAGAGCCACTCAGGTTCATGAATTACTGTGTTAGGTAATCAACTGTCTGAAAATTCTCACCCACAGTATCTCAACAATTATGTTTGGCACAAACCTCGAAAGTCATTGAAGATGAAAAGCAAATCAGTGCATGATGTTTTACCAGAATCTGGTTAGACAGACTGCCTGGCAGAAAACTCCACTGCTTTCTGTGCTCACTACCTGTGCAAACTGTTTTTACCAATGGCTTTGACTCTTAAAATCTCTGGGCTTTGCAGCTATGAGAGATCACAGGTTTACACTCATATTTCAAAGAAAACATAGAGACTTGATCTAGAGACTAACTTGATGAGGGCATCAGAAAAATGAATATAAACAACAACAAAGGTATCTGTGGAGTATTCTGGCATGTCCCAGATGGAAATTTGGAATTTACAATGGCAGTCTCACCTGGCTGTAAAATGTCTGATTCAGGAAATTCATCAAAGTTGGAAGTATCATCAATACTCTTGATTTCTATAGGGATTGCAGCTGGTCTTTCCCTGCAAATAAAGATAAATGCCAGAAGAGTGAATATTGGGAAATGAGACATTAAGTTCCAGCTTTAACTTAGCTTTTTACACTTACAACTTCCTTTAATGCAGAGCACAAGGGTTCCACTGAGTGCATCACAGATGAATCTGACTCTGCTGTTTGCTGACACCATGGGGAGATTGTTTGGTTCCCTGTCCCTATTGGTGTCTTCCTGGCAGGCTTGGGGCAAACATCATTTTCCCATTAAGGGAGAGAACATTCCACACTTATCTGCCACACAGCCATCACCGCGATGTTGTCACCAGCCACCATTGTGATTACTCTGTTTCACAAACACAGCCCAGCAGGATTGCACTTGCAGCCAGAGCTTTATAATTCCAATGCTCATCAGCCTGGACCTCATCCAAAACCTTTGGACTGCAGCTCCTCTTTGTGACACTCAGCATCTCTCTCCCAAACCACACTGGCTCTGCTTTAGCAGCTCCACAGTCAGGGAGCCCTTTTAAGGTGGCTTTTGAAACTGCCCAAGGAATCTGTCCCCCCAAAACATTCACACTGGGACAGAGCACTGTGGGAAAGGCAGTGAATTACACCTGTAAACTCATCACAGTTCTAATTACTACACTTACAATTAAATCCACAGCCACCCTACAACAATTTCTTTATGTTCTGGGCAGTCTGGAGCAATCTGAGGTATCTCAAGACAGTTAAACTCGGATCATTTCTATGAATGTCAGCAAGGCCTGAAAACCTTCAGTGTCACCCACCTACTGCAAGTAGCTGCCTTTCAAAATGAAAGATAAATTGGAAATAATTGTCTTTGACATCGTATTTCATGAAATTCTTGCTTTCATGGCTTTTATTCTCCCTGTAAAACGTGTGTATATACGTACCTGATATGTCCCCAGTCTACTCCTTCAAAAAATGGATGACTTTTTATTTCCTCTACTCCATTGCTACCAATTCTATTTTCTGAGTCGATACAAAACCTGGAAAAGGAGAAAAAACAAAGGGAATGTTATGATGAATTCAGACAGAAGCAACAGTATCCAGTCTCAAGAATTTCAAGAAGTTCTTTCAATTGTTCCCCACCACTTGGGGTAACCTCAAAGCAGCCCATTGCATCTAGGAGAGAAGGGAAATACCAGAAGCAGAACATTGTTAAATCCCAAAACAAAAAGCTTTGATGATGCCAATGACTAACACCTTTTCTAAACTGCTGCATCCCCATTTTCCAGGTTTGTGAAAAGTTGCTGCATGTTCTAGTAAGATCAGTTTGGAATGGAGGCTTAAATCCTTACCACTGAGAACTCCTCTGCATGTTCTCAACTACTTAAACATCCATGTTTCAAAGTCAAACAAAGAAGAATGGATGTACTTAATAAATCAGGACTGCTCTCTGTTGCCATATTTTGGATCCCAGTGAGCCAGCCCATTCCAAACATGCCATGGCCCTATTCTCCCCCTTCCCTCTCCTCAGAGGTGCAGGTGGTGCAAAGACCCGGGGACCTGTTCTGATACAGCCCTGCTGCACAACCTCAGCTCAGACCCCAGAAGAAATGGTCAGTTTATGAGAAGCAGCCGTGAAATAGCAGGAAGAAAAAGGTGAAATTGGAGACAGAGACAGGATTGGTGAGAGGGGGACTGTTACCTGTTCGAGCAGGCCAGACAGGAAAAGCCTAAAGTCCTAAAGAACGAAAATAGGGAGGTGGAAGCTCTCTGACAGCAACTCAGTGACCTCAGGGATTTGTTCCAGGGAACAGCAGAGGCTGACCCTTCTCCTCTGGACTGATGCTGAACTGGCTGGAAAAGCCTCTCAAGTATCTCAGCCAGGAGATGGGAATACCAGCATTTGCTCAGAAATTCATTAAATCCCAGCCATCTTCTGCATGTGTAGCACAGCAGGTTAGGCTATAAACTGTCTCCAATGATAAATTAAAGTTCTTTTGCTTGTAGTTGGGTGTCACTGGGGAAGAAAACCTGCCTGTATTTGTATTGCAGCCCAGTAGGCTGGGTGGTGCCCAAGGACTAACAGCAGACCTCAAACCCTGTAACAACACCCAGCCAGAGCAGCCACAGGATTTGTCAGGCTCTGTCTGAACCTGAGCTTATTTTAGTTTGGATTTATCTGTATCCATAACAAATACCTTTAACTTTGTCTGCATCTCCCTTTAAGCCAAAACACACATTGTCCAACTTGTACAAGCTGTAATGGACAAAGTACCCAAAATGCCCAGGTGGTTGTTGTCCAACCTGTTTTGACCTCATTTTAGTAGATTACCTATAACTAAGATGTTTTGCCCCAATTTTAACCCTTCTCCTTGTGGAGACAAACTGATAAATTCAAGTAGCCACGTAAGTAGATGCATGAGCAAGACATGCTAACAAATACACTGAAATCTCTAAAAATTCCCCAAACACAGCCAGGATTGAGGAAGAAGAAATACTCAGCAGTAATGCTGTACTCTGTGCAGCAGAGAACTTGGGATGCTGACAAGGAAGGTTGAGCAGAACACTAGAGAAATAGACACCGAAAATGCAATATAACTGTTTTACACAAACTTATTCATGAGGGTTAGCAACAATTGAATTATTTGAGCAGTTAGTATCACTAACTGGAGGCAGGGTAACTGTTTCTTGTATTTGTTATGTTTTTGTAGGTTACTGGAGCACTGCTTGAACTAATAATAAATTCTAGTTTTGTGAAGCATTCCCCTTTTTGCCTGTAACAAAACTGTATAAGGCTATAACATCAGCTTTGAAAAGGAAAAAAAGGAAAAAATATCAAACCCAAAACCAGTGTGCCCCCTAAACCCTCCCAGGACAAGAGAGCATTTCTGCCTGACCTTGGCACCAAAACCCTCACAAAAACCTCAATGCAAATTAAAAACTGGGATTTTGAAAGAAATGAGTAAATCCAAAACATCCAAAGATTTCTGTTCAGTGCATTAAATGCTGGTGAGTGGTTATTTTCTTGCCCCCTTTGAGAAGAGAAAAATTCTGTGTTAATCACTTTATTTTTGGTCTGCTCTCTTTCTCCTTATACCATGGTACAAATCAAGATCATTCCAGCTTATTTCTTCATGTTAAACAAATGGCAAAGAGAAAAAGACTTAAAAAAATCCATCAAGGATGGTGACAGAAGAAACCAGCCTTCCCTCCAACATAAAGCTTCCTTCACACAGAACAGGAATTTACCCCGATGGAAGAGGACCCTGGCTGGGCAAGAGGCCAGAATTGGGTTTTTCTTACTGACCTTAGAATTAAATCCTTTGCTTTCTCTGAAATGGGCACCTCTGGAGGAAATACCAACGTTTCTTTCCAGTTCATAACTTTCCTGTAAGTCTCTTGTGGCGTTTCTGAGCAGAAAGGTGGATACCCTGCACAAACAAATAAAAAATTCATAAACTTTTCCCAGAAGAGCAGTGACCTCTGCTTTTGTCACTGGGGCTCCCAAACCTAACAAATATTAGCCAGAGGTTTTCTCTTCTAACAAATGGACCCTGTTACCTTTGAACAACTCTTAAGCTGGGGTTTTTCACATACCTATTAGCATTTCATACATAATCACTCCCAAGGACCACCAGTCACACAGCTTGTTGTACCCAGTCTGCATAAACACTTCTGGAGCAATATAGTCTGGGGTTCCAACAGTAGAATATGCCTGGAAAACAAGTATAATCTCTTTAAAAGATAAATACTGTGGGTTTACACTTTGCAGTACCTTTTCCTGGGGATTCACATACAGGATCTTGCTGTTTAGGTGAGCAAGAATTAATTAGAGAATTCACAGGAACTAAAATCCCAATAATATTATTCTTTTATAATTCTTTTATAATAAACAGAGAGAACCTCGAAAATAAATGGAAATCATCCTCTTTAACGTGATGAAACCATAGAATATTGCAACTGCAATATCAGAAGGTCCTCTTAGCTAAAGTTTCAGGTAGCTGCTTTACAAAAATACCCAAGAAGTTCTATTGTTGTGGTCTTTGTTTACTTTTAAAGGCATAATCAGTGGTAGATTCCCAGGTGTGACACACACGATACACAAGCTGGGTATTGGGAATTTCTCTTAACTGGTGAAAAATCTTCCATGGGGCAGGAGGGAGAGAAAAAAAAACAAAACCTGACAAAAAAACCCCCTCAAGACCAAAAAAAATCCTCCAAAAGCAGTTTTCCCACAAAAATACTTTACTTTCATTTGTCTGACCATAAAGAAACACTTTGTTGGATTGAACAGACCCGAGACATTTAGGATTGAACCAACGGAAAAGTGAAAACGTGGCTCCTTTTCCAACAGTGTTGATGCAAATTGTCATTCTGGCCTTTCACTGTCTCTGTGGGACTGTTCTTCACCACACAGTTCTGCCACATCAGCCTTCACTGGACTTGAGAAAGTGTCTTTTCAGGGATCTAATTCCAGGCTGGAATAAGGCTGTGAAATACAGCCCCATGAGGCAGTGTGGTGGTTGCAACGTAATCTCATGTCTCATGAGGAAAGAAGAGACAACCCTGAAGGTTTTTAGGAATACTGCAGTAGATGACTTTTTAAAAAGAGTGTGGAAAAATAAAAGGTTCCAAAATTTGACAGCTGAGGTTTTTTTGGTGAAAATCATGGGCAGGGATGAAAGTCTGAAATCCCATGGCTGACAGACACTTTGCTTTGGTTCACTTCATGCCACAACTTCCCCTATTACATGACCACTCCTCATCACAAACCCAGGCTGGAGCACTCCAGTGCCAACACCCTCCCACAGCCTTTCCACCACGTTCCCATTGAGCAGAATGGGAATTCCCCACAATTCTCTAGAAAGGAATCCCGCAGCCACACATCTGCTTGTGACCAAGCTGCAGGAATCAGAGCCAGGAGTCCACATTGCCCACACCAGGTCAGTGCTGCAGAGAGCTCCAGACACACCTTGGCCACGTGGCTGCTGACACCTGAGGTCTTGGGCCACGTGCTCACAAGGAAACAAAGGCATAGAGAAGAGCAGGGTCTTGCTATTCCAACCTGGACCCCCTTCTTTTGAGTTATTTGTGATTTTGGGAGCTTGTAGAGAGTGACATATGAGGGCCTTGCAGGTTTTAAGAACCAGGAACACTAGCACCGAGTTTTAGTTTAACATTTTGTGTAAATAGTTTAAAAGCAAAACAAAAATTATACATTATTTAATTAACTCACCAGCTGTCGCCTGTTCTTCTTCCATGTTTCTGCTTTCCTCTTTGAGTTCATATTCTGAAATGCTAATTTACAAAATAGTTATTAAATAACAATTGCATTTGTGAGAATGAAGAGAAAAAACATTTATAGGGTTCCAGTTTTAAATAACTATTTTGTATATTTAGAATCCTTTAGTCTGGAAAGAAATACTTGATTATAACTGAAAATGGGAACATGAGAACAACTACTGTCCAATGCACAGCTGAAACTCATGTAAGTAGGACACCTCATCAGCAATTCTAAATTGGAACTTGCTAAAATTTTTAGATCAGCTTCTGAAAAGATTCATGAGACTGAAGTCACTGACTTCAGTCTTTTGGCACATGAAACCCATGTCCCTCCTGAAAGAGCAGTTCTGTAACTTCACTAGCACTATGAAAAACACATTAAAATATAGATACATTATATTATGTGCATTCATATCTGTGTATGAACGTGCAAAAATGCATGATTACTGCAGAAATCATAATTTCTTGCCTGTGAAATGCTCCCATGTCCCAGGGAACAAGCATTTCCAGTTTTCCAATTAAATGCAATCTGCCTGCCCCATCTTGCTTATCCCAGCAGAAACACAGGTACAATGTACAGCTGCAGCTCAAAACCATTTACATGTTAAACTAGGACAGCTCATACTCACAGAAGTCACTTGGTGGGTTGTGTGTGAGGTTCCTGTAGAACTCTGTTCTGTGGGCTTTCTTTAAACCTGTGCAGAGCCCAAAATCAGACAGCTTTACATGACCCTAAAAAAAAAAGTCATCAGAGAATGTGAAACCCTTATTTAGATAGGTAGTGCTTGGAAAAAAAGACTTTTAATCACTGCACATGCCCTCTCAGGCCATGATGGACAGGCACAGGACAAGCAGAGAAGCAATGACTGAACCTTGCTGTTCTGGAAGGGTCTGTTTTCTCTTCAGCAGGCTGTGGCCTCCCAGGAATGGTGATACCGACAATTTCCCAACAGCTGAGGGCAGCTACTTTCCCTGCTTTTGTTTTGAGCTGGACACCACTTCGACTGAGAAAGCCTCCAGGACAAAATTCCTTTGCTTTGTTTTGATGGTAACCTTGGCTTTAATCAGGTTCCCAGACATCAGTGCTAGATAGAACCCATCAAACCTGACAGACCTGTGCATGCTGTGATAATGCCTGGCCTCCATCATCTTAAAGACCTTTTCCAACCTAGATAATTCCATGATTCTGTGATGCTTACTGAGTGCATTTCATGGCCAGAATGGTCAGTCTAACTGAGGGAGTTTCCACAGGTGAGTGGGTGATTAAATAAATGTAACTGTAGAAATTGAACATTTAGCATTGTCTGAATTGTCCATAGCTACTTCAAGATGCATGAAAGGAAGAGTATCACCTTTTAATGTGTATGAATATGAGCATCTGGTCACCCTGAGTAGGTTTTCTCCCTTAAAAGCCTTGCCTTAAATAGTTAAAAGGCTTTTCAGTAGGATTTGGCTTTGTTTAAGCATATTGGTGTTCTCCAAGGAAAACACAGTGGCCATTCCCTGCCTTCCCTCCAGCCAGTTTAAATCTCTGGGGTGGCACCGGTGGCTCCCACTGCTCAGCAGCAGGATGTGCAGCCTGAGATCTTGGAAGCACCAGCAGTTGGTGAGCCCAGTACTTGCCTTGGCATCCAGCAGGAGGTTGTCTGGCTTGATGTCCCTGTGGATAAATCCCAGCTGGTGAATGGCATCGATGGCCAGCACTGTCTCAGAAATGTAAAACTGGGTCTCCTCCTCTGATAGAGTGTCCTTCTTCATTAGTAAGGTCATCATGTCACCTCATCAAAGAGAAGAAAATACAGCTTAGGGATCAGAACATTTTAAATCACAAGCCTGATGTGAATCACAAGACTATAAGAAACCCCAGTAGAATCCAAATTTAACCTTGTAACTAGCCTTATAGTTACTAATTATAAAACTATTACTGCAAGGACCTACAAACCCAACTTACTTTTTTAGTTGAAAATCCTAAACAGGAATTTTAATTGAATAGCCCAGGAAAATAGAGTTGATTTTTACACACGTTAAATTTACTGCACAAACTGTTTGAACAAGGGCTTTTGTTTCGATTTTACTGTTAATAGCTTCAGCTGTAAAAAGCAGAAATTTCTATTAGATTAATTATTTAATTCAAGTCTATTTAATACCACTTCACAACCTTTTTCCTTCTCCTAAAAATCAGGAATGGTCACATGACTGGAACTTCACTTAAAAGCATGTTAACGTTTTTATTTTCACAAATTATACAGCATGTTTGTTTCTAACATTTTATAAAGCTGCCAACAAAAGCTAAGGAAGAAGTACCTCTATCACCTGATGCCACAGCACCCAGCTTACCTCCAGGTAAGAACTCCATGATCAGGTAAAGGTTCCTTTTATCCTGGAAGCTGTAAAACATTTTCACTACCCACGCTCCATCCGCTTCAACCAAAATATCTCTTTCTGCTCTGATATGGGCCACCTAAAATTTTTTTTTAAATTATTATTATTAAAGGACAAATATTGAAATATTTCAACAAAGAACATCACATTACACTCTTAGCTCCACCGCATCTTTTCATGACCTTTAGCCAAGGAACTATTTTCCTAGCTCTTTCCATGCTCATATTTTCCATTCTTTTTTACTAGATCCTAGGGTTTCTCTAGAAACACAAAGCACAGCTTGTTAAGATGGTTCTGTTTGTTAGAAAGAACTGACAGAGCTGGTGGAAAAAGTGCAAGTGAGTTCAGGAATATCTGACCTTGCTCAGGATATGCTGGTTCCAGCTAAGGCTTTGGAAAATATATGGAAAGCTGCTACCCCATAATTTGCTGGAAATTAAGAATAATGGAGATTGGAGGAGGGGTGTGTGTTTTCACTACAATGTACCCTCATCCTGGAGGAAAAATTAAAGACATATGCATGGAAAAATATTTCTTGACAGCTGTAGGAAAAGCAGCAAACAGTCTTCTGCATCTCTGCCCCAGTTCTGCTGGTGAGGAACATCTTTACCCGAATCTTGTCACAAGGCTGCATGGGACAAAGGTTCTCCCTCTGCAGGAGACACTCCAGCTGGGATTTATCTGCCTTTATTTAGTCTCATTAGAAAGTATTTCCTTCCACCCTCCACTCCTCAATGCAGCTCTAAAATACAATAGGAAAACTTTGCTTCAAAATAGCCAGGATTTCTCCCAGTGCTGCCACGCTTGGAAAAAAAAATACTAGATTTCTTTTTTTTATGTGTGTGTCCTCTTGCTCTCCATGGAACAAGCCAGGCAATGAAAATTCCAGCAGATAAAAACTCTCCATGGAAGATCACTGTCCCAAACTGAATGTAGAGCACAAGCTCAGACTCCTTCCCACATCAGGTTCGGCAATGGGGGCAGCACCACACAAATCCTGGCTGCTCTGCACACCATGCTGCTCCTCTGGTTCCCTAAATTCAGGGCATGGGCTGCAGGAGACAAAATAATCTGTGCCAGGAAAATGAGAAGTACCACTACTGCAGGAAAATGATGTGCAAATGATAGGTAAAGTTTGGTCTAGTATGAAAAAAGTCCTCTTTTATCTATGGAGACACCCACCCTTGATTTCTTTGCTTTGTGGCGCTAAAGTACTTGCTGTGTCCTCACAGTGAATTGTTAGCTAAAAAGTAAAAGCAAAAACCAAACCAAACAAAATCAAAGCAAATAAACCCCCAACAAGATTAGATCCAACTATAAAGCAAATCCAAGGAAGACAAAGCTGATGAACAATGTGATTTCTGCTGGCTTTCTTGAACAGAAAGCATTAAATACCTCTGTTTTTACTTTGGCACAGGATTATTTTTCCAGAAGCATTTTCCTTGAAATGCAGTTTTACAGATTCAGTACTATCAGCTCCATGTTGATAAGGGGAGAAAAATAAAATCTTTGTCACTATTGCAAATTGGTTGTAAATAAAGTATTTTTTAAAATGCAGTTACATGACCTTATTTCCTAACTTCTGCTTCTTTTGTGCTGTGGTAGCAACGCCATAGACCCTTTGGACTGCCAGACCATTACAGGGGCTTTCAAAGGTGGAAAATATTTTCTAGACAGGGTAAGTTTGAAATTTAGGGGACTTATAGATCACAAACCTGCTCTTTCTCCAGCATATCTGCTTTTCTCAGTATCTTCATTGCATAAATGTGACCTGTATCCTTCTTCTGAACGAGGCGGACCTTGAATGAGAGAGAGAGCCCAGTCAGTCTTTTCTGCCTCAGAAATCCACTGGACAGCTCCCAATTGCCAGGCATGGAAAAGGTCTCTTGTTAAATTAAAAACACACTGAAAAAGGAATTATTCTGCACCATGTACAACACTAACACTAGGGAGGAACAGTTACTGTTTGAGGAAAAGTCAGCAGGCACAGTGAATTCCAGGTAACTTGGACTGTGTAGGTTAAAATTCAGGAGGAGAAATAACTGATATTACACAGGGCAGAAAGGAGGTTTATCAAGAGGAGCTGTGCCACTGCAAATCCGTAATTTCAGAGGGCCATGTGGGCAACATCAGTGTGGGAAGCCATGGGAAACTAAGCATCTTCCCAGAAGCCTTGGGAAATCAATGCATGTGATTAATCACTACATTTATCACGCTTGGAGAATGACACAAATAGATACCGTTCTGCAATAAAACAATTCATTAAATTGGAATTAAAATGCTTCATTACAGTGGTCGGTCCCATTTCAATCTCCTGTTCAAGCAAGAATGCCACAAACCTCCCCAAATGCTCCTCTTCCTATGACTTTCAAAGACTCGAAGTCATCCAAGCCGAGCCTGGTCCTCTTGAGCCGCAGGAACTCCGTTTCCTTGCGAGCGTGCTGTGACCTGCGCAGCTTTTTCTGAGGACACAAACACAGGAATCCATCAAGCATTTGGCAGTAGAGAGTCAAGATATGCACCCTCCCTTCCTGGGAAGTTCTTCTCTGGAATCCCAACAGGAGAAAAACTTCTCCTTCTACGTTTCTTTCTGAATTTCTCCAAGTATGATCCTCGAATATGGTCTTTTCTATAGAAGCCTCAGGCACAGTTTCACCTTTTTTCTTGGTAGGTGGTGGTATTTTATTTTTATTACTTAGTTATTAAAAAAAAAAGGAAAAATAATGAAGAAAAACTATCATACTGGTCCACAGTGTATCAGTCCCAAGGCCAAAGTCACTGCCTGAGACAAGGACTCTTCATTTTGGGCAGCATGAAGGATCAATAAAAGCTGAAACTTGTACCCCACCAAAAAGAGTGATGACAGGCAACAAGGAGCTTAGCAAGCAGCAGAGCTCCTGGTTACAGATCTACAACAAAGTCCATTTGGTTTATGGCAGGCAGGCACTCAATTCTGAAAGAAAAATCTGTCCCAATTCCATCATATATTTCATCTGATGAAAATGTCACCGGGATTCACCCTGAGAGAAGACAAACGCTGCTCCCAAAAATGCTGAGATCTCAGAGACTGCTAAGGAGGAGCCTCGATCAGGCACCGGCCAGACTCTGTGCCGGGATTACAACATCCCTTAAAGCCACAAGATGGCAATACACACCCACACTCATTTTCCCACTTCCCACTAGTTACAGCAGTCACAAAAATTCAAAAAGGACTGAGACACTCTTCCTACTTATTTCCCAGCCTATCCTGAAGACAGGCATGGTGTTAATGGGCCTCAGAAAAGCAACTTATTGACCAAAGTTCTGAGAGATGGCAACCAGACTGAGATCCCTCCTCATCTGTGTCCAAACGGAGCAAAAGTGTGACGGTTTACTGTTTACATCAAGAAAAATTGGTGCAGCATTTTGCTTTCTACCCACTTCTAACCACATGCCACATTTTTTTTTTCTTGCCAAATACAATAGCAAACAATTTTAATATTTGAAAAGCTTGCTATATACTTGCTGTTGCTATAAGAACTACAGGTAGCATGAAAAGCTTTGCAAGTATCAGTCAAGCATATTCCCAGCTTCCCTAATAAACAGGTTATTGACAGGGGCAACATTCATGTACAAAATAAAACTTACTGTCATGATGGCTGATGTTTCTGTGAGCTCCTCAAATGCCCACTTGAAGCAGTGGGACAAAAGCAAAGCAGTTTGTAAGGTTACTTAAAGCAGTATTTACCTCCTCATCTGCAAGGCCTTCCTCTTCCATAGCCACTTCCAGTTTCTTCTGCCTGCCAAGGGGAGAAATAGGGGATTGCACCTTTTATTATTTATTAAAACCAAACACAACACCACAGCAAGTCAACACCTTTGCTTCACATACTCCAGTTACTGAAGAATTTGCCTCAAATGGAAATCTGAAGGCAGACAGCCCCACTCCACCCAGTTACTCATTTGTGAACAAAGCTGTGGAAAATGTAGAAGCAAATTTAAGCACATGCTTATGTATTTGCAGAATCAGGCATTAAACATACATGAAAAAGGATGTTTAATGTTTACATCTTGTTGAATTAAAGCTGTTTTTATCAATTAGGATTACAAACTACAATAAAAATGGGTTTTTTTCACCATTTCTATCTCAGCTCCATCTCCCACACCCCAGTCCACTCCAGCTTCCATCCCCTCTGTGTGACCACCTCCCCCTGGTCACACACCTGGTCCTGCCCCCCTTCCTCCCATGCCAACTAACCCTACTCCCCTGGATGCACCACCTCTCCTCCCAGTGTCCTGGCCAGGGCAGGGCTCACAGCTCCAACTCTTCCACTGGTGCCATGCCAGGCTGGGAGGCTCTGAGTGGGGAGCAAAGCCTGGGAATACCCCACAGGTGGCAGTGGTCAGCACATGGCAGTGTGGCTGCAGGACCCCTTTTTATCCACCCACAGGATGCTCCTTTATAGCTGCCAGGGTGCAGCTTTCTGAAGGCTGGTTACCCCCCAGCAGCAGGCAAGAATTCAAAGGCTTGGAGGCTGCTGGTGCCTCTCTGCACTTTGGCAAGTACAGCAGGATCCTCTAAATTAAAGGCCCTTGATAGACAGTCTATTCTCCTAACTAGAAGCAACTCCATTACATGGAATAATGACTAAATATGATGAAGAGAGAAACCCTGCTGCTTGACTGAAAACCCTTCAATTAAAAACATATTACCAGGGGAATGATAATTTCACACAATGATGACAATCCAACACAACATTCATTATAATCAAACACTTGGTGCTTTGACACTTAATTCAAGTGGCACTTAAACCACCTCAGAGACAGGACTGGGCACTGCTGGGAGAAGGTGACTGGTGATGACCATCACATACTCCCATGCAAGGAGTACCAGGCAGCACCACCCAAGCAGAACTTACAGATGAGGATTACATTATTCCCAAAAGTCTTCCTGCCCACCCAAGAGCCTCTCAAACCCTCCAGCATCAACCCCTTATTTCTTTGCTTCCCCCGATTTCCACACCAGCTCTCTGCCTCCTTTCCTTGCCCCATCACCCCATCAAACACCTCTCAGTCCTGTTCCCCATCTCCTATACACTCCCTCCTGCAGGGTTTAGGAGTCCTGGCATGAGCTCCATGGTGTAGAGAAGGAACAGACACCACAAGCCACTGCCTTACCCCAAACCAAGGTCCCACCCCTCAGCAGCTCTGCAGAGTTCATTCCCTGGGGCACATGCAGAGGAATCAGAGGTCCTCAACCCCACATGGAAGGGGAAACCTCACATGTACTGCAAAATAAGACTCTGCACAGAGCAGTTTCTACAAGGTAACTCTGAGGAGGTAAATTGCATGAAAACATCAGACGTGGAGGTCCTTGATCACTCAGGGACTGGGATGTTCACAGGTCCCTCCAAAGACAGCCTGTGCCCTCCAGGAATTCACTCCCTGCCACCACATATAGAGAAACTTCCCAGAGCTGTCCCATTGCTGTGGATTGAAGTGCCCTTGAACAAACACCAAGAACAGCTGCAGAGGGGTGAGAGGAAGCAGAGGTAGTACCTGGTTTCCCTCTCCTCGTGCTGTATGATTAGGTTGCTGTAGAAGTTCTCCAGCGTGAGTTTGGCCACCGTCACTCGCTCCCGGGTGTGGTTACTCATGGGAAAGGATGTTGTAGTCCCTGCAGTCATCGCCATGGTAACATGTACTGAAACAGAGCAGGTCAAATCATTACTCACTTCAAAAAGAAAATTTAAAAAATATATATTCCTCTTTCCCACCCTCCAGCTCCAAATTCTTAGGCACTCCAGAATTCATAGTAAAGGCACTGTTCTTTAGATATAAGAAACTCCATTAAAACTTGCCTTATAAAATTATCCCAAGATAGCAGGGGGATGTGCTACCCACTCTCTAAAAAATAACATGTTGGCAAAACAAAGAGTGAATCATAGCAAAGAGCACTGCATGCTCTGGGCAGCTCACCCAGCTGTGCTTGTCCACAAATAAGGAAAAGGTCCCTCTGGCAGACCTGGGCCCAGCCTGGGGGAGGGAAAAGGAAAAGGGGAAGGAGGGGGAAGGATCAGGCAACTCCCAGAGCTGGACTTGTCACAACTCTATGACAATTTCAAACTCCAAAAATTCTTGATGCTAAAAAAAAGGATGGGATAAAATGAGACAGTGAATGGACCAAATCCCTAACCCCAGTCCAGAGGAAAAGTTATTTCAAGGATAAAGATAACCATCAAATATATTTGAATTTTAAAGCTGCTCCACAAAACTACATCTGTCCAGGTGGTACTTTTGGCTTAAGGTACATGGTCACTGGGCACCTAAAAACTGGGAAGAAAGAAGAAAGAAAGAAGAAAGAAGAAAGTCTGCTCTCCTTGAGAGCTTTCATCCTGAACCCAAAGAATTTGGATGTACTGGAACAACACTTTTTAATGTTGGAAAAAGACATCTCAGGGCAGCTCCGAGTGCCCTGCAGCTGATCCAGGAAAGCCAGGGGAGATTAAAAAAAACCAAAAACCAGCACAGTTTGTTCTAAGATTCATGCCCTGCCTGGAAGTGGGCTGAGGCACTTTAGCAGAGCCTCGTGGAAGAAAAGCACGAAGAGCAGCATCTCAGCCCCAATCTCATTTGGTCAGGCTGTTTAGAGGTTAGTTTTGGAAAATTACACAGAAGTACACATCACAGAACCATGGAATGGCCTGGGTTGGAAGGGACCTCAAATATCTTGTTCCATCCCCTGCCATGGGCAGGGACACCTTCCACTACCCCAGGTTGCTCAGAGCCCCATCCAGCCTGGCCTTGGACACTGCCAGGGATCCAGGGGCAGCTACAGCTTCTCTGGGCAACCTGTGCCAGGGTCTCACCACTCCAGAGTAAAGAATTTCTTCCTCATATCCAATCTAAACCCACTCTCTGTCAGTGTGAAGCCATTGCCCCTTGTCCTGTCACTCCAGGCCCTTGTCAAGAGTCTCTCTCCATCTTTCCTGTGGGCTCCCTTCAGGCACTGGGCTTCCTTTTTATTATTTACTTAATCCTTCTATTTCACCAGGGGATTGTGCAGAAGACAAATCCCGAATTAGGCTTAATTTAAGCAGATCCTAACAGCTTTTAAGGCAAACTGATTAGGAGTTTCATACAGAAGAAAACTCGCACCTCCACACTGGGGCAGGAGGATCGCTGAACTCTGCTCCAGGCTCTTTGTTTTGATTCTGCCTGCTGCACTCAGAGGGTGGGATTTTACCCTGTGGATTTTTCATGGCATCTGATGTGACAATAGGATATTTGTTGCCAGAAACGCAGCTGCTGTGTCCCAAATAAAGGCGTTTTATAGCATCATGTAGATATTATTTTAGCTGTTTATTTGGAAGTGCACAAGACACCAGAATTCTGAGAATTAAAAATACGTCTCTCCATAAAGGCACAAAGAGGTTTTAATAGCACTACAGCTGCTTCAAAGTGATGCCAATATTTCTATTTTTTAATCAATTTTTTATCCCCTTCAGTTTTCTACTAAAGAAAGATGAGATCTGTCAATTCTGAGTAGTGTTTACTAAAAAGTAGGCAGTTCTATTCTTCACACAGAGACATCCCCCATGCTGGACACATCTCCAAAATCTGAGAACTTAGCACTGGTCTCACTGTTGTGTTTATTGTACAATTTTACATTTTTTCCCTCAATAGGTGGGAAAAGATAAATACAAAAAAGTTGGTAAGAGCAAATCAAACAGAGCAACTGCTGACCACACGCTGGCATCTGTGACTAAGCTATTTCAAGAAATGACCTAACAGAGTAAAAACCTTCCTTCTGATCGTTTTGGAACATCAGGATAGAGCAGCATTAACCCAGGCTTGAAATGGATTAACCTTTACTTAAGGCATAGCGGGCACGCTCTCGCACCGGATATTTCTCTTTTGCACGTCTTGTATTCCTGGTAGGATAAAACAACACTGCAACTTGATTTCCTGTTCATTTGTTTTCCCCATGCTCTACACTCACAAGTGCAGGCACTGCCAGACAGCAAATCCATGTCACTGGGCTTTGTTAAACTTGTAAAAAGGAGATCCCAATGCCAGCACTGGCACCCCACACTATGAACAGCAGGACTGACCCTCATGTGCTTCACAGGAGGGAAATACAGATGAGTGTCCCCAGTTAGCTCTGCCACTGTGGGGAAAAAAACAACCCAGAACCACCACAAAGAAAATATCTGTAAAACCAAGAGACGCCTTCAGCTCTCCAGCATCCTCAAAGTAAATGAAAACAGACCTGGCAGGAGGCACAAGATATCCCACAAAATCCTATGTGAACTCACAGCTCAGAAAACCTCTTCAGCCTTTTTCCTCCTGTGTCTGCTTCCACTAAGGAGCCCCCAAACACAGCACAAATCCACACCCCAGACAAAATATTCAGCTGGGAGTCACCAAGTACAGTCCTTAAGCATGACCTTTATAAACAAACGATGCAGAGGGATGGGGGCGGGAAGGAAGGAGCTTCAAAATAGGACCTTTTATTGACAGCACACTACTTGTACTGACCTCACCACATTAACGGGAATGCTTTGAAAAGGTGCCACCCATAATTCTTGGAAATGCCCTCACAAGCCTACTAGCTCACCCAAATTCATGCCACTTCCATAATGGAACCATTCCACTCCTGCTGCATCACCAGAATTACTTTTGGCTCCCTGGACCACGAAGAAGGTCATATTCAACCAGCTGGCCACATTTAGCCAAAACTCCTCTGGCTGACAGGGATCTTTCTGAAGGGCCTGGAACATCCCCAAGCATGAGGAAGAAAGACATCAAATGGATGTAGTCGACAGGAGCCGCGGAGCCTGCAGGACCAGGGCTAGGAGCTGCCAGGAGTGGGGATGCCATATGTGCTGCCTGGCCCAGAAAATGAGCCCGTGCTTCCCGCAGGGATGGCTGAACTCCCAGCCTGAGCTCTCCTGATGCCTGCTCGGCACCTGCAGCATGGGGATAAGCAGTTATGGATGGGCAGCAACAGAGGAAAATCTTGCCACCAGAGGCAGGAGGGAGAACAGCACAGGGGGGAGGAAAGGGGGGGCGTTCCCGAAGGATGAGGGAGAGCAGGGAACAGCTACAGAAAGGCGAGAGCAGCCAAATGCTACTGAACTGGAGTTTTGAAGAGATGTCTCCAAACAAGTCTCTCCTGATCCATCATTGAATACAATATTTCAGTTGGAAGGGTCCTCTCCTTCCTGGTAGGAAAATGTTGCCTAATCAAAGCATACGTTTGACCTTTTTATTCCTAGATCTTTCCTGACTGGGAAGCAGCGAAAGGCCAAGCAGCACAGACTACAACTTCAATCTGCACTCCCATTTGTCACAACAGCTCTAAATCAAACTCTGCATCTGTTTTCCTGGAGTTTCCACCATTTAAACCCCCACACCCAGATTCTGCTACACCACTGGTAACTCCAAACCCCACATCCTCTCTGGGGCACCTCTTGGCAGGTCCCACAGCCTGTCATTAATGTTTTCATTAGACTACTGGATTAAGTCTCCTGTTAAATGAGTGCAAAAATCACTGAGGCATCCAATCCCACCTGCTGCAGCAGCTCCAAAGAGGAGAGATGGAAGAAATCAAAGCAAATGGAAACTGCTCTGCCCTGAAACACAGTGCTTTGTGGGATGGCTTTCTAATCAGGAAGGGATAAGATGATAGAATCCAAGCCTCCTGCACAGGCAAGTCTCCTGCACAGCTGTGTCACTAAGACAAGCCACAGGATGTATCAAATCGGGCTGGATCTATACTATCAAACTAATCTGGACCTATGTCACACAATTTTCTTTTTGAAGCCACGTGTGTAATAGTTATACAGTAGCCTTAGAATAGATTTACTCAGGACTCAGTGAATATTTAAGTTGGGGAGCAAACCCCACATACAATTCTGCCAGAGAGAAAAACACCCTTTTCCCACATGACAGAAGGATGCTGCTGGGCCTCCGATTTGGATTTACAATGTCAAGCTACACACATGTTCAGCAGGACAGGGAAGAGTAACCCTCCCTCCAAAATGACATCACAGAAACACTGATAATAATTTTCATTTATCCACCCAAGCACACCCCTAAAGCCCAGCAGTTAGGAAAGCAGTTTGCTGTTACAGTAAAAACTGCCAAGTTTATGAAGTTTCCATTTAGCGTTCCAAGGAAATTTGCCTCTTGAATGAAAGCCTCTGGAAAAGGCAGATACCGAAACATATTTCTGCCTTTCAAAATTCCCGTTTTTTTCAGCATGACACTGAACTTGCTCCTGAAATGAGGTATACAAATGGCATTTTCCAAGAATTAGGAAGTGAAAGAAAGGAAAGATGAAGCAAACACATAGAGCACAATAAAGTGGGTACCTTCAGAAACTCCAGCTGTCACCACTGTGCCCAGTGCTGGGGCTCTTCTGGGTGAGAAGTGAGAGCAGACTCTGCTTGGCTCCTTCCAAACAACACAGCCCAGCAATTCACCAAGCTGGACACAGAAACCCACGGCTGACAAGGGGTTATATTAAAAAAATGACAAGGATTATATTTAAAAAAATGAGGTGCTATCTAGGAAAGCAGCACAGACACGGCAAAGCTTCGAGCACGAGCGCCAGCCCTGCTGTCTCCAAATTGTTTGAATTCTCCTAAAGAGAGACAGGATATATATAAAACTGAAAAAAAACCAACCCACCATACACAAATAACAGCATGATTCACACCAAGGGGCAGTGGGCAGGGCCAGACAAATGAAAAAAACAGCCCAAGGCTCAGCAGGATGATGTGGTGGGACATACCCTGAGCAGCTTCTGAGACTTTCAGCTGTACATAGGGTGAGCAAAGAGCAAAGATAAAAATGCTGTACAACAGCTGATAGTTCCAGTGAGGGAACAGAAAGAGAAAGTACCATCAACCCAGAGGGAAAATTACTTTTTGCACTACAGTTTCTGCTAGCACAGATTTGGCAACTGTGCTGCGCGTATTTTCACCACCCAATTGTTTATACTGAACCTCCTCCTGCTGAGGATCACAGAATGGCCTGGGCTGGAAGGGATCCTAAAGATCATCCGGTTTCAACGCCCCTGCCATGGGCAGGGACACCTTCCGCTATCCCAGCTTGCTCAGAGCCCTGTCCAATCTGGCCTTGGACACTGCCAGGGATGGAGCAGCTACAGCTTCTCTGGGCAACCTGTGCCAGGGCTTCAGCAACCTCAAAGGAAACAATTTCTTCCTCACATCCAATCTAAACCTGCTCTCTGTCAGTGTGAAGCCATTGTCCCCTGTCCTGTCACTCCAGGCCCTTGCCAAGAGTCTCTCTCCATCTTTCCTGTGGGCTCCCTTCAGGCACTGCAAGGCCACAGTGAGGTCACCCCAAAGCCTTCTCTTCTCCAGGCTGAACAATCCCAGTTCCCTCAGCCTTTCCTCCCAGCAGAGCTGCTCCATCCCTCTGCTCCCCTTGGTGTCCCTGCTCTGGACTGGCTCCAGCAGCTCCCTGTCCTTCCTGTGCTGGGATCCCAGGGCTGGATGCAGCCCTGCAAGGGGGTCTCAGCAGAGTGGGGCAGAGGGGCAGAATCCCCCCTCCCCTGCTGCCCACGGGGCTCTGGGCTCTGCCCAGCTCAGGGCGGTTCTGTCTTATTTTTCTATAACCCACTTTAAATCCAATTCCAAAGCTCTTGATTAACCTCCAGAAACACCCAAAACTCTGCAGGACTGTGAAGTCTCCAAGCAGCAGGCTGACAAGAAAACCCCACTAGTCCCATCTATGTCAATCATGGGCCAGTACTTTTCAACTCTTGGGGTGTGATCTTAATATTTGTGTTATTTCTAAATACAGCTTTTTGTACTTAGAACAGAACCTTGTCCAAAGTTCACTCATGTCAACAAAAAAAGCCTTCAGCTCAATAGGTTTTGACCTAATATTCCCATTCCAGCTTCAGGACGATGCTTCCTGCCGTAACTGAGGTTCATAATTATCAGATCAGCATGTTTGCCAGGCACCGCTCTGGGGTACATTTCAGACAGAAAAATAAAACATTTAGTTCCTCCATAATTCCTATTTTCAGTAGTTCCACCATTCACAAGCCCCTGTTTAATTTAATCTGCTACCTAAAGGAGGCAACACTCCCTGCCAGATAAAACAAATCGGGTATTTCACGTGCAGATTCTTCTTCAACATTAGTGCCATGACCAGATCCTTCTGACACCCTTCAGTGTTTACAACAGTCCCCCTTTGGAAAGGGGGAACAAAATAAGACTGCAACACGGCATCATGGACACTCCAGCATTTCATTTACTTTGTTTATTTACTTCATCTCCTTTAGCTTTCCTTCCCCAACATGCATTGCTACTTTGAAGTTACAAAATTAATTATATTTGTTCTATTTAAAGTACCACTAAGAAACCGAGTAAAATTAGCCCCATTGGAACAGGCTTTGCTATTTAAAAGCCAAAGATGTTCAAATGTTTTAGCCATTTTCAGTCATTCTTTCCCCATGGGGCATCTGGGTGAGGCACCCATTATAGTCACAGCTAAAAGCAGAAAGTGCTCCGTGACTCGTGAACCAAAAGGAGTGGACACTCCCAGTGCCTGATCCCCAGGGCTGTGAGAAAACCCTGGGGAGACACTCCCAGGCACACAGGACTTTGAATGCAAACACTGCACGAGTCCTGCAGCCACGGTGGTGATGCTGCTGCTGCTGATGACACCAGGGAAACCCAGGGGACAATGAGACCCAGAAAGCATTTTGGGATGTCAGCAGCCAGCTCCAACACGCTCCCTAAACTCCAGAAGAGTTTAATGCACCCAAAAAAGATGCTTTCAAGATGAAGGAAGGTACTTTCCTGCCTTGGGGTAGATTCCTAAAGCTAAAAACATCCCAAAATGTCAGTGTGGGGCTCTGATTAGAGCAGGCAAAAAAACCCTCTGCCAGACAGCAGGAAGCCCTCCCAGCCCAGGCGTTGTGCATGCCATAAGCTGGCATGAGCCAGGACTGTCTCTGAAAGGAGCCATCCCATTTTCCATCCAACCATCTGTTTGTTTCCCTCCCGCTGCCGCTCCGTGCTTTGTGCCAGCACAAGAAGCTGTACGACCCACGCTGAGGAACCATTACCAGGCTGAAATTAATTCTTTTAAAAATAGTTTGGGTGAGGCTGGTTTCACCTGCAGGGATTGACAATGGCTGCCCTGCCCCAGGCTGAGCCTGCTCGGCCCTTCCCACAGAGTCTGTCTGAAAGCGGGAAATAAGCGGGCCAGACCTCCTCGTCTTTTAATTTGGCTCGCAGAAATTAATCTCGGAAATCATTCCAACACACCCGCAGTAATGATAAGGAAATATTTCCTAATATGGAATAAAAACTGAATATTGGAGTTGTGCTGCACTCCAGGATTTCCTGCTATTCAACACAGCTGAGCAGCAGAAGTCTCCCATGAACAGCGGCCGAGGTTCAGCTCTCTGCCGCTTTCGACGAGCGGCAAGCGCAAATTCATTTCCCCGACAGGAAAAGGTACAGGCTGAAACAATGTATGGGTATACGAGAGTGTACAGGGGAATATACACATAAAGTAAGTCTACCTACACCTATGTAAGATACAAAAACTGTTAAGAATCAATCTTTTGTCCATTTCAAATAGCAAATAAACTTTTGATCCAAATGTTGTAACCTTGGCTTTCACAAACAGTGGGAGACTGGTCGTCTAAAGTTTAGAAAAGCAAATCCACTAATAAGGTCACTTCCATCTGAGCTCCACTTGCCTCAGCCTTTGGTGATACCATTACATGCTTTATGCTCGACTGTCAACAGCTCTGTTCCAAAGTGAGGGGCACATTTGGAGACATTCCCTATCTAAAACACTCACTCAGAATGGAAGGACATGTAATGACTTACCAAAACCTTCCTGAGCTCAGTTCTTTCAAATAACTCATTTTATTTTCTTTACTTCTTAAGGCAATCCAACCATTGGGGTTTAGCAGTACCCACTGAAATTGCCTCCCCATGCAGGACTCCCCCACCCACCCCAACCTCACAGAGAGGGGGGACACACAGTGCTTGTACTTCTGTTCCACCAGCAAGGATGGAGGGCTAGAGCCAGGCACAGGAAGGGAACAGAGGTGCTGGTACCGCCACATGCTGATGTCTTCCAAGGAATGCTCCAAGTGGGAGGTCAGCTCAGGACAACACTGTGGATGACTAAATGAAGCATGAGACATGTTGAGGGAACCAGACCTGCAGTCCCAAGCAGCCACTCCTTTCTTCCAGTGTTTAACACTGGGTGCATTTTAATTTCCTGGGGACAAGAGAAATCAGTAGCTTGCTGGAAAGCCAACAATGCTCTGCAGTGAAACAGCATTTCACAGCTTGCTTCAGCTCACTTGTATCTGGTCCTTTCTCCTGGCTCTCCCCAAGTTTCACAGTGCTGCAAATCTGTCATCTCAGAAGTGTCTAAAAACAGGAAGCTCTTCTATTTACTGGAGTAATTGCATTCCTGTGCACTTCAGCATTTTCACAGCTTTGAGCAAGTACTTGCATCCAGGCTTAAGAAAACATTGGTTTAAGACCTGTTAAATTAACTGACATAAAAAAAGCCCGTGCTAAATATCTTGCTGCAATGTTTTGGATCATGAAATAATTACAAACAGAGCAAGGTCAACAATCATAAATCTGCTTCCTCCACAGTTATTAGTTTTCTGGATAAAGTCCTACTCAGGTCCAATGAAAAATATGTCCCACTCTAAACATGTACAACTGTCCAAAGGTAACATTCAATCACAGGGAATTTCTCTAAGTCTTTTGTGACCAAGAGACACAAGTTAGGACAGAAGCAAAGAAGCTTCTAACACAGCACCAGTATAAAGTTTCAAGGAAACTGTATTACATTTTCAGATGTCATCCAAAAAGTTCTACTCTTACATTTTAGGTATTTTGTGGAGCCCTTCTACTTCCTAAGGAGCCTAGGAGAATTCCCATTCTCCTTGGGAATTAGGAGGGACTCTTGCATTTAAGAATGCTGGAGAAGAAGGCACCAAGTTTGCTTTTTTTTTTTTTTTTTCCACTGATGTATGTTCAAATCCCTGACTCTTGCCGGGCTCTTTTTAGATCATATCAATCAAATTAAGTAATTACACATGATAAGTCTGTGCCAGCAAAGGAGCTGACTGCTAAATGAGATGCAGAACATCAGTGCCCGGCCATGGCCTGTGCAGTGCCTCCAGTCAGGGTTAATGAGCACAACAGATCCCTCTGGCCCTGCAAAACTGTAATTGCAGGTAGTGCCTGTTGTCAGGGTACGCAACACTGGAGAACAGATGTTTGCCCGCTCAAATCCCACTACAGCGCTTCATTCCTTAAACTGGGATTCTTGGAGCAGCAGACAGCTGTTGGCACACAAAGCAGACTAACTCGGTGAGGCCCAGAGATAAAGAGATGTGTGTGGTTTCTTGACGTAAGACAAGAGCACATGGTACCACCCTCCTGGTGCCTGAAGCTGGGAAGCAGATTTGGAATAGTGGGGATGGAGCTGAGCCATACTCTTACCACCAAATCATCCGCAGCCCCAGTCATAAGTACCAAAGGTGGAAAATGAAGCATTATCGCATAAAGGAACCATAATGGGAACACCTAATCCCCAGTGTGGTAATAAGGAAAACTGAGAAGGGAAAGCTTTACCACTGTGCCATATCAGACTGGTTTAGGGGAGAACAGTCAATACAGCTGTGGTCTTGTATTTCAACATTTCTATCACACTGAGAATGTATGTATCACAAACACACAGCAAGCGGGTAGCTGGGGCTTATCCTCCTGAGATTTAAGGGTTCAGGTACACAGGAAACAGCTCTTGCAGAGGCAGAGTGCCTCGTGAAATCTGCAGCCTTTCCTTCACATCCCAACTGCTCATCTCCTTCAGGGCTGAGGGGCACCAGGAATGCTTTGTTATGACTGTCTGTATGTACACATGATCCCTCCTACACAACTGCATATTCACCCTTATAGGAAGAGAAGAGAAAGGCAAAAAAGAAATTGCATGTAGGTGAAAGATGATGAGGTTTATGAGGGGCACCAGCTCCCTGTGAGAAGTAATTCTCCAGCCTGGGCCTGGGAAAGTTCACTCAGAATGGGTGCTGTCTTAAATTAATCTCAGATATTTGATTCTATTATCTGGTTTCCAAGTTAAAGAAAAGAGAAGCAAACCAGGGTGTGGATAAAAGCTCT
Organism: Corvus cornix cornix; assembly: GCF_000738735.6. Lineage (NCBI taxonomy): Eukaryota > Metazoa > Chordata > Aves > Passeriformes > Corvidae > Corvus > Corvus cornix. Next base: position 60,508,923 of record NC_047057.1, on the reverse strand, counting down.
GGCTATAGCCAGCTGCAAGGGAGGAAGAGGGAAAAGGAACAGAAGATATCTACTTAAGTTTCTATAAGATATTAAGGCTGTATATTAAACATACATGAAAGGGTAAATTTCCAGATTAAAAATAAATAAATCTTAAAGAGCCCAGTTTCCTATGCTTTCCAGATGAAATAGATTATGGCAAGAACAACAGAAAAAGATGACAAATTCTCTAAGAGCAAACCTTTCCCACCAAGGAAGCCTTCAGAACAGAAAGCCTTGGAACATGTCCTGAGGGCTAAGCACTCTCTTGACCAAGAAAAGGAGCAGGACTCCTTAATAAAACAAGGACTCTTCATGGAACAGGGGCCACCTCAAACAAAGGAGAAGAAACACTTGTGTTCCTACAGAATGGCTCTCACTGTTCCTTTTCAAGGTGAAAGTCTCTACTGCCCTGTAAGGTGGCCAAGCATCATTGTGCCTCCATTTCTTTATCTGTCAAGTGCAGATAAATACAAGTGGAGTTACCTGCAGGAAATCTGAACGGAAATACCAGTTTTGTACAAACAATGGGTCAAGATGGAGACTGGTGGAATGGCAAATAAAGAAGTCTTTCAGGCAGCGATCTGAACTGCTTGACAAGTTGGATACAATCAGCTATTTCCCATAAATAGTAACCAGAGAAAAACCCAAATAAGCCATAGGAAGAATGAGATCATTTCCACTTTTGAAATATTATTTAACATTAACATTTCCTTATGGGGATGGGCCCTATGCTCAAGGCCCTTACACAGAAAGGACAGACATTGCTGCCAAGTCCTGCTTCAAGGACTTGTCAGTACAGGTCTACAATTGGTTCTTAGAAAGACAAGTCCCTTCCTCTCCACTGGGCTGATCCCTCAAGTCCCAGCCACACACTCCTACAGTTTTCCTAATAATGCAGCCACAGGCCAGTTAGGGGAACTTAGCAGTCTAACAAAATAAAGATACCAACCAGGCCATGCTCTTGTGAAAAGGAGACCACCCTTCCATAAGATTAGCAAATTGGTTTGTCCCATCCTCCAATCCCACAAATTCAGTGAAAGAGGAGCAATTAAATAGGGACGGGCACAGACGACAAGGGGGAGAACAGCACTGTCCCTTTTGCAAGCAGCCAGACTTGGACTACATCCCAGTAAAGTTTGGATACACTTGTGGCAGTGAGAGGACAGGGCTGCCCCTTTTGACAGAGGGCATTTATGTCAAACTGGGTGCAACAGAAACCCCAGAGCCCCACGGCGACAACTGCTACACAAACATTGACTCTCACCAATGAGTCACATCCCTCTTGCCCCCACTTTTGCTGGCTCTGCTTGGAAATGGGCTGGTGGAGAGGAGAGCTGTGCAAAGCTCTCAAAACACAGGCTATAACTACTTTCTGACATTCCTTTTACTTCAGGCTGCAACAGTACAGAACACAATCCATTTGATTGTGACGGAAATGATCGAGGTGAGGCTAATCATGATGAACAGCTGAGCACCCACCCACATGCTGCACTCTCCTTGGATCACCCCAGTCATATTTACAAAGTCCAGGAAGGGTTTATACCCTGTCCTGCTCCTGTTTGCCTCATGAGCTCTCCCAGTTCTCCTCCTGGGGCACTGCTTGGCTCCTGCACGCTGGACAAAGCTCAGCACGGACAGCAAGCTCAAACAGCTGCAGCAGAAGCCCACTCTGCAGAAGACACAGACACAACCTGCACTTGAATCTGAACAGTTTTATGGTCACTCAAAGACTTAAAGCAATGCCCGGTACCTGATCTATGGGAACACACCAGGAACATCCATTTAAAGGCCCATCCTCATTTCTCACTCATTCCGTAATGCATCTCCTCTCAATCTACTCAAGCACTCTCCCAGAAGAGTCCCAGCTCAGGTTTCCTAACACAACCTCTAATGGTGACTTGAAGTGGACAAATCCTGCAAAATAAAACCACATTAAATTCCTGTCACTTGCCAATGATGCAAGCATTGAAGTTGTGAATATTTTGAGCTTTCTGTTTCTAACTGCAGATGATGTATGTACAGAGGAAGGATGCTCTTGTGGCTACAACACAGGAAACTGCATTAAGTAACAGATGATCTGGATTCTATTTTATTTCCTATGTGCAAAAACAAGCCATACAGAAAAAAAAAGAAAACATGTACTTAGGGTGTGCCTCAGTTACCCTACAAGGAAGCAAATATCATTCCTGTAGCCAGCAGGTCATGTTAGGAGGCATAAGGAGTTCACAGGCACAAAGGACTATAGGGTCTTAAGAAGTTATTAATTAATTATGAAAATTCATTATTTAACCTAAAACATACAAGACCTGTGGGCCCTCCTTTGCAATTACACTTGTGTGAGCCCATTTGAGGGCTGCAGCCAGGCATGGATCTGTATATTGTGGGTTTGGAAGGGTGTGTGGCAAGATAAGCATCCGAGATGGTTTGCACTGCTCCAAGGACAGGGCTGAAATCTCACTGTGAATTCAGAAACAGGGAGAAAAATATACAGGAAAGAGCAACAGAAAGGACCACTGAATATCAATACTCTGCAAGAGGCCAAATTTGGTGATAACATTTACAAGCTGAGCTACAACAGCCTTGGAGAAATGCTGCTCTTGTGAGTCCAGCTGAGAGCATTCCTCCAATGACTCCCCAGTCAATGTTTACATATTCTGTTGCTCATATGCAAATAACATTAATCAGCTGCCTTTTAAAGCACTGATAAACAGGCAACCTTTGGGAAGTTTCACAGTTTCCCAGTAGAGCCACAAGCAGTACCAGGAATGTGGTTTGTCACACTGATATAGCACAGGGTAAGAGAGAATGTGTCCCAATTTCACAAATCACAAGGAAGCAGCTGCTCTGCTCTATTCTCTTCACTTCTGAAAACATAAGGAGCACCAAAAAATAAAGAGAAAGTAGTCTAATAATGTAGTATTAGCACAGAATCAAAACCATTTACATCTGTGATTCCTCAGATGACTAATTACTGCTTCAATTGAGCCTTAAACTATATTTTAACTTGCACTCATTTACAAAATGAAAATCAAGTGAAATCCCTTATTTTAGAACTACCCCTGGCAGTCAGAAAAGGTCTGGGAAAAACTAGCACTTTTTACTCCACAGATTATGCTCCATTGATACTGAGCCCTACCTCCCTTGCCTAGATCTATAATAAAAATTTCATTACTCTCCCCAGACCTAAGATGGTAACTCAGGGTTGGAAGCAAGATCTGGAGGCTAGTCTACCTCTTTTTTTTTTTTTTTTTTTTTTTTTTTTTTTTCCTTTCTTTTTGCATCCCCTTGAGTAAAATTTTGCAAAATAAATTATGGAAATTTCAGCAAATCCTGAAAGCACAGGGAAGCTGCTCTGCTGGCAGCCTCCAGGAGGGAAGGTGTGCCCTCCCTCTTCCCAGCATGCCCAAAGCTGCAAAGGTCTCCTGGGGTTGCTAGCAAGCCTCAAGCTTCTTTCCTCTCCTCTGGGTTATCCCTCATGTTAATAATGCCAGAAAGGATCTCCATCTTCCAACGAACTGGAGCTGCAGGCTTTATTCTGATTCCCTGTGTCATGTACTTTCCTCTCAGCCTTCAAGCAAATTATGTTTTGCCCCTTTAAAATATTTTCCAACCATATCTGGAGGTACTTTGCAAAACTGAAACATAAAACACATGATCTTGATAATGCAAGTCAGCAACTTTATCACCTGGACTGAGAAGGAAATGAAGTAAACCCAGGCTCAGTCCTGGCAGGATCTTGAAGGTGTATGAGCAAGGGAAGATCCCTGACTTTTAACAAGTATCCAGAGCAGCCTGTAGGGAACAGACCCCTTCCATTTATTAGCAGAAATATCTCCAAGGCAACAGAGAATCCTAGAGTCATTATGGTTGGAAAAGGCCTGCAAGATCAAGTCCAGTCCTTGACCAAACACCACCACGTCAACTCAATCACAGCATTAAGTGCCACCTAAAATCATTTCTTGAACACTTCCAGGGATGGCGAGCCCCACATGCTGACATAGCACTCTCCACATACAGTTCTCAAAAAATGCAGACAATTTCAGTCTGATTTCAGAAATGCAGAAAGCGAGACCAAACAAAATTAATCAGAGCCACCAAAAAATAAATTAAATAAAAAGTTAACTATGCAGCACCATACCAGCATCTGAGGCACAAAGAGTAACTTGCAGGAGCTGCCAAAAACCTGAAGGAAGAGCTGAAACAGAATCAGTGCACTAGTCCTGACTCTCACCTTGAGTTTAGTATTACAGTCAGATCAGGCCAGCACTGGGCAAAGACACGCTGTTCCTCTGGCAAGGCTTCACACAGACACACATTTGCAAAATAAAGTGTGTGCACTTCAGGAACATAAAAATGCTTTATGGAATCCTATTTTTAACACTAAATGCTACAATGAACTATGGGAAAATCTAGAATTACAGCAGAAAACAGACAAAAAAGCTCAGTTGACCTGAGCCTGGGGATTTTTCAGAGGTGCAACTGCAGAGGATCACAGGAGCCCCGGGGCTCTCGCAGCTGCTGTTGAGGGAGCACATTCTTCACGCTCTTCTGGAGAAAAACAAACAGATCCTGACCACACTGCTGGCAAAACAAAAGGAGTCTGTGAATTCACAAGTTCTTGCATGCACCTGCAGGGATATTTGACAAAAGTGAACCACTAGATCCTGTTATTGTTGACATTTTATCTGCCACGGGGAGCCACTCAGAAGTCACACAGCAGTATCAGGGTGTTCATTGGAGGCAGCACTACTGCAAATCCACCCAGGCCTTCCCTACACCCATATTTTTCTCCGTCTGTAGTCACGCTTGCAGGAGGCAGAATCAAACATCTCCTCCTGGTGCTTTTCCAACTCCACTGACTACACAGGATAGTTAAGATGTCAAACTGCCTTGGATGTGCAACTTGTAAGCACCCAAGGGCAGGTAGATGAATCCTGCCTGGCATCTGACACAATGCCAGCTCTCATTGTGACAAGGATATCTGGAATGAGTCTTTGGATTTAGCAGTTTGCTTCTCCTCATAATCTCCAAAGCCTCTAGCTGTTGGCCATGCCTGTTGTAACAGGTTTCTCAAGCACTTTTAGAGACCCATCCTACAGCAAACAGACTTCACTTTCAGTTAAATTATGTTCCAAAAGCCAAATGAAGCAAACAAAATGGGTGGCATCCCTCCTCCCCTCATCCCCATTGGCACCACAGGGCACTGGACCCTCCAGCAGAGGAGGGCCAGGCAACTGTCTGTAATGTGGATAGGCACAGCTCCCACCAAATTTAAGACAATTTGAATCCAACTGTGGCTTGAGCATCTTGTAATTTTTACAGCCTTTAACTCTGGGCACCTCACAGACTGTAAAAATATTCTCCACATAAAGAAAGAAGATGAAGATCTGAAGCTCTATATATAGTGTTTGCTAAAAATACCTCTTTGGAGACATCCCTTGCCAAATAGGTGCCAAAACTTCAAAGGCTGAATTATCATGTTGAAATATTTGAAATGCGAGTTGTTATGATTCTTGTGAGGCATGGCTGGCAGGCAGAGGTGGCATCTTTCAGCTCCAAGACCTGGTCCAGGCAGTAACTGGAAATAGCTCTTCGGTGGCTTACGTGAAATGAGTCAAGGGATCTCAGTCCAGCTCTCAGCAAATTAGGAACCACATCACAAAAGCATCTGTAAGAGTCACTTCCTCTGTTGATACCACTCTAAAAGCCAAGGACTGAATAAGGTAGGGAAAAAGAATTATCCTCCCTCAAAATAGCACACTCCTTCAAAACACAAATTGCTTTTATCCAGCATCTTTGGTGAAAGCATCCCAGCGCATTTTTACAAAATATGAACTAGTCTCAGTATTCCTTTAAGTAATACCTGAAACCCAACACTTTACCAGTAGTAAAGCCCAAGACCTGCTGGCTTGCAACATGCTAGAACTGTGCAAAAGGAAAGCAGGAATATTCCCACCCCACATTCTACCTGCATTTCTTTCTGGAGACAACAAAAGTTTCAGAGCTCTCAAGCATTTTTCCTTTAAGAAAATTTAACACAGAAACAGAGGTTCACCTTGAACCAACCACTTCATTTCAAAGAAATCAATCATTAGTTGTATTTGCCTTCTATCTTGCCAGTAAAAGAGCATGAAGCAAGAGATACAAATTTAGAAAACTAAGTAAGAATATTTTAGACTCTGCTTTAAGAAAACAAAGTAATTTTAGCTGGATGTGTCACAAACACAATTCAGAGCAACAGCTTTGAAAGCATCAGTCGATTCCATTAATTAACTGGAACTTTTTGCATTGGGATGGCACAAGGTAACTGAATCTAATCACACTGAATATTAGGGGATTGGTGCTGCTCAGTAAATTCAGAGATGCCAAGTTGAGCAAAAAGAATGTGTTTCATTCAGAGATGAAAGCCTTCTGAATTCTGGTGCTTTGTAAACAGCTGCTAAACTGATTGAATGATGCCTGTGAAGTACACAGGGTCAAATGTGGTCAGTACCTCAAAGAGTACCACATGTTTCAATATTGAAAAAGCACTCATGAAAAACATCTCAGTACACTCGTATCTGCCTAGCACTTCAAAAAATGTCCTAAGTATCCACAACAGAGGCAACATTATCCTTTGTCAGTCCCCTCTCCCTCAAAGCTGATGAGAATTATACCTCCAAATTCAATATGGGTAGTAGATTTATCAAACAAAAAGGCTTCTTGGTTAGAATTAGCATTGACTGAGGTACCAAAGGAAATCAAGAATTACAAGAAATCTTAGGTGTTTATTTTATTCACACATTAGTCAATTCCATTAATCTGGAAAGCCACTGGAATGCATTCAGTAAAGCTTCCTTAGCTAAATTTTATTTCATTAAAGACCCTACAGTCAGGGTCAAGCACAAACTACATTCCTGATCTATCCAAGGAAGGGAAAACTGGAGGGAAAAGCAAAGGCATATGCTTGCTATAGCACAAGACAAAAAGCCCCTGTTTCCCTGCCTAGATGTACATAAATACTGGCAGCCCACTTGTGTCAGTGACTTCATCTTGTAAAACAGGTGCTTTGTTGACAAGATCATCCTCACCCCTGAATAGAAGGAAGTTGCACCCAAAGCACCAATTCAGATGTTCCAGACAGGAGTCTGGCCTTCCATCCAAGACAAATATGGAGCTTGATCTGCATTGCACTTACTGGGGTTTACTAGCCTGCAATATCTGAGGAGGATTTACTTCAGGATTCAAGGAGAAGGGGGGTGGGTGGCCCTTAATTAACCAGTCTTTGTGGCAAAACCCAGCCTTGCCTTGGCACACAAGAGAGGGAGGGAAAGCACTTGGATTCCACACTGACATAAGAAAATCTCATCCTGCAACTGCATTCTGCAACTGCACACAGGCAGATGCAGATTCACTCTCCCTAATGCCCTAAGTAAGGATACAGAAGCTTTTATCCTCACGGTCTGTACATCTTTAAAGATGACATGACTGATGCAGAGCACTTCAGCAAAAGGAACCAAGAAAATACATTTATGCTCTGGTTCTCAGACTGAGAAAATTACAGCCATAGAGAAATAAGAAAGACACTGTCAGGACTAATTTCAAAAATTAGCTTCTACAAGGAAAAAATACAAATAACACTAGCAGCTTTCAGTTTCTTGGATTTTTTTTTTTTTTTTTTTAAGCAACACAGTATAAACAAAATTGTCATTATAATTCTTCTCTTGCAGCCCTTGCTCCCTAAGCAGCACAAGCTCCATCCCATGCCTGGGGGTCAACACCTGAAACTGGACTGAACCATAAACAAAACTGAAATTGGCTTTCTAATGTTGCTGCTTGTTTAACAAAAAAGAAAGAAAATTAGCTAAAACGACTTATCTTTATTATAGTAATTTTACTTCATAATTACTTCCTTTTTCTTTTTTAACTTTCCACTATGATCCTTTCAAATGCAGTGATCCAAAGTACACATTAAAAGAGTATGTGTATCCATTGGCTGTTCCCCAAACGTTCCTTTTGACTGTAAAGAATTTTTTTGGAGAGCAGAATGTTGCTTTGCTTATTTAAACATAAAAAGGGCAAGCATATTTCTTCGTTGTACCCTCACAAAGGCCAGAGTTTTGCATCTTACTGAGGACCAAAGGTGAAGGCAGCAGTATTTTTGGCAGGCTCCAAGGAAGCTCTTTGCAGCAGAGGTGCTCAGCAAAGTTATTCTGTCAGCAGCCAGGCTGCAGCAGAAGCTGTGAGCAGCAGCTCCAGTCAGTGCTGTAGGTCAGTGTATTCAGACATGAGGAATTCGCTCGTCCCTGATTTTGGTGATACAATGTTCATCTCTTTCTCCTGAACTCTGAAAGGGATTTATTCTTTTTTTTCCTCATGTGTCACTACAAAAGTGGCTTATGTGTCTGTGAGCAAAAGCAAACAGCTCACATCAATCAGGTGCCCTCTGGGATTAAATGGGGCTTAAAGGTATCCAAGTGTGAGCCTAAGACTCTGGAGTTATGAATGAACCCCAGCTGTCAAAGACTATGCTTTCAGCCTGAACTGGGAGCAGGGGACAGGGCAGGTTGGACTCAGATGCCTCCTGAAAAACCCAAATGGAAAGTTCCTTTAGGTCCCCCTACAGCAGCATCAGCACCACTGATCCCCACTGAAGGAGTTGGGATTAGAGCTGAAATACATTAAATTAACTTAAATATCCACATATTGGTCAAGCCCACAGCCCATCCATGGCCTGAAATTCTCTGCATTGATCTTACCAGAGTGGCATTCATTTCACACTCCTCATCATGACAAAGCCCAGAGCAAGGCCTCTGTTACAAGAAACTTTTATACAAGTTCACTTGCATCTAAATTACACCCCAGATATAACCAACCCTTTGGAAGTGCCAAGATTCACCGGCTCAAACTGATTAGCTGGTAAACACATTCTAATCCTCACCTGGACACCTCCATCCTTCTATATATGACTGCCTCACCAGCACAGCTGGAATCCAAGGATTCATCCCACAGATTTGCTCTCCTGTAACACTCCCATAGCTACATGGCCTCAAATATTGGAGACACCTTTGCACCTGGGGCTCACCATGACTTCAGCGTGTTCCTTCCTGTTGAAGGAATGGATGAATGTTGCCTGTAAACACTGTCATTACTGAGAACTAGAGCAGTCAAGAACTGGTGAAATGTAAGAAAGGTAAAAAATTTTCCAGTTTCTTTGAAGATTTGCCAGCAAAGCTTGAAAATTTAAAGCGTTCCACTTTATTCTTTTCCCTTTACCACTGCCTCATGGAAAAAAAAAAAAAAAAAAAAAAGAAAAAAAGGACAGGGAGAAAAGAGAGGGAAAAGATTTAACAGGCAGAAGAACCCCCTTCTCTATTCCCTTCATCTTCCAAACAATTGGTATTGTTTTTCCAGATCTCCTCAAAATCTTCCTGCAATTCAATCTCTTACCAGCAACTATTTCTGAAGATGCTTGTTCCTACTACCACAGCTCATCAAAACTTAGTGATTTCCAATCTGTGGTCCAGAGGGCTGGGAGGTGGATGATGGGCTGAGAGTGTGTTGTGCCTACACAGCAGTTGGGGTTCACTGGACTTGGGAACCACAGCCTCAACCTCTGTTGCTTATTGTCATTTCGTCCAACTTCACTTTGATTTCACAAAGAATAAGCAATTTACAGGAGATTATTCCAGGTGTTCTTAACATAATTGTTGTGATTTTTTTGTTTTGTTGGGTTTTTTTTCTTTAAAGAAGGAAAAAAAAAAACCTCACAGAAAAGTTTCTAATTGCTACTTAGGCAATTGCGCAGTGAGGTCACCATATCCAGACTACAAGTGGGCTCAGAGGCTCAAGTGATACAGACTTTATATGATCTCTCCTTCTCTGTTAAATTGAACTCCCTGAAAAGATAAAAACAGAGCAGGAGTTGCCATACAACAATTAACCATAAGAGGAACCATCTAACACACTTCAACATAAAGCAGTCATTTATATCTTTGCTCACAGGAGATTTGAGAGTTGTATTCATGAAGAACTCCTGTTTTAATAAACCTTGATTCTCTGCCCTTAGTCACTACTTCATAAGGCTCTGCCTATGGCTGTGAAGATTGGGGAAGGACTAAACTGTAAGACTTGACTAGAAATTGTGCTTACAATATCATCAGGGTTGGTTGGTTTGTTTCTCTCCTCTCCCCTCCAATAAACCTGAATATGAGTATTTTCTACAGCATTCATGGAAATGGAGATACATGCTATAACTAATTTCATGAAGTGAAGGAAATAAATTAAACTATCAGCAAGCAGATTAGTTTAGCAAGAGAAATTTTCTTTAGGCACTACAAAACTTCTGATTTACACAAGTGAAATACAGCAAGTCAGTGAAAGAACAGCCACCCACCTGTTCAACCAGAGCTCTTTATCACTTTAGTGGAACCGACCAAGCACAAACAAAACCAGTAAAAGCCAGTGACAAAGGTGCATGTTAATGACACCAGAAATGATAAAATTCCTTTCTTTCACCTTATCTTGAAAGTCGGAATTTGCTGCGATGCACTTGACTGCCTTCCAAAACACGCAACTGTAGGATCTGCACCACAAGGCGACCTTACTTCAGGGAATCACAGACAGGTTGGGGTTGGAAGGGACAGTAAAGAGCATCCAATTCCACCCCCTGCCAGAGCAGGGACACCTTCCACTATTGCAGCTTGCTCAGAGCCCCATCCAACCTGGCCTTGGACACTGCCAGGGCTGGGGCAGCCACAGCTTCTCTGGGCAACCTGTGCCAGGGCCTCCCCACCCTCACAGGGAGAATTTCTTCCTCACATCCAATCTAAACCTGCTCTCTGTCAGTGTGAAGCCATGGCCCCTGGTCCTGTCACTCCAGGCCCTTGCCCAGAGCCTCTCGCCTGTGGGCTCCCTTCAGGCACTGCAAGGCCCCAAATCCTTCTCTTCTCCAGGCTGAACAATCCCAATTCTCCCAGCCTTTCAAACTGCTTTGCTAAGTCTCACCGAGAGTATTTGCTACAAAAGTGTCTGACAGCCAACAGCGATTACTCCACTAAACAGGAATGTGCTTTAACAGCTGCCTGTTACCTGGCTGTACCAACCATGGCTCTCATTGCTGAGTGACTGTGTCCCACAGAGAACCTTGTACGCAGAACACAAAATTCCCTTATAGTTCCATATTTTACAGCTTGTTAAATCATACTTTTAATTAAACAGGCTTCATTCTACATATCCAGTTGCTACTGTTTGAAGAAACAGGTACTCCCACTAAATCCTTACCTTGTGATTAAATTTGTTCTCCTTTCCTGCTCTGTGAACACCGCAGAGCACAGAACAGAGGAATCTTTAACTTCAAGAAACAACAACTGTCTTTAAACAATGAGGAGCAATGCTTTTGTCTGGAGAGCTACTAACATAAGCTTTCCCCTTCATGCAGGACTCAGCAGGCTAAAAATTAGTGACATTTTAAGTGGAACAATTCTTTCATCATCAGGCTGATATTTGGCTGCCATTCTGGTTACCTCCCTTATAAGGCACCAGCAAGAGGGAAGGGCAGGGAACACATTATGCAACTGTTCATTGTAAAAAATAATTAAAACAAATTTTAAGAAATGTCTGTAATAAACACTTTTCCAATATACAAAAGACAAAAGGAGCCTGATGCCGTTGGTCTAAGGTCTGCCCTTTCTACTGGGCTAATTTGGGAAAAGGGAATTTCTCCTGAAAGGTTTTTCTCATTTTTGTGGCAAAGTGGAACACTGAAGCCTGCGAACCACCCCTGCCTTCTCCAGAGTCTGGTTCAAATCTACCTAATCAGCCAGAGGCAGCTCTGCATTGGGAAATAAAGGGCAATACTGGGACACCTGCATCTTGTGCCCTCCTCTGTGCTCAGGTGTGATCCATGGAAATCTAAGATACCTAATTCCAAGGTCAGCTGCAAGGAAGGGTAAGGAAGTTCTGTGGTGAGGTCATTCACATCTTGGTTGGTTTGTACACAACAGCCCTCCCGCAGACAAGGAAATATCCTTTGGAATTTACCTATCAGTTCAGCTGTAAGTAGGGGATTTTTCTACTAGTGAAGTCATAAAAACACTGAGACCTTCTACCCACAGAACAGACTCAAGAGTCTCCAAACTGGCAGTGACCTGGCAGGATGAGGCCCCATCTGTCCTTTGGGGGCTTCTCAGTGGTCCTGGAGGAAGTTCACGGCACAGCACAAGCGTGCCAGAGAAGCTGTCTCACTCTCTGTTGCATCAGGGACAGGGACACGGAGCCTGTACCACCAGGAGAGCCCCCTAAGCACACACAGCTCCCCACTTGTGACCAGCTGCTTCTGCCAAGCCCCTTTCCTTGGTTACCAGTTTCTGCCTTCAGCAGTCATTCAGGCGTCTTACTGAAGTGGTGACTTTCGTTCCCCTCCTCGTCCCTCGGCTATGGGAATGGGAGTTACGACTACTCCCCCTTCCATACACTCCTGTGTATGGAAGCTGAGTGTCTTTGCAACTCCTATGGCTTGATGCGACCCAATACCTTCATTTTAACTGCAGCCAATTGATGCACAACTGTGTTTCTCATATTATTACTCATTATTCTACTACAGTGGCTCATAAAAAGGGCCCTCAACCAAGCACAACTTTCTGGGAAGGTACCCACTTGACTCAAGTTTTCCAAGTGTTTGTCTGGGAGATGGTCGGCTGGGTTTTGTTTCCCTACCAGGTAATTTAATTGCTAAAATACCTTAGCACATTTTATAAATGCAGTACTTAATGTGACATTACACACAGGGCTCTCAGAATTGTAAACAGCTCTCTTTATTACACGTAGCAGAAAAAGGTTTCACAACCTTTCATCTGGTCAAAGAAAAGAAAAAAGTTTTTTTGTTTTCCCTTCTGTGGAAGGAAATTTAACACACTCCAATAAGAAAAGGTCTTTGCTACAACTGGAGCTCCTCTACAGCATGTCAGTGATCATAGGCTCAAACTCTGGAACATAAGAGACATAGCTAATATAAGTTGCAATACAGTAAACACTCTTCCTCTCCCATATGTAGATCCAAGTTATCCCTTTACTTCCTCCCTCCCATTCACTCTGTCACCTTTGATAAACTCCATCTGTTTGCACAACCTGCACACACCAAACTATTATTTCATCTTGGCTGTTCCATGTTACTAAAAGGTGAACAGTTGATCCCTTTTTACAGCTTCAGGACATTCTCACTCTTGTGAAATCCCATAAACCCAGGCTACCATTTTAACCAACCACTGCTCCTTTTACTAGTAAAAGCATAAAGACAACTGTTCCTTAGACAATCAAAGTCCCACGGAAGTAGTCTTCCAAATTCCAGGTATCTGTTTCTTCAGATTCTGATCAGTTGCCACTCTCATAAAACCATGTGTCAGCTAACAAATTTGCAGGTATAAATATTAAAGGCATACAACACAAACTAAGTTCCAAGTCTACAGTTCAAACCAGAATATAAAATCCAACACCTAAATTACTGAGAAATCAGAAAACCAGATATTTGAAGCATAAAGATTCATGCTCTTTCCTGATCCACGTTTTCCTTCGCTTTGTTAATCTGTAAAAAGTATTTAATGAGATATCAATGCACGCCTTGCAAGATTACCTCATTTCACAAGTAAGGCAGTATTAACTATGACAAGTGCCCATTTTAATGCTTCCCATACTGATCAAATTATTTATGACAAAGAAACTGAGGTTTTCTTGATAATTTATTTATTCCCTTACTTCCTGTTTTGTTTTACATTGTTAAGAGAAAAATGTTCTATTACTTCCCCATGCAAATACAGGAGCAGTGGGACTGCCAGAAGTTACTCTGTAGTTTTAAACTACAGACTTGTGGGATTTTCTCTACCAAACAAGTTAAAAGTCTGCTCTGCTGCATTTGACAACTAATTTCTGAGCCTTCAGACAAGATTCTGCCACTTTAAATGCAGTTCACTATTTAAATTCATAACATGAAATAAATAACTCCTCCCTGAGTTCCTACCCCACAATATTAAATTGGCTTACCCTTAGTGTAACAATTTTTTGCACAACAAAAGCTGTTATTTAATCACCAGACTTTGAAAAATCCTGCACCAACCTATCTCAAAAATTAGACTCCAGTTATTTATCAAACCCATATTTTCAAGCCACAGCAATGCAATTACCACTAGTGGCAGGTCTGCTCTAAGTGCAGCTATATGTTGAAATGAGCAACAAGAGAAGATTAAATGATTTTGTGGACAATTGTATGTTTGATTTATGTCAACTGCCATTACTCTAAGACACAAAGCCTCTTTCTGGGAGACTAAAAGCAAACCATTTACCATATAATATCAGCTTAGCAGGCTTTGTGCTGATGAATACTGCATTCAGAGAAGCAATTTTTTTAACTGCAATTTCCATGTCTACCCTGCATCTCCTGGAATACAAATATCAAAGTTTATCAACTGCCTTCACATTTTAACTAATGCTCAGCTTAAACTTGGTAGAAGAACAATATTTTTATTGGAATAAACATGGACTGAGCAAAAACTGAATCTACAGGGGGAAGACAAGCTTTGAAAGCAAGACAAACCCACTGCCTAGACAGATAAAGAGGACACAGACTGTGACTAAGCTCCTTGTGGTCACTACAGGATTCAAGAGCCATCCCAAACTACAGCAGGAACCTAAAGGACTAAAAAAATTCCTACCCACCATTCAAACTTCGGGGACAAAAAGACAGATGAGCAAAGGGAGGCTACACAGAACTCCTGAGAAAGGACAGGCAAGCAAACCTCAGCCACATGCACCGTGCATGTACTGAACTCCAGTGTGATATCCCACATTATTACAATCCCACCAGGAGAGTCCCACCAGGGACTCCACTGCTGATCAGACCCTCTGAGGCCAGCACCAAAAAGCTTACACGAGAAGGTCCACAACAGATCATCTGACAGAAATCCAAAATTTCTGTTCTCCTGGGAACATTCCCTCACCAAGAGCACGGGTCTGGTGCAAGTCCACTGCAAGTTAAAGATGGGGTGTGGGTTTGCTGTGCTTTTTAAGACAGACTAACTTTCTGGGAAAAAAAAAAGGGAGGGGGAGGGGGCAGAAAGAACTAAAGCATGATACCTGTCCTCTGTAAATATCTACTTCTGAATTCTGCTTAGCTAGTGGCTTGGGATTTGTCTTCCCCTGAAATGTTTGAGAAATAAATGAATAAATGTTTAGAATTTTTTAAGCTCTGTTAAGTAAATTATTTAAATTGAACATACAGTATGCCATGTACGTTATGAAAAAAAAATGAGTTCGTGGAGCTATGCAAATTTGACTTTTCCTATCCAAGATATTTCTTAACAAAACAAGGAAAATGTGTCTACATATGGCACAGAAGGTGAAACTGCAGCAATTCTACTAGATACAGTAACAGATTTCTCCCAGTCAATGAGGGTGCCCACTGATCACCTCAGGTCAGTAGCCTGTGGGCTACTATTTCTTTTCACTCTTGAGAGTAAAATTAAAGCTGATATTCTTTCATTCCTAAAGGATAAGGAATGAAAACAATTTTTCAGACTCCTGTGTATATTTAGGCACCTTTCATGGTGCAGGCACAACAACTTAGCGAGATTTATTAGCGCTATAAATACTCATAAACAAGATCCCTCTGTTTCAAGTGACTTTTACAAACTGTAATCAAAACACTGAATCAGCACACCTGACAAACCCCAACATCTAGAGTCAACAAAAACCCCACTGCTTTCCAAAGAGAAGGTAAAAGCAAAACCAGTACATCCCACCAAGTATCTTACAGGAAGCTTTTAAAAAAAACCAAAACCAAACAGACTTCGGCATTGCTTTTGATTCAGAGGCTCGAGCAAGGCTCATTTATTCCCAGTCAGGATTTTGCAAGAGGAAGCCAGGTACACCAGCGGAGGCATGCGTGTGAACTCTGCTATTCTAACCCAAGGCGCTCCAGATCAAGTAAAACCAAACAACTGCAAGACCTCTGTTATTAGCATTAACTTTTACCTGAATCGCTGAGAATTGTCTAAAGACACAGAGCACGAGCCGGACAGCCAAACCACGGGGGCCCCAATCCCAAACTCCTCCGGCTCAGCAGAAGGTTTGGGATTTGTTCCTCCCGCGACTGGAAACTTGTGAAGGTTCTGCTTGCTTTTCTAAGCGCATTATGGAGATAATTTCGTCCCTTTATTTATTTATTTCTAAAGAGGGCAGGACACTCTTAAGCCCAGAGCCACGTTCCGTAGCACAAGTACAGCCCAGCCGTGACCCTCCCGGCGGGGTGCCCGCACAGCCCCGGCCCCGCTCCCCTCGCCGGGCTCACCTGTGCTCCCGCACCGACACCCCCGGGGGCACCTCAGCCCCCCGGCCGGCGGCAGCGGGACAAGTCACCCCGGGGGCAGCGGGACGAGCCGCCCCAGGGACTGCGGGACGGGTCACAAGTCACCCCGGGGGCAGGGAGCCGAGTCGCCCGAGGGGCAGGCGGGCGAACTGCCCCGCTGCCCAGAGCCACCCCCGATCCTCCCCGCAGCCGAGGCTGAGGCTGCGCTCCCACAGCCTCCACGGCGATGGCTGCTCCTGCTGCCTCACGGTGCGGGGGAGGAAAGAGGCATGGGGAGATTCCCAGTCTCCAGCGGCAGCGTGCCACGACTGTTTCTGCGGGCAGCGCCGGGGCGGCGGGTGCCCGGTTCCCCTCAGGACCCGGCTCGCCTCAGGACTCACCTCCCGCCCGGTCCGAGCGCGGCGCCGCCCCCGCGCTAATGGCAGCGGGCGGGCCCGCGGCGGGGGCCGATGTTTACCCGCCGGCTCTCGCGAGAGCCGCGCGCCGCCGAGCCCCGCGCCGCGATTGGCCGCGCCCTCCTGGCGCGCGCCGCCCGCCCCGCCCCGCCCCTCTGGTGCCGCCCGGGCCGGCGTCCGTCTGCAGCGGCGTCCCGGGATGGCGCGGGCTGGGCGGGAGCGTCGCCGCTGCAGTGGCCACCTCCCTGCTCCAGCAGGGCCATCCCGGAGCACACGGCACAGGACTGCGTCCAGACGGTTCTGGAGTATCCCCTGCGAGGGAAAGTCCCCATCATCTCTGGTCTCGGTCACTGCACCGGACAGAAGTTCTGCCTCCTGTCCAGGGGGAACTTCCTGGGATCAGTCCCTGCCCGTTCCTCTGGTGCCATGGCTGGGCCCCCCGGAGCAGAGCCTGGGCCCTGCTCGGAGCCCTCCCTGCACACAGGGACACACAGGGCTGAGGGCCCTTCTCAGCTGGGGCTCCTCTCCAGGCTGAACAGCCCCAGCTCCCTCAGCCTTTCCCTGTCAGGGATGCTCCAGGCCCTAAATCATCTCCTCAGCCTCTGCTGGCCCCGCTCCAGGAGCTCCCTGTCCCTCCTGTCCTGAGGAGCCCAGAGCTGGACACGGCCCTCCAGATGTGCCTCGCAGGGCAGAGCAGAGGGGCAGGATGACCTCCCTCTACCTGCAATCCATGCTCTTCCCAATGCATCCCAGGATCCCATCTCTCCAGCCCATTGTAAACCTTGGTACTCAGCAACCTCTGGTAGTCAGGACTCACCGAAGGGCTCGTCCTCGTGACGGGTCTAACAGGGCAGGAGCTAAACTGGCCTCAGCAGGTGCTCAAAGAGAAGACAGGAGAATTAAGTGGAAACATAGCATTGGCAGGCCTTTTGCTTTGATTCCTGGAGCTGTCCTGTGCAGGGCAAGGGTTTGGACCACTGTGATCCTTGTGGGTCCCTTACAACTCAGGATATTCTGTGGTTCTGTGATTTATCTCCTTCTGTCCCACTGCTGAAGCACAAGGCTGAGGGTGTTAACACAGGCAGGAGAGCAGTGAAACCCTGCTGTGGTTTCAGTACTACCTGAACATAAACAAATGGCAGCACTTACGGGGAAAGCTGTTATCCCAAGGATGCAGTGGTACAGATGTCATACAAATCCAGCTATGCAGAGGGCAAATCTGTGAGCTCAGATTGGAGGACTGACAAAGTACACTCAACTGCTTCCAGCAGAACATGGAGCGTGTGGAAGCAAGAGAAAGTTTGCCTTGATGTCATCACTTGACTTGAGGAGAGTTGCTGATGAGGAGGATTTAATTGACAGACTTAGAATTAGTCTTTATGTAGAGATAAGGAACTGAGGAGCCCTGTGCACTAAAGCAGATTTCTAGCCCAGAGACGTTACAATTTCAGGACCTGCAAGCAGAGCCAGGGAATCCACCATAGACCTCCCTGAGCACTGTGAACCTACCTGCTGAGACCAGGTTTTGAAAGCATTCGATTTGGTAGGTTTGAAATAACAGAAGCTGAAATTAGCATGTTTTAAGTTGAATGAGGTGTGGGAGTGCTTCCTGAAGGGACTGACTATCCTTTGGGACATCTGAACTCCGGTTCCATGTTTGAAACCTGAGGTAATGTGCACTCACATTCACCATGTGTTGGAAGCACAGACACATAACGCAGAAACAGAATTAGCAAGAGGGGGAAAAACACTCTACGATAAATAAATTCAAAATAAAGTGGTTACAGATCTAGAAAAGTGGTGTTTCACTAAAGCACTCTTCCCAGAGCAAAAGTCCTTAAAAATCTGTGTCAGTAACAGTGGTCAGTGGGAGTGGCAGACACCCCTACCCCCCAGCAGGAATGGGGACTGGCTTTGACTGGGGATTTCGGGGGGTTATGAGTTGTAAGCTTTGATTTCAGTACCTCACCGCCGTCTGCTCCCCAAAGCTGCCACAGGGAAGTCAGGGGAGGCAAGGTCAGTCTCGGAGAGATGATGAGGCCCAGCTGTGACAATGAAAATGGAATGAATATTCACAACATGACGTTCCAGTTCCTGCCTTGCTGCTAGTGCTCCTCTGGTGGGTCCTGCCAGCGCAGCAGATGGCAAGCACTGAAAGGCTGTTGTGCCAGTGGAAAATTACTGAGTTTTGCTGGTCCTGTGCATGCATGTGGATGTGTGAGGGGGGAAGTGGGGAAAACTTCCATTTATTTTATTATTTTCAAGAGAGAAAGGGAAACAAATGGTTCCCTAAGACTACAAATATTACTGGCATATAAAGAACCAGTCTCTTGTTTTAGAGGAATGAGGCATGTCTGTTTGCATTTCGAGTTTTCCATATAATTCCATATAACTTTCCTCATAAGTCAGGGTTGTGAATTTTTCTAAATAAAAGTGAAATTAAAAAGAAAAGCAAGATATTAATAAAAGCACTGGCTGTTGCTTAACAGACCTATGGAAAAATTAAGTATTTAATGTTTCTATTTTTATGTGCCTGTAAAAGTATTTATGTTAGTGGACATTCCATCACAAAACGCACATGGTTTATTTTAATTTTCTAATTTTAAATATGTATTTTTAACAGAGCTGTATACATAGGTTATCTCACTGCTATAAAAGACTGATTAACACTGTTGCAGTTGAAGTTAGTGGGCTGATGCCTCATGAATAGTTGAGCTTGTCCATAGTCTTTGAAGGTCTGCAAACCTAAAGAAACTTACAACCAAGTGCTCATCCTGAAATGAACCGTGGCAGAACCAAACCTGCGCTGTCTGTGCAGGCAGATGAAGTTTGTTATTGAGGGAGAGCTGACAGAAATACCTAAGGTTTTAACCCAAACTGTGACGCAGTGTAACCATTGCTAACATCCCAATAAACTTCTATTTCTGTGTATTTCCAGAGTTAGCCCGTAATACAGAAATACAAGCACCTATTCACCGTGTACAAGGGCAGCAGCTCTTTAAGCTGCCAGGCATAGGAGTTAGACAAACATTTTGAAACTAAGTCTTTGCTCTGAGCATGCAAACTTCTGCAGGCTGTGTGCTGTCCTGGTCCTGCAAGCTGTGACAAGCAACCAAGGTCCTGCACCCTCTGCTCCGACGGCCCGGCTGCAGCAGGAGCAGCAGCAGCAGCAGCAGGATCCACCCTGGGGCGCAGCAATTAAAGGCAAACACAAAAGCCCGAATACCTCTTGTCAAATTCCACCAAGCCTCTGAAGCCTTCAAAAAAACTTAGGGGAAGGTCTGTGGCAAAGCAAAACAATGTTGTCCTCGTTATTGTAGTTCAAAAGAGGGAGAGCTTGTCAGAGAAAGGACATTTATGTAGGGTTTGACATTTCTTTCTTTGCAGTCAATTGGTGTAACAAATCCAAATTGCTGTATCAGAGTCGTGCTGGTGATGTCTCTTGGAAAGATTCAGAGGGGGTTTTAACCATGAAAGCTCCTTCTCAGCATCAGAAATAACCTATAAATGTTTAATTCACAAGTAGTTTGCATCCAACTACCTAACCAACATCTAGGAATCAATTCTGACTTTCCTTTCTTTCTTTCTTACTGTTTTGCTAATATAATCCAGGTGTATTTCTTAAGAATAAGCCAGAAAATTTCCAGAACATGTAAGATTGGTCAGGAAATAATGCAGAGCTAGGTAAGCATAGTGCAAGACATTCAGAAACATTCCCACAAATTTTCTCCTGGCTTATTAGGACTTTTTTAGCTGCTGTTGATACTACTTGTAATCCACATTTTACTTGTAACTCCCTGATCTGTCTGAATAACAGAAGTCTATGTTTTTGATATTTAACAGGTAGATGGCCAGAAAAAAACCCCCTGAATGCTTTAATCTGTTTTATGACACTTTAACATTGTGCTGTTACACAATTCTGCTAAGATTTCACACCTGCTGAGTGTACTGTAGATCTTCAGTTGCTGTGAGTGCTGTGGGGCACAGTAGTGAATCAAATGTTTAGAAAATGCTGCAACATAGACAAAAATGTAATTTCTTGATAGGTGGAATGCAAATTTAAAAGGAGGCACATACTGTCATACTTCATGTGCAGTGTTTCACAGTTGAATTAAATGGTTAAGATCTTGGATCTGCAAACTCTTGAAGAATGAGACAACTCAGAAATTCATTGGGTTTACTTCTGTGAGACCATTCATAGAAGTAAGATTTGCTCACCCAGTTGTTTCCTGCCATGCTCCATCTTTAGGAAGTCATCATCAATATTTAAAAATACCTAATGACATCAGAACATCTGCACTGGTTCAGAGCTGGGCTGTGTCTCGGTCACATTTCTGTCTTCCTGGTGATCATGGGCTGACATCTAGGGAAAAGGAAGAATGGAAAAAAATCACAAAGGATTCCTTTAAAACCCTCTCACCCTTCACCTATCCTGAGCCTGATGACATCTGTCTAAATAAGAACTCCAAGGGTTTGCTCTTCGAAATCCTCTACTCTTAAAAGCCTGGAAACATCCTCTGTTCCCAGCACATGGGACAGCCTGTTGTGTGAAATTCTCCTCCTTTGGCTTGTCCTGAACCATCTTCTGAGAGCATCTTGGTGTAGATCCTGATTTTGTTACCAGCACAGACGGTGAACTGTCAATCCATGTCCATCCTGGCAGTGCTACTCCTCTTTTTATATCCTGTTCCTTCTCAGTTTTCTTTATTCCTAGCCTGGAAGCCATTCCACACTCTCATCAGTCGTGTTGCCATGTTGCAATTTCTTTTACATTTTTGGAAGTAAGGAAACCAGAATTTCACCTCTCAAAGTATGGACAAAACATGAATTTAACCAGGGGTATATAATTTTTGCCTCACCTCTTAATCTAGAGGCAGAACACATCATTTGCTGTGGCTCTTAAAAATAGGAAAAAATTAGATGATGTCAACAAATAATTAATATTAGTTCAATTTTAAAAACGAGGTGCCTTTTGAGGGTATTTGAAACAGTCCAGCTCTGTTCCATACAGGCAACCACAGACTGTTCTGTATCCCCACCCTTTCTGAGAAAGTTCTAGTTTATACTTTCCTGAAAGCCCAGACAACTTTTTTTATATTAATAGCATCTATGTCACAGGGAAACCATTTGTATTTCCATGTGTGTAGTCTAAGGAACAAAGCAACTCATTCAGTTCTACAAAATCAAGGAAATTGGTATAGTCACCTTACAGACTGTCAACTCGTATCCTGAACATCTTAGCAACTCCCAGCAGCCCTTCCAAAACCAGGATTTTGCCAATTTTCAATACCAGTGAAATGACTTCTTTCCCATGTAAGTAGTGGTATTTTTTTAGCATGAATTTCTGGCTTGGCTGTGACTTTTGCAGGCAGTTTGGAACCCACAGTATAGTTCTTCCTGGCACACAGATACCAGATTCCTCGTGCAGGAGTTAAGGATGTGACAAATTCAATTCATTTTGTAAGCAATTAAAATATTTATAGCTGAGTTTGCTTAAACAACGTCATCCCTTAAAATATTATTCCTGGATTCTCCTTGGAGAAAATCCTTGGTGGACTTGCAAGAGACATATTTAGTACATGATCTTTTTCCATAAACAAAGAAACATGGAAAGTCTGGAACAAAAAAAGTTAACAAATACACTAACTAATAATAACTATTTTTAATTAAGGAAGCCCACTATTATTCATCAGTTAGCATAGTCTGCATTGTCCTTTCTTTAAAATTCCAGAGAAAAATGAAGGTGACGATTTTCCCAGTCAATCCCAGGGATACAAAATAATACATTAAACAAAAATACTCATGTTTTCCAGACATCTTATTCTTAGCCAGTATATTTGATCTGTTCTTACACTGGTTCAGCAGTGATCATATGCTTTTTTCTTCTTAGCAAAGATTCTCTGCAGATTCTTTGCTAAATCCATTGTTTTTTTCACATTATCCCGAGACATGGGAGATCACTGTGTGTTGCAAGCTTAACCACACAGTCTGTCTTCTTACTCAACGCTTGCTTCCTATATGGTGATCAAGTGCAGCTTTTCTGTCTGACATAAAGCTCTCAAAATAAATTAGGGAAAAAAGAAACTGGAACAAGATGTAAACAAAATGATGCAACTTGCTGTTACATTCTGTTCCCTGTTTTTCAACTCTAATGCATCTATTTTAGGGCCTGATACTGAAGTCCCAGGAGCTATCCCAGTGAACACAGCTTCTGGAAGAGCCTAGGGAGAGGATGTTCTTGCTTGGAAGGGTTGGCTGGCACCACAGCACAGTGAACCAAGGACAGCAGAACAGGCACAGGAGGCTCAGAGACTGACCAATCTGACTGGAACTGGAGCTGCCGTGTCTCGTGATGTAGCTCAGAACACCACACTTCAGTCACAGGGCACAGTCGTGGTTCTGGTCCCACAGAGTGGGACTCGACTGACAAGCTCTTCCTCTTGCTATCTCATGGATTGATGGTCAGTTGTAGAAGAGTCAAAACTTGTGGTTCCAGAGTTTGTAGCTCAATGTATGGAGCCAGTATGGGAGGTAAGAGGATGGATTACAAGGAAATGGGATAAATCTCAGTGGGGCTGTGAAGAAGCACTTCTGGAACTATGAAAGATTTGTGCGAAAAGGAGTGGTATAAGCTTAGACCATAAGCTTGTGGTCATGTTCAGGCACTCCATTGCTAACATGAATGATCCAGATGTACCTCAGAGGAGCTGCATGGAAGGGAGGAGTTTGGTGAGGGAAGGGATCAGAGCAATGGCCAGAGATCACCTGAGAAAACCACAGGTCCAAGGATCAAGGAGTCTCAAGAGCAGAGCCGCTGTTTCCATGGTGGAAGAAGTAAGCGCAGTGTAAAGGCATCACCAGAAAGAACTTGGGAGGTTTTTCTAACCCAAAGTTTAGCGAATCCAAGGTTAGGGAAGCACTGCAAATCCTTAAAGGCTCAAAAATCTTAAATCAGCTCTCCTCTCCTAAACTTTCACAAAATTCACAGAACCATGAGTCTGGAAAAAAAGGAGATGATGGTGATGAAATCCCAGGGTTTAGGCAAGTGCTTTGGTTATTTGCTTTCTTCTGCCCTGTTCCCCCAATACTCTCCATTTCCATGGAATAATTGAAAGCCTGAAAAACTCCATCCTAAATACTCACAAAGAGATGCAACCCCTGCTCTGCTACGTTCTTGATTTACATTTCCAATCCTTTCACTCACTGTCTTCCAGCTCCATTCCCTAGAGCCTTCCCTAAGTCCACTCAGCAGTACCTGACTGTTCCTACTGCATTTCCCCAACCACTGGCAACCTGGCAGAGGTTCTCCTCTGTTTCCAGGGTGTGTGAAGCATGCTCTTGAGAGGCCTTTCATCACTGGTTCTTCTTACTGAACAGGATAGGGGGTATTTTCCTTGTTTTTTGCTGTTTATTATCAGGAGAAGTCTGTTCTAGATTATTAATACTAATCTGATGTTCAGTGACAAAGTTGCAGAAAGGACATTTCTCCAACCTAGACAGCAACCAGTAAACTTTGGTTCTGCTACACAGAGAGGGAAAACTCTTTGCAGAACCAGAGCTGTCGGCTCTTGAGGTCTGGGTATATCTCACACATCAATTAAATGCAGGAAAAATCTTCAGGGACAAAAAAGTGACAGTTCTCAGTTTGGCAAAGGTCAGTTCTGAAATGAGCTGGCTTTGCAAATTGGCTTTAGCACCTAATGCGAAGCAGGAGGCAAAACACTTCAAAATCAAAGTGTAATTGTCATTCGAAATGGGGGTTTAAGAGCCAATTTCTCCATGTCTCACACAATCACTATATATATACAGACAATTAACCCATTTTTTAGGAGAAGATTAACTGATTTGCTGGTGAAGTCTTGATAAGCTATCAAGAATCAGTTCTCAGTTGACAGAAGTTTTATGGGATCCCTGTCCATTTGTCTGTCCTACTTACAAACACATCCATGCACTGTCTGTAATTGAATCTGGCACATGAAGATGTCCAGTGTACTGGCCTAACCCAGCAAAATCTCTTGCATTCTGAAGTTTTAATGTCAATAAAGAACAAGTACCTTCTCCCACTCATCCCAAAAGTGACCCTCTGAAGGTTTCCAGATGAAGCACGAACAGCTCTGACAGCTTCACAACAGCTTTGGCATTCCAGCAAGAGTTTTCAAAGGTTACTAAGGAGACGAACTGGTCAACCATTGCATTTGCGGGTCAAGCCCACGTGAAATTGAGACAACCACCCTTTGAAGATGAACCTACTAAATGGGATGACATTTTGGAAGCTCACCTGTGTTGCAGGCAGAGTTTGCAGAGATGTCAACATCTGCCCAATTTAGCCTAGAGATTTTTTCACACAGCTCTTCATGCCACTTTTCATAGTAAAAAAAAAATTATGTAAACATGCTGTAATTTCCTTTTTGCTCCTTTTCTTTGTGAAACTTACTTTTGTTGCCATCCTTTTTCACTACCAAGGTAATTGCAAGCATAAATTCCGTAACTAGCCTTTTCACTTTTAATATACCACAAGTGCACCCTGGAATATAATGATCTAAGCGCAGTCTCCATCTGCAGGAGAGAAGAAAGTGATTTCAAGCTAACAAAATAGCTACAAACTTAATGCAGCCTCACACTTGTTTAGACTACTAATGAGGGAGAGCAGGGAAAGGAAAACAATTCCGTTCCATTCCACTTCTCTTGTGGGCTTGGATCTTTAAATGAAAATAATCCAATTAATTGTCACAGCATGAAGAAAACAGTTGGGTCTGATAAAAACAAGGCAGAACCCTAAAGAAAAAAACGTATGTTTAAGGTCTTAATTTAAGCCAACGAAAAGTCTCCTGGTTCCCATGGACTGATTCCAAAGCCTTCTGTCCCTGAATGGGTCCAATGTCACAGAGAGGTAGAGCAGTCAGCTCGGGCACATTACACAGGACCAGTTGGACCAGTGGTGTGATGCTGGATCTCTCTGACTGTCCTGTTGGATGGAATTCTTCCAGAGCCCTCAGGAGCACAGAGCGCTGTGCACCAATGGAAGCAGAGCGAGTAATTAAGCCTGCAGTGCTCGAGCCTGCTGTGGAGAAAGGCCACAGGGGGCCCAGGGAAGAAAAGCTTTTTAAAACTGCATCAAACATCAAATCCCCGGAACTCTGTTCTTACCCTCCCAGTTAACAGTCAAGGATCTGCCACGTTTTTCAGAAATTACTGCGATTCAGAAGCACAGGCAATAAGCTGCCAGCAGGGTGTCGGTGGGGCTGGAGCTGCCAAAGCCATTTCTCAGTCTCTCCAAAGGAACAGAATGTTAATCAATGTACTCATTTTTCTTCTTCCACTGTAATTAGCCGTGCATGACCACAGCTTGACCACCTGAGTTAACTCAAAACTGTGGAAAAAGATCAGTGTACTCAGAAGGATTACTGACCAAAGAGAGTAGCTATGGAAGGATGAGAAGCAGTCAAATATCTGGCCTGGTTTGGTGAGGGTCAGAGCAGACAGTCTGATGATAGGGACTGCATACAAAAAGGTGTAAGCATGGACAAAAACTCTCTTAGGTTTCTAGGATTTAACTAGTCTCCTGTCTCCCTGGGACGGCAGCATTCCTTAGTAAAAAACATAGCTCCAAGGCTATTTCCAAAGAGATTGCATATATTGGAGTTCTTCCACTAGCTGGAAATTTTTCACCAGCTGAACTAACTAGGGATCTTTACTCTTTAATGAGACTCCTGTCCTCCTTCTTCCAGAGAAGCTGTGGCTGCCCCATCCCTGGCAGCATCCAAGGCCAGATTGGACAGGGCTCTGAGCAACCTGGGGTAGTGGAAGGTGTCCCTGCCCCTGGCAGGGGGTGGAATGAGATGGTGTCTAAGGTCCCTTCCAACCCAAACCAGTCTGTGATTCTTTTCCATATAGAGGTGGGGGACTGACCCACGGAGCAGCTGTAAAATCACAACTGAAACCTTTATTTCTGCACCCTAAGTTTTGGCTACTAAGAAAACACCATGGCAATGAATATGGAGAGGAAAAATGTGACAAAAGCAAACAGCAACCAAATTCTTCAGAGAAGATGGAGAAATTTCTCATCAGAAGAAAATATTTCAGAAGTGAACAACTGGTCAAATATTTGAAGAGGGAAAAGAATATCTTAACTCACTTTTCATAAATGTTTGTTGCAATAAGTAAGATCTGGAAGCGTACACCAGCAAGATAATAACATGAAAAATGGCAGAAATACTGCCACATCACATGTTTACCTCCTAGCATAAATGAAACTACTCTCTTAATTGCTTTCCAGATCTGTCTGTGCCTGTGAACCTGGAGCACAGCAACACTGGCTGGAAGGGACTCAGCAAATCATTATGTCCAAACACCCACTTGAACTGGGGCTGCCACCAACTCTACAATGAGTTGTCTTGTCTAGCAAGGTCCTGAAAACCTCCAAGGACATCTATTGCAGTGTTTTTCTATCCTCCCACCAAAAACATATCCTAATGTCCAATCTGGACTACCCAGAACAGTTTGTGGCTTCCACATCTTCATATACCATCTTACAGTGCTGAGGAGAATTTGGCTCTTCTTTGGCTTGATATTTTTGTAGCTCCTCTCCAAGCAGTTTTGTTTTCTTTTTAATTCATCATTTTTAAATGTTTATGCTACTTTACAGGATGCCAAAACCACTATGTGATCCTCTTTGTAACTGGCACTACACAAGTAGTATTTGCTTGTCCTGTGGCTGTTCGCAGGAGCACACCCAATGAGGTCAAAGGACATCAGTCAGAGGGAGGAGAGTAGAATAAGGAGATCCAGCAACATTTGTTTTTCTTTAGGTTCAAATACCTCCTTTTCATTTGTATTCTATATTACAAACCTGTTACTCAACTGGTAAACATTTAAACCTCATGGCTGGGACTGTGAGTTGCTTCTGCAGCTGGTAATCCCCAGTCAGCAGTGGCCATCAAGAGGTGTTGCTTCTTTACTATTCCCTGAAAGGGGCATTTGCTGTAATCTCTGATAGCCCTGAGCATATCTGAAAACTCCTTTTCCCCATGTGTTCCTATGGATGCTGTAAGAATCACACTGCTCTCAGCTTCTGGGATCACCTGGAAGCTTTCTGGAGAGCTCTAGGACTGGTGCAATGTATTCCTGTCAAACCATCTGGCTGAGAGATCTTTTTTCCCCTAGAAGTTGTACTGGAGCCTGAGTTTAGAGCTCTTGATGGCACACTGAATGTTGCATAGATTTAGTCAGGCCTTTTGTTGCCTTTTATTGACCATGAGAGGTTTTCTGGCAATGGCATGCTGGCACTGAACTGCTGTCAATGTGTTTCTTAGGCTGCCCCTGAGAATGGTTTTGCTCTCATCTAGTCTCCTCTGATTTTGCTTTTTTAGACGATTTTTTGTTAGACAACATCAGTTGCTGCCAAAACAGGAACAAAACATAATTTGCAGTAAGCAGGTATTTAGGTGAAACATTTTGTGAAAGTGGACTTCACTGAACACTTCTGCACCCTGAGGTTTGGGGTGCTTTGGGCAAAATCCAAAGCTGTGACTCTCCACACTAAGTTCAGGTGCAGTAACAGAAGTTTTATCACAAGAGATGCTAATCAGAGTGTTCTGCTAGTTCCTTCCCTCTCTGGAAGGACCTATTTTATTAAAATAATCTTGTCAGACTAGGCTTGTCAGACAAGGCTTGTCAGACTAAGCCACACCATTAATTTTAGCCAAGTGATCACTACATTTGTGCTTTTTGGAGCTTGCTCTTTTATATCCATTCTTCATTTGATTTCAAGTTCACATGCTGTATTTTGCATGCAATTCACAGTCTACCAGCTAGGTGAACAGAGCTAATCTTGTCAAAGAACAAACTATCACTACATTAAAAATAATTGTCTGCAGCCTGGTCAAGGATTTCTTCACTTTTCTTGATTTGGTAAAAAGATGAAAAGCTACTTCTGTTGCCAGTAAAAATCACATTTCACTAGCTGGACTTTTAAAAATATCATGATGTAGCACAACTAAACCCAAGAAGGAAGAGCTTATGCCATTGTGTTATTACCCTATCCAATTGTGCCATTCCCCTGTCCAAGAACTATTTTGAATCTAGTAGAATTGCAAAAAAAAGTCACTTAAGAACTCTTGAAAAATAAAACATTCACCAAGGAATAATTCATAAGTAACCTACTGATAAAGCTGCTTCATGCTTCAAGAGTTACCACATCTGGTCCAGCAATTTTGACTTATCTAATGGTAAAACTTCCTGGTTTTGTTTTAAATTGCTGCAATTTCTTCCTTTTCTGTCTAAAGCACCAGGCAATGCCTTCTGTAAGCCAGAGCAAGTGGCCAAATGTCCCAGTTCCTTGTGGAGCAGTGGCAAATCACTTTTTGTACAGTAACTCTGGAGTTGCCACATCTTCTCCAGGCATGGACTTACCTCATGGAGCAGATAGATACAAGCACTGATAAAACAGGGCAAATAGCTGGAGATCTGCAAGATTAACATGTTATTTGTAAAATTACATCAGTTGTGAGCAGGAGAGGTTCCCAGAGACTGGATGGCTGCAATGGCATGAAGCAGGTGACATATTTCTGCTGCTCTTGCCTGTAATGCTGCTCTGAGGTGTGTGGTAACATCAGTGAGGCAATCAGGAATAAAAACAACAAATGCATCTCAATTAAAAATTTCAGCCAAGACTACACCCCTTTGCTTGTGAAAATTTCATCACTGAACTAGTGTGGGGATCTGCCAGGAAAGGGAGTCCTTAGAGAGACAGCTCCCGAATGTGAGTGAACAACAAAACTTCAAGCCATTGCATATTTAAAAAAGGCACTAAAACTCTCAATCGAGTTTTTTCTCTTAGAAACACTCCTTCACCAAAACTCCTGATTGATGCCAAAATAAGATCTTTTCAGGTACAGTATTCAGAGAAGCAGGCACCATCCACATCATTGTCAATGGCAGAACATGGCAGCACTTACCCTTACTTCCAGTTCACAGCTGAATTTCAGTCCTACACTGTTAAACTCAAGGATGCTGCTCCTCTGATCCATTGTCACCTCTGCCCTTCCTATTCCAGCGAGGTTGTCCCCTTCTGACATCACCTGTGGGATGACGCCTCCCTGACTTCTGTGCACGAGTGAGGTTATGGCTTTAGTGACAGAGCTTCACTTACACATTGCCTCTTCCCCCTCATTAATGGGTTTTATCACCGCAGTATCTCTTCTTGCAGTTGTTCTTCAGAGTGGAAAGGACCCTGTTAACATTTCACCTGTCTTCTCCTGTGTGCATTCTAATGATGGTATTTTAATTAAAAATACAGAGAAGGACTATATTGTAAGGAAAATTGTCTAGTAGAATGACCAGAGGAAGAAAGAGCAAGCCAAATTGCAGGTCTTGTTGAGCTAAGGTGCTTGAAATAAAGGGAATTAGAAATGCAATAAGCTGTTGGTGATTTTTATGTAATATCTATCTTGCCAACAGAAGGTGATTTATCTTGTACTCAATGCCAGTCCTATAAACACACAACAAAAGGGACTTTTTAAACTTTACCTGACAGTGGGAAGAAACATGGCCAGCATTAAGGGAATTAGCAGGTGTTCTCAGAAGCTGTGCTAAGGGACCATCTCCTTTTTAGAATGCTGGCGTGGGCATGTGTGTGTGTTCATGTGTATTTGAAGGAATCAGCCTTTATAAAAAAAAGTGTCCATCAAAATCCCAGTGCTGGTGGAATGAAGTTTGACTCACACTCCTTAAGAAGGGTGGAGTGTGTGGATCCAGACGTGGCCCTGTGGTTTATTTATTTCTCCATTTGGTTTTATTGTATGAGTCACAAAGTACCTAAAAATCCACAGATAGAAAAGGCTGAGAAGTAGCACATCTTTTTTTATGATCAACTGGACCAATTTACCATCCCAGACAGGAAAGACAATAAAATAAAATTAAAAATCTAACCTTTTACTGAAACTACGTCATGTATTCCCTCATTCAGTTAGGGAATATGAACTGTTCTAGGAGCCACCAAGAAACATTAAGTCATTTGTAAAGAAACATTAAGTCATTTGTAGAAAGCTCAGATTATTACATCATCTGTCTGAACAGAGATTTATTGCTGCTAAAAATTCTGTGCTGCAGAAACACAGCATCAATAAATCATCATTTACCTTGTCAATAGCTTTAATAGGAGAGGGAACAGGCTGGAAATTTCTCTGGATGCAGTGATACTCCAAAAGATGATTTGAGACCGGAGTGTTATTGCCATGAGGAATAACAATATTTACTTGTCTCTCAAAGAGAAGGCCAGGAGCAGACCTACATCACAAAAAGAAGAAAAAAGGACTTGAAAATTCTGCTTTGTGTCATCCATTGTGGATGTTGCCACCCTTCTGGCTACCAGAATTGCTCATGAGGGTGCAGGTGAGTGTTCCTCACTCACACCAGTGGAAGTGACTGATAACCTCCAGCTTGTGCCAAAAAGAACCTGACTGGGAGGATTATTTATGCCCAAATATTTGTGAAGCCTTTGCAAGTGGAAGTACAGTGGCAATTCTAAATACTGCTGGTTGTGTTGAGCTCCTTGCACAGCTGAGGAACTGCAGTTTATCATGCAGCCTGTCTTTATGGAGAGAGATTTTAAATGGTTTGCTGTTCTCCAACTTGTTACTGTGTTTGAGGTAGTTACTGTGTAATTGTGCAAAACAACAGGACTGTAATTTTAAGGTTGGTAGGATGGGAGCTTGTATGACCGAGGCAGTACTAACTCTTCTATGGTCTCATATGTACTTTCCATTTCTTGCTTTTATACTCTCTCTTGACATTTTGCAATCCTTTTGAGTATTCCCTTATTGATTGGGGATTTTGCTCCAGAAATTCATTCCTTTATCTAATTTTAAAGAAGACCAGATAGGCAATAGGTTGTTTTTCCCTATGTGATACTTCTGCTTTTCATTATACTTATTAAAAAGTATATATAACCCTACATTTAACTTTCCTTAAATTGTATTCCTAGAACTCTTAATTCTGCACTCCCTTCCATATAGTTTACATTTCTGATCTTTTTTATCGTCTGAGTGTTTAGCAACCACAGTCAAATACCCCTCAGTTTCATTCCAAGAAGACTTAAAAACCCCTTCAAAAAGAAACAGAATTTGTTCCAAAAGAAATCTCCAGTAAGGAACTGAAAACAAGCCTTGCTATTTCTAATGTCAAGCTATTTCAGATCTGCTTTTACATCAGAAGAGAAACTAAAGTGAAAACACTCAGCATCTTTCCTGTTTGCAGGTTGTCTTTAGAAAGGAGCTCAAGGCTGGAATGGGTAGAGTGGCCCTGTATTTATTGATCTCACCTCAGTTGTCACCTGCCAGCTATAAAAGCTCTTAATGTATCAGAGGGAAATGCTTCAAATGCAACATGGGAATTTTACAGCAAGAAAATGGCTTTAACTCAGGAATTTAACTCGGGCTTGAACCTCGGGAATTGCATCATTAAGCAGCAGTCTCAATGCAGAGGTCACAGTGATAAACTAATAATTCCTTATATTTTTTACTGCATCAGAGCTGAGGGATGGAAGCTGCATGACTAAGGATTTATTAAACCAATCTTGTGGTGACTGCAGTCTTTCAGCTGAAGAAGGAATTTATGCTGCCTGTTCATACTCACAGAACCTCCATTTCTCTATTACTGTTTCAAATGTTAGAAAAAGCGAAGCTCTGGACATGGAATTTGTAAAATTTTTCTGTCTGCTTTACAAACTCTGTGGGACAGCACCCATAAATGTGTTTATGCACTGCAGCACGTGGACACTGGAAAATGAGATTCTGAGAAAGCAGCCAGTTAAGCAAGAAACTCCCCAAACCAGCCAGAAAGAAACGCAGAGAAGCATGCTCAAGGTGAGTGCCCAAAGTCAGTGCAGAGATTAAACAGGTGATTCTCTGTGTGATTCTCCCTCTGCACAAATTCACTCTGAGTCTGGTGCCTAATCCACATGAGGTCCTGGCATATTAAGGAAAAGGAAAAAGCCCAAACCCAAAGATAAATTGCATCCTATTTCAGCTGCGTGTTAAGGCAGTTGTTAAGACAGACACACACTTTAAAACCACAAATTGTCTGGTTTGCAGTGGGGCTGTAAAAATAAGTCTTCTTATGCCAGTCTTGTTTGTGTTTTGGCCTGAACTCTCTTGGTTTCTGCTGTGGGGGTCACTCCCATTTATATCCCTCATGAAAAAGTATTGGAGCAAGGAACTGTAAAAGGCAGGTGCATGGAGGGCTGCAACTTAGAATCTGTGTTCCCACCTGTGACAGGTTTTTTGTGACCAAATATTTATCAAAGGCAGGTAAAGCACATCTGTTGTCATCCTGTGTGTGGTTCAGGGCTTGATTTAATTGTTTTCCTGGAATCAGAGCTGAACAAGCCAGAGCCAGTTTTGTCTTGCAGATGCCTCAGGGCTAAAGTGCAGCTTGAGCACTCCTATATTTCTTTACTGTAACAGGTAAATACAGGTGTGCCAGGAATTTATGGGTGCAGAAGGAAGTACCCATGGCCCCTGCAAGCAAGGGGGGAAAACTCCCTGAGGAAGCTTTGCTCTTGTCTGGGTTCTCCATTCAAGGCATTTCATGGGAGGTGTTCCATGGATGAGCACTCGCTCCAGTTCTGATCCCAGCAGATCAGCAAATCCCACATGGAGCAATGCAAACCGATTGCATGGGATCTTACCCAGAATAAAACCAGGTGTGTTTGAAACCTGCACTTTTCAGACTTGGAGGCTGAAGAGCATTTCCATCAAACACAAAATTCAAGTAGACAGAGGAGATCCTTCAGGAAGCAGGAAGGCCTCAGGAGGTACCAAAATTGGACTGGGTTGATCAGCTCTCCAAAACATGGTGCTTCCACTATTTGACAGCTGATTCTTGACAAAAAAGTCCGTATCAGGGAAAAAACCAAAAGACTAGATGGATTTTATGGACCCTTATGAGTGTTATAAAAGAATTACAGCTTCTTGTGGATTGCTGGCTCATGGTTTGGGATGAAATCTTTAAAGGGAGGATGCACGTTCACAAAGATACAGTGGCACTGGGAAACCAATACCTTTTCTGCAAGGGTATGAGTCTCAGCAGAGCTTGCTCTTTGCTTTGTTCTGGGTTTTGGAGTGCTATGGTTTACCAGCACAGGTCCTCCATGCACTTTAGTCTTCTTGACAGGATTTTTGGGGTTACTGAGTACTCCACATGGGGTCAGGCATTCCTGTGATCTCAAAAAATCAGCTGAATCAACTGAAAATCTAGCCTTGAGCATTACAAGAAGCACTAATGTGTGATGGGCTTGTGAGAGCTGGATCCATATATGAGAGCTTGATCTCTTGGCAGTGTGTGTTGTCAGGGACCAGAACAAAACATCCAGCCTAAGAGGGGAGCTCAGTGTGTGCAGAGCATGATTAAACATCTCAGTATCTCTCCACAGGTCCTCTGTGTTTAGATTTGATTCACACTCTTCCCCAATGTCCCCTATGAAAATGGGAGCAGTTTTTACAGTAGGGGGGTGATGGCAAGAGGGGCACCTTGTGGGCTGTTTGAACCTCACCCCTGGAGAGCAAATCCAAGAAAAACAGACAAAAGGTGAAGGCTTCCCTGTGGTGGAAAGGTTCAGCTTTGTGAATGCTGATGCAGACCTATTTTGTTTACACACTTGATAATTAATAGTGTTTGCCTAGTTGTCTCACTAGACTAATGGTTAGTTTTACTCTGTAAATAAGACAATCTGTGGTTATAGTAGAACAAAATCTCTCACTGTGAGTTTGTCAAATAAATGCAGATTGTGAAATACAAATATCTACTCTGTCCTGTGAGCAAAAGCCTGCATTGTAATTCTGCAAAGAGTTTTCTGGTTGAGCAATAAACTTCCTGTGAAACACACAGGGTCGAGAAAATACAGGTGGTAAATTTGAAATCTGTAAGTCATTTCAGACTTGGTTACATCCAGCTGGTTTGTGTTGCTGAAAGCATCACTGCTTTCCCAGAGTAGGAAGGAAGGACAGAGTTATGGAGTAGATCACCCAGCATTTGTCTGATGAGGTGTTGGGTGCACAGCCCCCAGAGGATGCTGCAGACCAAGCGGTTTCATGGGGTAGGGACTACAGGAAGCAAATATGGCTTTGCAGTGAGAATAAGGATGGTAATCCTGGAGTAAGAGTCCTACCATAAAATTATGCTAGTTTATATGTTATGATGATACCAATTTATATTTTATGATGACACACTGCCTCTGCTGACTGCTTAATCCTTAGGAGAACTTAGTACCTGCAAGCTCCTGTGGCTCTTGCAAGTGGTTGTGAGTAGAGGATCTCTCCCATTACCCTGAAAGGCAGCTCTCAGAACTAGCCCTGGCGCTTTAGGTGAGAGAAATTCCATCTTCGTGTGACAGCAGCCAAAGCTGCAATGCAGAGGCGTGTCAAAGGGCTGATCACTTCCAGTGACGGGGAGTTCAGAAGGCACCTCAGAAAGCTAATGAGCAGCTTTGTGTTCACTCCAGGCTTGTCCTGCTCTGCTCCTCTGTGCTGGTGGTGTGGCACAGAGCAGAGCACTCACTGTTCATATCTCACTGCTACCTGCTGCCCTGGCCTATCACACGCAACATCCTTAATTAGCAAAAGCACAGGAATGAGACAACACATTAAATTGCTGATGTGGATGAGTATTTCACAGACATTTCTCTTTTAGTCATTAAGAAAACCAAACTGAAGATGTGTCCACATACTCACAGCAGCATCACTCAGCATGACCATGCACGTGATTAAGCAAATTGCTTTCAGGGAAGTGACTCATTGCTTTGGGTTTGCTTTTTTATTTCTTCTTGCATTATACATAATAAGCATATAAATGTGTTTTTGTTTATAGATGGCTCTGGACAAAAATACACACCGTGTGCATCATCAGTTAAGTAATCCATGTCTGCCTTTATCCAAGGGTGCAGACATCAGGAAAGCACAACTGAATGCTGACCATCAGGTAATAATTATGTTCAGTGTCTCCTCATATTGAGTCAGATCATTTTGATGGAGGATAGCTTCTGGGAGATTGTTCTCCCTGAGCATCTCTTAGAAGTTGTGAGACTCAGCATATCTTGCCTTGCTGTGTTTATTCTGAAGTACTCAGATGTATCTTGTCCAGTTGTTCTGGTTAATTTGTTAATGGATAATTGACTTCAAGGAAGAGGAAAGTTTCCTGTTCATAGTCAACTTTACAATCCTGCCTGCCTGGATATGTAGTATGGCAAGATACTGGCTCCCAGATCCTATTTCTGATCTTCCACCTCTTCCCAGTAGGTATCTGATGTCCTGGTTTACCATGTGTCCCAGCCAACAACTACGCCTGAGCAAGTCAATACTGAACAGGTGTCGCAGGGTGCAGCTTATCAGGTGCAGATTATCATCTCAGTTCTACTGGCTTCAGGGACTTGTGTGCTCTTCAGAAACACACAGCCAGCCACTGTAGGAGAAGAAAGTTGGTTTAGTGGCTTTTTGTTTATTTTCCCCACTAACCAGGAATTGAGAGACATGAATTTAATGTAGTGTTTTATGTAAGACTTCCCGTGTAGTCTGCAACAAATCATTACTTGAATTTGCTGTGGTCTGTAAAGAAATCATGTTTCACTGCCATTTGTGCCCCTCAAAGTCAGTCTTCAGTTCATTGGGCCTCCGTAGTCATTTGCAAGTTGTTTCAATTTAGGAGCATGGGACAAGTGTTAGAAATCCTCTCTGCTTAAGAATTCTCTGCTTAAGAACATTAAGAAGCATTTCAGTACTCATAAAAGTGAATGCTGAGCAAAGGTAATTTGAAAATTATTGCTGTGATTATCAAACTGCAGTACCAGTAAATAATGTGGTATCTTAAATGTAGTAAATAATTTGCATCCAATTTCCACATTTTATTACAGTGTCTGTCTGGAATTTGAAGTGCTTCATCCCAGCCAGTTTCTGTAGCTCAGCCCTGGGGGAAGATCAGGGTTTGCTGGTTTTGTTAACTCTTGAAAACAAAAATCAAAGATGGCAATCGCATCAACTTCCTACAACCAGGGGTGGAGGGGGCTCCCCTCCCAATGGCTCCAGTGTCAAATTCAAATCCTCCTTTAACCCAGAACCAAATCCCTTGAAGTTTAGCCCTGTTTTTATCACTGATAACCCTCCTAAGACTTCAGAGAAAATTCTCTGTGCAGAAGGCAAGAGCCCAGGGCTGTATCCAGCTCCAGCAAGGCAGCTCAGGCAAGCCAAGCTGGCAGGACCTTGCCATGCCAAAAGCATCCTGCTGGTGACTGAGCTGCGTGGCTGCGTCAATGGCACCATGAACTATTTCCCCACTTACCTGAACTGCAGGTGCATGTGGGATGAGTGTGCAGGTTTTGCTTTTGCTGGAGAGAAGTGTGGCAAAGTCTGATGAGTGCTGCCATGGCCCCATGCTTGCATTATCCAGAGAGGATTGTTGTGGGAATGCAGATGAATGGTTCTGTACCTCATTTGCCATATGGCTGACAGCTCGGCAAAGCCTGGGGTCTCCAGCTGTCACAGGCGCTGGCACAGCTGACAGCAGCATGTGGCTCGCTCTCCTCTTGCCCCCAGTCGAGATGTTTTGAAGCTGAACTGGATCTGTGTCACTACATGCCGTCAATTTACCACTTGGCTTGCCCAAAAAGCTGTCACAGCTGCTTCTGGCTGACATCTTTCAGTTACCGATGTGAAATATTCTCTGAGGGCCCACCACTGAGCTCCATGTCTGCCTCTGGGTGGTTTCATGGCAATGAGCAGATAAGATTGCTTTTTACTCCCATTGTGCCCACTGTGGTTATTCCTCAAAAGGCTGGGGATGCTTTTCTGAGTTCTTAAGAATGTGAGTGTAAGAGATGGCTCTGCAAGCCACCAGTGTGTGCTCCCTCAGTATCATCCCACAGGACAAGTGCTTACCCTGGAGCAGTGTGATTGCATTAGGATGCCTGTGCACCTGTGCTGTTCAGCATTTCCCCCTAATCATGACAGTCACCCCCTGCTCCAACATCTGATGCTGTTTCTGTCCCAGTGGAAGAGGATTTGCCCCTCCTCATCAGTGTCAGCATATCCAGTGCACTGTCATGTGGTTTCTCTCTGAATTTCCTGCACCTAATGAGGCTGCCGCTGTAGGACAGCTGCAGCAGATTCATCCCCACAATTTCCTTCTACTGGATTCTGCTTGCACAGAGCTTTTTCGGAGTGATCTATTCCAAGGGAATGTGTAACCAGCTGTTCTCAGGATGGACCCACACTATGGACCCACACTGGTCCCACGTATGGCCAAACCAAGTTCAGGAGTAGCAGCTGATACACTGCACACACCTTCCAAACCATCAGTACAGGTCAAATCTTCAGCATCCTTTAGCCTGGCCATGATAATGGAGATCCCCTGGGAGGGCAGACTCATAGATGCTTCTGCTGATCAGAACTTTTTACAGACTAAATAATCTACTTCATAGAATCACAGAATCTCAGAACGGCCGGGGCTGGAAGGGACCTTAAAGATCATCCAGTTTCAACCCCCCTGCCATGGGCAGGGACACCTTCCACTACCCCAGGTTGCTCCAAGCCCCATCCAGCCTGGCCTTGGACACTGCCTGGGCTGGGGCAACCACAGCTTCTCTGGGCAACCTGTGCCAGGGTCTCACCACTCCAGAGTAAAGAATTTCTTCCTCATATCCAATCTAAACCTGCTCTCTGTCAGTGTGAAGCCATTCCCCCTTGCCCTGTCACTCCAGGCCCTTGTCAAGAGCCTCTCTCCATCTTTCCTGTGGGCTCCCTTCAGGCACTGCAAGGCCACAATGAGGTCACCCCAAAGCCTTCTCTTCTCCAGGCTGAACAACCCCAATTCTCCCAGCCTTCCTCAAGTTTCAGACTACAGTGCATTGTGTGTTTAGGTGGTTCTCCTAAAAGGACCTGGTGAAGTTTTTGGTGAGTTGCTGGGTATATCAGGAGAACACAAGACTCTGACAGGCAGCCAATTTGTCAGATCCATGTAGTGATGGTTTGTTCAGGGCAGTTGCAGTAGATTTAACTGGCTGCCATAATCCATGGGCATGAGTCATTTAGCCTGGATTTAGCCTCATGCAGGTTTAAAGCAGGCAGATCACATCCACACCACAGCTACTCTGATATGCTCTGGAGCTAATTGTAGGACCTGAACATAGTTATAGATACACTTCTAGCAGATAAGTTACAGATACACATCTAGTTATAGATACACATCTAGCAGATAAGGAGCTGCATTTGTGAATTAGTACCAGCAACATCACCTCACAGTGAGATGACCCTGCTGTAGGTGTGTGGAGCAGTGTCTGCAGAACGACGGCCTGTTCCCAGCAGGTGTGGGCCAGTGGGGATGCCAGGCTGTGGTGAGGAGCTTGTTTTCTCCTTGCCAGGCTGTGGCTGCACCTCGGTGCTGAGCTGCACAGCATCTCTGGGGACCCAGCAGATGCAGCCCTGTACAACAACAGTGACATCCTCCTTTCGTCTGTGTCCCTCACGTTCAACACAGGGAGCCCCTACGGCTGCCTTGGCTGTTTTGGCTTTCCAAGTTCAGTTTAGACACAAACCTAGGCTGGGTCCAATTAGGCTTTTCAAAGGGATCTAGATGAGCCTGAATCCCTTTTTTTTTCAGTCTTGTACTCACAGACTTTTTAAGATTCCAAACTGAGATTCAGCTTTTTAACACATTGTTTATGCTTTTCTTCATATTTTCCTCCTCTAACCTGAAAATTCACATTTTGCTTTTTGTATGTGCTACTTTTTACCTTTCTTTACTTGGGTCTTGAGCATGGCTATGCAGGCAGGCTGTTAGTGCAGGCCTTGCTTCACCTCAGCAGCACTTGAGCAATCCTTCCACGTTGGGCAGCAAGATCTGTTTCCAGGTCCCTTCTAGGATCTGGCCCCACCTTTTGTGACACTTTTTTTCCAACAGAAAGGTTTCAAGCAGCCTGGGCAAGGATTTTATGCCCGAGAGCTGAAGTCTGTCAGCTCTTTGTTCCAGCTGTGGTGACAATCTCTTTTCAGCATCAAATGTAGGTGTGTCTCATGCTCTGGTTTCCAGCTTCTAACAACAAAAGGACAAAACAAAAGGGCTTCTGTTCTCAGATGGTTTCAGAATAAGGTGAAGTGCTATATTTCTTGCAGTCATATCACTTCAAGTGATTTTGCCCTTGAGGACAGCATTACCTCACACACAAGAGAACGTCTGTGTGCTGAAATGTCAAACCTCATGAGACAAGGATTTCTCTTTTGTAAGTGCTGTAGCTTTCCACAGTTCTCCCTCCCAGCTGATATTTTATTAGTTCTTGTACACAGCTTTGCACAGGTTTCCTTAACACAGTGGGCAGGTTATATTTAACGCAAGGGAGGGATCAGTCACAGCAAGTGGAGCAGCCAGGTAAAAGTGCTTAAACACCAGCACTCTGCTGCACAGCAGCATGTTTGCATAGCCCTGCTTCCCCCTTGGCACATTCTTGTTTAACAAATATCTCAATCTCTGTGGCTCTGCTTCAGTTCTGCCTTGTTTGTCTTGTCTTTCCCTGGCGCAAGTTCAGAAGGGCAGCACCTGCCTTCCTGTTTGTACATCAGTGCCTTCACCTCAGCCAGGGGCTCTTGACACTGTGAGCTGCGGAAGCAGCATCTCCTTAGGCCACTGCTGGAGAATGGGAACACAGCTGACATCTGATTCCCCAGTTAATCCATAGGCCCCGTACTAATTGCCTTTATACACTAGGCTGCACAGCCTAAGTGCAGGGAAACAGCTTGTGTCAATCCAGAGAACAGCTAATGAGAATAACCAGCCATTAACACAGCGAATCTGATAATAAATGCTGGAGAGCACATCTGATGGCTCAGAGTCTTTTGTAATTTGTTAGGGTTGTTTTTTTACTTCCCAGTAAAAGAGCAGCCACTCCTGTGCAACTTGGCTTCATAGGAAGTGGCTTTTCTTAGGATTATAGATCAAATAAAAATGTATGGTGAATTACAGCAGCTGGGGTTAAAATCCTAGACTTACCCATTAAAACTGTAGTCTACCAAGGCCATGTTTCACTCTGCAGGTCAAGGACTTCAGAGCAGCTGGGGAAAGCTGGGCAGACTGGAGCTCTGTCAGCCCAAACACTTTTACCAACAGGCTCAGATGTAGGGACTGGGAGAGAAGGGGCAGAAAACACACCAGTGAAGTGTGCCAGAATGCCCTTGTGTGCTGCTTTACCCTGGCCTAACTCACGTAGGGCTTCTGTATGTGAAGATTGTTTGGCATTAGTCGTTACTATAACCACAGAGAAACTGAGGAAATATATCTGAAAATAAACTACCTGGAGCTAAAACTTTGGGAATAGCAATTGGAGGAGTTTTCTAAACTTTGGTTAGATATTTTGCTTGCCAGTCTCAAAGCTCTCCCCAATCAATTAATGTATCTGTGTGGCACCCTTCCATAGCCGAAATTGGCAGTTGCTGAAAAGCCTTTCTCTTTGGTGTGGGAAATAGCTGAAAATCAATAGTCTGGAGAGTATAAATGCAGAAAATGAAGACTGCTGAGTGCTCTTTAAGCTGGACAGTGGTGAGGAGGGAACTTGTAAAGGCCAGCTGGGATTCGATGTTCCTCTTCCAGATGAAGCTGCTGTAGGATCTTT
Source organism: Corvus cornix cornix (assembly GCF_000738735.6). NCBI lineage: Eukaryota > Metazoa > Chordata > Aves > Passeriformes > Corvidae > Corvus > Corvus cornix. Next base: position 60,467,525 of record NC_047057.1, on the reverse strand, counting down.
CATGACCAGTTCCCATCACTAGTAGCGTTACTGGAGTGGGTGAGAACCTTTCAGCTTCTAACTTCATCCCAGGAAGGAGTCTTGTAGTGGCGGAGAGCTGCTGGACACCTTTCTTGGGTATTTGCTCCAGCAGATGGACACTTGGAAGGGACTAGAGCTGGCTGCTGCCTCATCCAGCTGCTTTGCAGAGCACAGAGCTTTTTTATCTTGCAAGTGTCTCCTAAACACAGCTGATTCTCTCCTGCACCGTGTTTTCTGACTTTTCTCCTGCCTCAGGGCTTTTTTAGGATGGATTTCTTCCCTCCTGGTGCAGCACTGTGGAGTAAGACACTGCTCATTTTGTTGTCTCTTTTGTGTGCATCCACTATGGGATAGAAGACCACAGTTCCCACCTGGGAGCAGAGCAGCATAACAGGACCTACAGCTGGACCATTTTCCATACAAAGCCATCTTCTAAAGCATTGCTCTTCTTTTCAATGTACCCACGTGGCTGTACAGCTGGAATAATTTTGGTATGGTTTGGTATTGAGGCAGATTAATTGTATTCCAGCCATGCATTGTGCCAGGATGCTCTTTCCTGCCAGTTTTTAATGTCACTCAGAAGCAGCACGTGCCCACAGCTTGATTTCCTCACCTGTCCCATGGTATTATTAGTTTGGCATAATCAAGCAGTTGGCAGCAGCTGCCTGGGTGAGTTTCACCCAAAGGACTGGCAGAAATATTTCCTCTTCCACCAGACGATATATTTGAAATCCTGGTGGATTTATAAAGCCTGCTTCTTTGCATGGAAAGGCAGTGAGGATCCTTTCTTGGGGAGCTACTGAGAGCTCCACAGATGAAAATCCTGCTGACAAGTTTCAGTTATCACTAAAGAGAAAATATACTGAGTTTTTCAGAAAAGTTATTTCTCCTTTTGCCAAGATCTGATCCCAAAAGGAAAAATATCAGAGCAAGAGAACTCTATGAAAATTACAGGAAAATTGTCCCATGAAATTTGAGACCTTCAATTAGTCCACATCAGGTCTTCAAGGGGCAGAGAATATCAATGAACAAGGAAAACATTTCTTTTTCTGTGGCTCTGTCTTCTAACTTGTTTTCAAATTGTTTTGGGCCGTTTCCAGCCAGCCTAAATTCCACCTAAATGTCTGTGCCTGCAGTGGGTTTAGTGCCTCTGGAGAGCAATTCAGAAAGCCTGAGGGAAGTGCAGAGTGAGTGTTTTGAGTCAGACACAGGAAACAGGAGATGAAGATGACACTTGGCAGCATTTAAGCCAGCTGAATATGCCCATTTTCTTCTGTTTGTTTTTTCTAATGGTGATATCAACTGGTGTGTTAAAACATTTATTTCTGTCCTGTCTTTTTTAGGAGATGGACTGTGTGGGAGGAGGAGAGAATTCTTTTCTTCCAAGGGGCATAAGGTACAACAAACTCGACCTCTGTCCAGTGACTGCTGTAGGATCATTCCAAAAGGAGAATCTTGTCCATGGTTCACACTGTATCTCACAAGGAAGTGGAACTTCTTCTAAGTTACTACAAGACCATTGGAGCTTCATGGGTTAAAAGATAATCAATATTTGTACAGTAAGTAGAATATCAAATAAAACAACGTACAAAGTTCTAGTCAGGAGGGAAGTGGGTGGTGCTGTGTCAGAGTAACCCTTTGTAGAATGGATCTCTGCATCCTTTGTGCGGTGTCAGGGGCTGTTGGTGTGCTGGGATACTCTGTGGTTTCCTGGATTTTCATAGGCATGATGCTGTTGACCACAGGGACATTATGCCTGTTGTCCTACCAGCTCTGCTCAGCAGGAAAATTATGGAAAGAATGGATGTGAACCACACTGTTTGTAGGACCGGTGCCAATCCTCCATCAAAAATATTTCATTTTAGACCATAAAAAAGTTCTGTCAGAGTTTCTCAGTGGTCCTGGAGACCTGAGAGCTTTAATATTTTAGGCAGGTCCTTTTTCAGTCATCAGGCAGCAATGGCCACTTTCAGTTCTTCAGGGAATTAAAACCAAAACACCCAGTGATGTCAAACTATGACATTTCTCCTCTCTGGGGACTGCAGCCTTCCAGGACGCTACTGGGAATCAGGAAAGAAAGGCAGAGAAAAGCGAAGTAATTTGTGCAGTGGAAACCAAACTGCCTTTTTCTAACCCCTTCTCCTGGGCTCTAACACCACAGAGGCATCACTGGCGTGTCCAGCCTGTCACCCCAGGGTGCTCAGCTCCAGGCAGAGGCATTGGATAAACCCACAAACCCCTCCTCTGCCGCAGGGAAAAGCATTTGGCTTCTGCCAAGGCTTTTGGGAGGATTTTGTCTTCCCAGAACAGACCCAGCCATTTTCTCCTTTGTAGAAGGCACTGGCTTTGCTGTCATCTTTCAAACTAAGACCCCCTTATTGCCTTACAGGAAAGTGTGCCATGAGGATGGGCAGATTTCTGACATCCCATTTCCTTCTTTCTTGATTTCAGCCCCTGCACTCTCTCCACACTTATGACCCCTGGAAGGCATTAAAAACCGCGGCTCATTTCTTTCTATCTTTGCTACTTGCATGGCCCTTTACACTGAAGTATTTAAGTACTTTTAATGTATTTATCTTCCTGGTAGCACACTAAAATAGGGAAGGACCATTATCCAGAACTTACAGATAAGTAACTAAGACATAGGAGACTTAATTCCTAGATTCTGGGATGCATCAAAAGCAGTGTAGCCAGCATGGGAAAGAGATTCTGCCCCTCTACGCCTGGTGTGCTGCATCCAGCTTTGGGGTCCTCAGCACAGGAGAGGCATGGACCTGTTGGAGTGAGTCCAGAGGAGGGCCACGAATCAGAGGGATGGAGCAGCTCTCCTGTAAGGAAAGGCTGAGACAGCTGGGCTTTTTCAGCCTGGAGAAGAGAAGGCTCCGAGCAGACACCATCGCAGCCCTCCCACACCTAAAAGGGATTTGTAAGAAAGATGTGGACAAACATTTTGTCAGGGCCTGATGTGAACAAGGAATAATTGGTTTTAAGTTGTAAAAGGGTTGATTCAGATTAGATATAAGGAAGAAATTGCTTTACAATGAGGGTGATGAAGCACTGGCGCAGGTTGCCCAGAGATGTGGTGGATGCCCCGTCCCTGGAAACATTCAAGGCCAGGCTGGCTGGGGCTCTGAGCAACCTGATCTGTTTGAAGATGTCCCTGCTCATGGAGGTTCAAAGAGCAGGGATTTTCCTGGTTTTATGATTACATGATTATGATTATAAACACACCATGACCTTTACACAGAAAGACTGTTACAACATAAAATTATATGGAAATGAAAAAAAGGAAAATAATTTGCCATTGCTTTTATATTCCTCGGCCTTGTAAAGAGCCTTTGTGAATTTTCTTGCCTAATGCTCCAGCAGCAGCTCTCCTTTGAGCTTCTTATCTGTCAGCTAAAGCATTTTAGATAAGGCTTATCCCATACACCTGACTTTTTAAGCACCTCGTGCATGCAAACCTGTGAATGAAAGTGGCGACTGCAGCCACATAAGCACCTTCTTCCATTCTGCTTTCTGTATGAATACAGGATCATTTCTGCCTTGTGCACCCATAGTAGTTTGGGGTAGGTAGAATGGTATTTTCAGTGTATTTTTGCCAATGAATATTTATCTCACAACAGTCTTTGGCAGGATTAGAGATTCCAACAACTGGAATGCACCTACACAGATCCTTGCCCTCTTTTGAATGAGGAAAGAAATTCATAGAATCACAGAGTGGTTTGAGTTGGAAGGGACTTTGAAGATCTCCCAGTTCCAACCCCCTGCCATGGGCAGGGACACCTTCCACTATCCCAGCTTGCTCAGAGCCCCATCCAGCCTGGCCTTGGACACTTCCAGGGATGGGGCAGCCACAGCTTCTCTGGGCAACCTGTGCTAGGGCCTCCCCACCCTCCCAGGGAACCATTTCTTCCTCATATCCAATTAAAATTATCCTCCTTCAGCTTAAGACCATTTAATAGATGCATTTAATATCTGCCAAACATATACATTGGCTGATCAGACCATGACTGGTTTGCAGGCAGAGAAATGCAGTTACTCATTTGCTCTTCAGGCACATTTCAGAGCATGTCTATAAATTCTCTTTCAGTCCCCACAGCCCAGCACATCACAAGCTTGTTGCTTATCTTCTTCTGGAGCATCCAGCTGCAGTGCTTTGAGGTGAGGACACCAGTCAGTTCAAGGGCCTAATGTCTGTCTGGAGCAATGTGTACTTGGCTGAGGGAGACCTGAATCCCTGCTCAGATTCCAGAGTGGAATCTGGGAGTTTTTTAAAGCAGTGCCACCATCAACAGTTCTGATTTTTATCCCTTCCATTTTAGTTCAAATTTAAAAACGACAGCAGGGAATGTAGGGGACTCTTCACCTCATAAATGCATCTGTAAGGGATACATCTATTTTAGAAGGCTATTTTTTGAAGAAAGTACCTGTAACATGAGAGCTAACTTCAGTAACTATCCCCTAACATTTATGTAGAGCATTGTAAATTGATGGAGCATAAACCAAGGTGGTTATCCAGTGAGAAGGTTGATTTCCCTTTGTCCTTCATCAGTGTTTCAGCTACAGACCTGTGAGGAGCATTTCCTGTTCGAAGATAAGATTACCCAGGTGAACACTATCTGAAAGGGAAAAAAGAAGGAGAGCAACTACTCTGAGTTATTAAAATATGACAAGAGCTTAATTTCATCCTCTGCTCTCTGCTGGCTCACTCTGACCTTGAACAAGGCCTCTTTATGTTTTCCTGACCTTAAGAAAGGAGTAATAACATTTTCTGCTTCTTGGAAAAGGATGTGAATATAGCTCAACATTTCTAATGAGCTCATATGGAAGGCACAAGGAGGGACACAAAGCTCTTTTTCCATGTGACACATGCAGGAAGACTTATGACCAAAATATCCATAACATTGCAAACTTCCATTCAGGTTCTGCTGTCCCATGCAGGACATTACATTTTTTACCCCTCTATAATTGCATTCTTTTTCTTTTCTTTTTTTTTTTTCCTGAAAGAGTCAATCAAAACAACTCTTCAATTCCAAGATTTGCGCTTGGAAAGAAAAAATATAAATTTTTGTCCTCTTACAAATATTTTGGTGATTTTGCTCAGAGAGATTCTGGCATCACTGTCTGATTAGGGGCAGTGTCTACTGATTTGGGGTAAAATCCCTTTTAGCATATATTACCTTCTGCCACAAAACATCTGGCAAAGAAATGCTAGGTAGGAAAGGAGACCTGTATTCTGAAATGAGGATTTAGGAAACTCTGTAGACATGTTAACTGTCTGTACTTTTATACAAAATAATATTTTATACACTATTACTCCTTTGGACCTGTCAGTGTGACTTTGATTCCTGAAAAGGTTCTGAAACAGCTGGTAAAAAATAACTTTGTAAGTACCTCAATGATTATAAACTGATAAAGCAAATAGCCAACAAGGATTGTTGAGAATGGATCATGTCAAGCCTGTGGAGTTTCTGCCTTTGGCTGCTTAAGTGGCCTAGTGGGGGAGAAAAGGGAGGTACAGCTAATGTGGTATCATCTCAATCCCAGTGAAATTTCTGCTGCTTCTTCATGACATTCCCAAGAGCAACCTAAGGAAATACAGTGTTGATATGGTTGTGAGAAGAAAGGTGTGCAGTGGTTGGGAACTTGCTCCCAGAGAGTGCTCATAGCTCTTTTAGGACACTCTGTTCTGGCCCTGGCTCTGTTCAGCACTGCTCAGTTTGGAGGACAGTGAGAGAATTTCAACATAGTGGACATAAGGGACTGGGAAAATAAAGTTGCGAGTACCATGGACACAAGCATCAGAATTCAACACGTGCTTGAAAATTTGGAGAGAATCTGAGATGAAAACAGCTAAAATTCAGCAAAGACAAACCCAAAGTCTTCCTCCTTTCAGAGGAGAAATTCAGCAGCTAAGCACAAAAATGGAAGTTACCAGCAGAATTTTCTGACTGCACCATACAGATTTAAGGTAGCATTTTGTCTCCTAACACCTAAATGTGAGGACAGTGAAGCATTGGAATGGATTGCCTATGATGACAATGAAATCTCCTGTCGGACATTTTTAAAGAACATTTTTAAAGGGAGACAAACATCTTTTGAAGATTTCTAGGTATCATTCACTAGAGAGTCTCTTTTTATCCCCTCACATTCCTGGTGTTCTGTGATCCACACTACAGAGCTCCAGTCAGGTACATGTCAACAATCAGATACTGCTGAGGAAGAGAAGAGCTTTGTTCTGACAATAAAACTCTCTTTCCGTAGGCAGCAGTAGCAATTGTTCCACTTTCTGAACTAGCAGTGAACTGCCAGCTGGAGTCCTTTGTCTCGGCTGGAAGCAATAAGTAGAAACAGGTAAGGGAAAAGCAAAGGAAAGTAACCAGCATAAGAGGGGTAGAAAATGTTACTCCTAAAAAGGAAGACTGAAAAGAGAAGGTTGAGAATTGGTGCAGCAGCTTGGAAGGGATTGATGCAGGTGGGGCAACAACTTTGCATGTCCATTTAGGGATGAGCAAAAAAGAATCAGTTTCCCTTTCACCTGAAAGGCTTCAGCAGGATGTCAGGATATCTGTCTGAAAGTGTGGCAAAGCGTTACTACCCAGGGATATCGATTTCTTAAGGTGAAGATAAAAACGTCAGGATGGTGTCCAGATACTTTTAGCCTGCTTCAGTGCAGGATGTTGGGCAAGAGGATCTCCTGAAACTCCTCCCAGCCTGCCAGATCTGTGAATTTATCTTTGGCAAGCATTTCTTTTGGCATGGTGGTAAAGCATAGGGAAATGGAGCCAAATGAATGTATCCGGGAAAATCACTGACTCTGATAATGAGCGTGAGCCCTTTCTGAAGGAAAGAAAACAACTCTGTTGCAACATGCCACTGCCAGGATGCTTTATAAACATCATTATTTTTATATTGTTTTTGCAACTCAGACCTTTCCAGACTCCTGTTAAGGCCCAAAATTGCTTACAGGGGCCAGGCCACGTTGTAACTTGTAGTGTTTGTGTCCTCTCATTTATGCTCTGGTAATTCTCCTGAATTTTGGAGGACATCTCTTGTGAAGCTCTCCATGGGTCAAAATGTACTTTCAGAAACAGAACATGATGTTCTGAGTTGCTATTGGTCTGCCAATATGGTAAAAGTCTACTGAACGCTCATTCCATTGATAGTTAAATACAGTTCTGGAAATTCTCATCCTGCACATTTATTTCCAATTTGCTAAAATCAACTGGTGAGGACTGGGACTGCTGCCAGAACATGCCTTAACATCAAAAGTCTTCTCATCCTCCATCAGCATCTGCTTAATTGAGGGTGTAGAAAAAAGCATCTGCTGCTTTCCCTCTGCTCAGTGGTGAAAAGAAACTGCCTTTGCATTTGACAAGCTGGAAAAGTTGAAATATTTGACTGTTAGATGGAAAATCATCCAGTGAATGTGAACCCAAAAAATGACACAGTTTCATGTGTTACTACATAGAAATCCAAGTGCAGGCAATACTCGCTGTGCTCTTTCAAAAGCCAAGGAAATTCTCTGCTTTCCCAGTTAGCTGGATTACTGTTCATTTTTGAGAGACAAACCTTTCAGTGACTTTTCCTTCTACCATAATAATTTTTCTGGAGGAAAAATGATTTCATGGTGTATTACTGGGCCTGTCAGCAGGAAGAAATAATGAGTCCCCCTTTGCCATTCTTTAGCAGAGAATTTGTTGAGAAAACAGCCCTCACCACTCTGCAGTTGCATGGCTGAAAACAGCCATAAGAACTCTGGGATGTGGATTATCAGTGCTGTTAACTGGGGAGTTAAGCAGCAAAAAGATGAAAAACGTAGTAACAAACACTTTAGCCAGAATATCTGCTTTCTGCAAGGTAAAGAAGAGATCTTAGAGGCAGGAATTCTTCCATTAATTGGCATTACAACTGTACATCTCGAAGTGGGCATCCAGCAGCTGCTAGATCAGTCTGCCCCGCTGAAGACACTGAAACGGTTCCTGTGCCGCACATTTACCCCTGTCACGGCCCTCCATGTCCCTGGGCAAGGCTATCCTGAGCTTTTCTGATCCAGCAAGGTGGAACAGCTGCCTCAGGCACACAAACAGCTCCATCCTGAGCCACGTCCTGCTGCCTCCTGCCCGCCTGGGGCTCACACACTGAATTTCCCACCCAAGTGGAGGAGCTGAAGCTGCTGGGGAGGAGGACAGCAGCACGATGGTTGGATGGGACAGAAATATCAGGGGACTTCCATTCTTTGGGAACAAAACTGTGTGCTCCCAGCCCCACCGTGGGTTTGCCCTGCAAGAAGAGCCATGGAGAGATCTGCAGTGTTAGTTGGTGCATGGTTTTATCTGAGCACCTGGGATCACAACATTAGGTTTGCCCATCACTCAGACTTAAATGTATAGGGGATTAAGGCTTTGATTCAGGAAAACATTTCAACAAGAAGTCGTGTCTTTAGCAGAAGAACACTTCAAGGGCTATGTTGAATCTGTAATAACCCCTTTTCTTTGATACTGTAAAATCTCTGTCAAGAAAGGCAGATTTCTAAATGTCTTTAACTGCACTAGCTAACTTGTGCAGTTAGAACAAATGGAATAAGAAAAAAATTATCTTAGAAGGGAAATTAAAAGTATTTGACACTTATCAGAAACATTTAAAATACATTTAAATATGGAAAGCAATGTCATAAACCTGAATCAGTCACTACAAATCTGAAATTCCCATTAAATGCTGATGAACATTTTGCCTTAGTGAAGACTGCAGAACTCTTCCCTCCTGATGGCATGGTCTGATCTACAGTCACAGTGCTTTTACTCTAGACTCTTCTAATGAGCAGCTTTACCAGAAGTTGTTTTTTTCCACTCTTCACTTTTTTTCTGAAGCTTATTCTGTAGTTTTGAAACTTTGGGTCTCCCCATTTTTATACTCAAATCTCATTAGACACAACTATATATAACTGAGGGATGAGGTCATCCTTCCCTTTGACAGAGGAAGGCAAAAACCAAACCAGGCTGGTACATAAGGTCAGGAAAAATAAAATATATGTCTTTTGAGTACCATTAGACATTGGAACAGACTAATATGGAACACAACAAATCTCTTCTAGAATTTTTAATCAAGACTAGATCCTTTTCTCAAACCAGGCTTTAACCAAAAAATGCATTACTGAAGGAAATTGGATGAAGTTGAGTTGCTTCTGTTATGGAAAGAGTCAGATAAGATGACACTAATGGCCTTTTCCAGCTTTAAAATTGCTGAGTACTTCATTGAATGAGCAAGAGAGTGAATTTTAAGTACTTTATTATTTTGACTTAAACGTCCCTTGCATAATGTGGCACTGTATTTTCTCCTGCGTTACCTGATGAAATTTTTCCTTCCCAAAAATAAACAAGGAAGAATGTCAGCTTTCCACAGTCTCTCGAAAATGAATAATGCGCCACTCAAAGGGATGTTTTTTTCTGTTTATTTCTGACCCAAAAATGATTGGGACCTCTTAAGCTATTTTTAGAAATATCACATTTTTGCAAAGTAGGCATTATTTTCTGACAGCAGAATTTGAGGGCAGATAGTAATTTCTCTGGATGTGTGTCACTGACATTTTGAAAGTTTGCCCGTTGCTATGGTACATGAGATAAGCAGCATAATATTAATCTCATATTTCAGGGAAGAAGTAAACATTTAAAAAACATTTAAAAGCCTGCGAAGGATGGATGACACAGTCACAGATAGAGCTGTAACACAACTCAGAGGTGCATTTCATATTTCCAGCTGCACCTTTGAAGCAACCTGAGGAGGTATTTAATATTTGACCTGCTGGTTTGGGGATGAGCAGACTCCAAGAGGGGCATTGAAGTGTTACAGCACTCAACATGAAAAGTGCTGCAGGACCCTGACTGCTGCTCGAGGAGGGGATGAACATGACACATCTTCGCACTCCTCACTGTCCCTGCAGTTGTGCTCAGACCAGGATTATAAGAGGTTCAGGTTGGACACCAGGAAGAATTTTTTCATTGAAAAGGTGGTCAGGCATTGGAAGGAGCTGCCCAGGGAGGTGGTGGAGTCCCCATCCCTGGAGGTGTTCAAGAAATGACTGGATGTGACACTCAGTACTCTGGTTTAGTTGGGAAGGTGGGGATGGGTCAGAGGTTGGACTCGGTGATCTTGGGAGGTTTTTTCCAACATGAATGATTCTGTGATTCTATTAAAAAAACCCATCATTTGTTTGGATAATTTCAGTGTTTTGTTCTTCAAAATCCTTCATTTTGGCCACTGTCTCGGTTTTGAAAGACAGGTGTCTGCTAAGGAAGGCAGAGGCCCCCCTTGAAGTGGCAGATATAACCCCTTTTCCCTCCAAGTTATTATATTTTGAAATCAAGAGCCTTTAGGCAAAGATGTGGGAAATAGGAATAACAGTTCTTTACTCTATATATATATGTATATAACCAGTCAAACAAAAACAACAACTATGGCAGTAACAGCAATCACAAACCCAGTCCCAGCCTTCTTGGCTGTCGGGCCCTTTCCCCTCGGGTGCAGTTCTGCTCGCAGCCGGCAGGGGCGCTGGCGGCTCCCGGTGAGCAGGGCAGGTGCGATGGTTCCCCCGCGGCTGCAGGGGGCGCTCCGGAGCGAGCTCGGGGAGCACGCGGCACTGGTGCCCTGGGATCCCGGGAAGGGATGGAACAAAGGCTTCACAAACCCCTGGGCAGCTGATCCCGGGCTCTCAGGAACAGCAGGCTGAAACGGCAGGCTGAAACGGCAGGGACGGACGCAAATCCCGGGTGGCAGGCGAGATGTATCCAGATGGGAGAACCCCACGGAAGCCCAGGCAGGCAGGACAAGCAGGGCTACAGCGTAGCGAAAGCTCGAAGCAGCAGCGGGGCAGGGCAGCCACAGCCCGGTCTCCAGCAGGGCAGGGAAAGCGGCTTTTGGGGTTCCGGCGCTGTTTCCAGCAGGAAGAAAGAACGGCCAAAAAGAAAGAAGCAGCAGCTCCTTTCTCTGCAGCTTCTCTCTCCGGACGCTCCGAGCGAACTGACCCCCACACCCAGGTGTAGACAAAGGAGTAGCCAGGCCCGCCCCACTCCCCTTTTTGTCTTTCTTAAGTACAGCTATTTGTCCCCTAGCAACATGCATATGGGAGAAAATTCCTTTAACAGGGAAAAAAAAAAAACTAAGACTAAACTAAAACCCCAACATTATCCACCCCGAATTTTTTCCCATACTAACATGTTACATGAAACTTAACTTTTTTAACCATATAAATCTATGCATTACCCAAATATATACAAATATACATGCTGATACTGATACAAGTACAGAGCCATGGGTAGTTCACCCTAAAACAAGGTCCCCTTGAGGTAAGCATCGGTCTCTCCATCCTTTTGCATCACCCACCAGGTGCAACCTGTCCCTGAGCAAAACAACCCCACGGATGGGTTGTCTTTGCTCAAGCAGACTTTACCCAAACAGTTTTTCCAAGCATACCTCTCATGTGCACCACTGGACCTTATCCCGTCTGTTGTTTGTAGGGGGTTCAGATTGGGCAGGCTGCCTCGGCTGGTGGAACCTCGAGTGTTAACTAAACCAGGTGGCTCTTGCTAAATGCATCTCCCAGTTTTTGAAAGTCCCCCCCACCCAGTGCCTTCAAGCGTGGTTTTTAAGCAGTCCATTACACCGCTCAACCTTCCCAGCTGCTGGTGCATGGTAAGGGATGTGGTTACACCCACTCTATGCCATGTTCTCTAGCCCCAGGCGTTTATAAGGCTGTTCTTGAAATGAGTCCATTGTCAGACTCGATTCTCTCAGGGGTGCCATGCCTCCACAGGACTTGCTTTTCCAGGCCCAGGATGGTGTTCCGGGCAGTAGCGTGAGGCACAGGGTAGGTCTCCAGCCATCCAGTGGGTGGCTTCTACGCATTGTGAGCACATAGCGCTTGCCTTGGCGGGTTTGAGGCAGTGTGATGTAATCAATCTGGCCAGGCCTCCCCATACTTGTATTTGGACCATCGCCCACCATACCACAGAGGCTTCCCCCGCTTTGGCCTGCTTGATCGCAGCGCATGTCTCACGAATCATGGATAACCTGGGAGATACTGTCCATGGTTAGATCCACCCCTCGGTCTCGTGCCCACTTATAGGTGGCATCTCTGCCCTGATGACCTGAGGCATCATGGGCCCATCGAGCTAAGGAACAGTTCTCCTTTATGTTGCCAATCCAAGTCTAATCTGGGACACCTCTATTTTCGCAGCTTGATCTACCTGTTTGTTGTTAACGATGTTCTTCATTAGCCCGGCTCTTGGGGATGTGAGCATCTACATGACGGACCTTCACGGATAGCTTCTCTACCGAGTGGCAATGTCTTTCCACTCTTCAGCAGCCAGATTGGTTTTCCTCTGCGCTGCCAGTTTGCCTTATTCCACCTTTCCCAGCCAACCCCACAGAGCATTGGCTACATCCATGAATCAGTGTAGAGGTAGAACTTTGGCCACTTCTCTCTTTCAGCTAGTCCAGAGCTATTGGACAAGCTTTGAGCTCAGCAATTGGCTCGAATCCACCTTCTCCTTCAGTAGCCCTGTGCAACTTGTCGTGTGGGGCTCCCATACTGCCGGCTTTCCATTTCGCGGCTAGCTCCTACAATTCGGGCAGGCAACCGATCAGTGAGAGGGCGTATTGTCTTTCACTCTCTGGTAGCCGATCGTTATATGGTGGCGGCCTTCTTCGGGCACGGTGTCACACTGCTCCTCTTCTTCTTCGAGAACGATAACCCCCAAAAGTCTCACCTTCCGGCCAGTTTGTAATTATTTCCAAGATCCCAGGGCGACTTGGGTTTCCAATTCGGGCGCGCTGCGTGATGAGGGCAATCCATTTGCTCCAAGTAGCGTCGGTGGCGTGATGCGTGGAGGGAACCTTTCCTTTGAACATCCACCCCAGCACCGGTAGTCGGGGTGCCAGGAGGAGTTGTGCCTCTGTGCCGATTACTTCTGAGGCAGCCTGGACTCCTTCATAAGCTGCCAGGATTTCCTTCTCTGTGGGAGTGTAGTTGGCTTCAGACCCTCTGTAGCTTCGGCTCCAGAATCCCAGTGGTCGGCCCCGAGTCTCACCAGGCACCTTCTGCCAGAGGCTCCAGGACAGACCATTGTTCCCGGCTGCAGAGTAGAGCACGTTCTTCACCTCTGGTCCTGTCCTGACTGGGCCAAGGGCTACGGCGTGAGCAATTTCCTGTTTGATCTGAGTGAAGGCTTGCTGCTGTTCAGGGCCCCAGTGGAAATCATTCTTCTTGCGGGTAACCAGGTAGAGAGGACTCACGATCTGGCTGTACTCGGGAATGTGCATCCTCCAGAAACCTATAGCGCCTAGGAAAGCTTGTGTTTCCTTCTTGTTGGTCGGTGGAGACATTGCTGTGATCTTATTGATGACCTCAGTGGGAATCTGACGTCGTCCATCTTGCCACTTTACTCCCAGGAACTGGATCTCTCGGGCAGGTCCCTTGACCTTGCTCTTCTTGATGGCAAAACCAGCTTGCAGGAGAATTTGAATTATTCTCTCTCCTTTCTCAAACACTTCGGTTGCGGTGTTCCCCCACACAATGATGTCATCAATGTACTGCAGATGTTCTGGAGCCTCACTCTTTTCTAGTGCAGTCTGGATCAGTCCATGACAGATGGTGGGACTGTGCTTCCACCCCTGGGGCAGTCGGTTCCAGGTGTACTGCACGCCCCCTCCAGGTGAAGGCAAACTGAGGCCTGCACTCTGCTGCCAGAGGAATGGAGAAGAATGCATTGGCAATGTCAATAGTGGCGTACCACTTCGCTGCTTTGGACTCCAGCTCGTACTGGAGCTCCAACATGTCCGGCACGGCAGCGCTCAATGGTGGAGTCACTTCATTCAGGGCACGATAGTCCACAGTCAATCTCCATTCCCCGTCAGACTTGCGCACAGGCCAGATGGGGCTGTTGAAGGGTGAGTGGGTCTTGCTGACCACCCCTTGACTCTCCAGCTCGCGGATCATCTTGTGGATGGGGATCACAGCATCTCGATTTGTCCGATACTGCCGGCGGTGCACTGTCGAGGTGGCAATTGGCACTCGTTGCTCTTCCACTTTCAGGAGCCCAACTGCAGAAGGATTCTCAGATAGTCCAGGCAGGGTGTTCAATTGCCTAATGCCCTCTGCCTCCACAGCAGCAATCCCAAATGCCCACCTGAGTCCTTTTGGGTCTTTGTAGTAGCCATTCCGGAGGAAGTCTATGCCCAGAATACACGGGGCCTCTGGGCCGGTCACAATCGGATGCTTTTGCCACTCCTTCCCAGTCAGGCTCACCTCAGCTTCCAAAAGGGTCAACTGCTGTGATCCCCCGGTCACCCCAGCGATGGATACAGGTTCTGCCCCCACATGTCCCGATGGCATTAAAGTACACTGTGCCCCAGTATCAACCAATGCATCATATTTTTGTGGCTCTGATGTGCCAGGCCATCGAATCCACACCGTCCAGAAAACTTGGTTCTCCCGTGCCTCTTCCTGGCTAGAGGCAGGGCCCCTCTAGCCCTGGTTATCATTCTTTCTCTTTCCCTGGGCGTACAT